>NW_012267268.1:3583968-3714877 GCF_000151885.1 Dipodomys ordii | reverse complement strand
AGAGTACAGGCCCCACGACTGGACCCCCCCAAAATATGTATACAAGGTCTGAATAGAAGTTCAAAGCAGAACCACTAATTATTCATCAATGGCAATAACTTCAGGAAAAGGTGAAACTTTCAACACAATTTTTACACTCTACATTATTTTAAAACATAAATTTGTGAATATTCATTTTAAAACCAGGATCTTTGCATTACTCCTCTAGAATAAATGCATCAAAAAAAGTACACCAGACATGATGGTGCATGACTTAATTCCAGCACTCGACACTGAAGCAAGTGGATCACAAGTTCAATGCCAGCCTTGATTACACATCTCAAAAGACCTCATCTCAAAAAATAATACAAAAGAATAAGGAATATACAAGTGTATGAGCCATTCCACTTATGTTTTGAGAGAGCACTGTATTATCCACTTTCTGACAGGTTTCCCTTATATTAATGACTCAGTGACTTGTTAATTCACTCATTTGTCTATTCAAAAGATGTTCGTTGAAGACTTTGTATGACGTGTCTAGTACGATGCTGCAAAGTAAAAGCTCAAACAATTGGTGATGTTTGTCTGCTCATATAAAACTTGCAACCAGGAAGATGGTTTCCTCAAATTACCTGGATTCTTTTCAGTAAAACAACTCTGAGGGAAGTTTTAGAGGCATGATGATCAAAACCTAAAATTGACACTCTCAGTACAGACCTCTACAGCTTCCACCAGCTCAAGTCAGTGAACTGAGGCTATGACTTTACCTCAAATGATACAACTAATAACATGGAAAGGACTAGGAGGAACATCACCTTTGAAGAAGCAATTTTGATGGATATCAGGAAGAAAAAGCATATGTAGCAGAATGTATGTCAAGGCAGAGATGCCCAGATCTAAACAAAGTGTGAAGGGTGAGACAAGGAAGGAGAGAGGAAGGTGGTGGTGTTCTTTTTGGTGGGATACCAGGCTTAATTCCAGCCCCTACTCCTAAAAAGTTTTTCTTCTAAAGCAATTTGATTATAGTCATGCATAACATGAAGATGTTTCAGTCAACAATGGACTGCATATATGACTGGCAGAAAAATTCCTATTAGTTAGTGACAGACAGCCATTATAATGCCATCATGCTATGCATTGCTCAAGTATTTGTGCTGATGCTTGTGTTAACATGCCTATTGTACTGAAGTACAGCACAGGCAATCATGTATCGTACATGATATTTGATCATAATAATGATCTGATTTGTGTTATGATGTTACTGGGTATGTATATTTTGCTATGCTTTTTAAAATTCACTGCTTTACAGTGTGCCCGTGGTACTCATTAAAAATGTTTACTGTTAAACAATATGCTATGTTCCATTGGCAGCAACCTTGTACTTTTCTTGATTGCATGGAGAGACTATTTCACATTTTGTTTGGGAGGACAGGAGAAGGTCTTCTTGCTTGGCATGTCCTGGCAGAAGCTCTCAGTAGATATAAGATCTAACCTGTACACAGAATCTGACATACATCTACTTCTCTTACATTAAAAAAATACTTGGCACCAAAATATAAACAAACATTTGAGAGGAAAGGATAACCAAACATATTATAAAGCTGTATTTCTATTTACCAATTCCTAGAAATTAATAGAAAACTAAGGATAAACAGATATTTTAGGGAAAAAATAGAAAATGCAGCCTGGGAAATAGAACTCAAGAACAGAGACTGCACATGGCATTTCTTATATATTCTAGATTAAAATCCTATGTCAAATATATACTTTGCAAATACTTTCTCCCATTCCACAGGTCATATTTTTGCTCTCTTGTTTCCTTTGTTGTACCACAACTGTTGTGGTTTTGGAGTCTTGTCCAAAAAATTATTGTCAAATTATTATCTGAATGTGTACTTCTATTTTTCATAGTTTCAAACTTTATATTTTAAATCTTTATTTTGAATTGATATCTGTAACTGTTGAGAGACAGGGATCATTTCATTCTTCTGTGTGTGAATACCCATGCTTCCCAGAACTATTTTTTAAAAGACCAGCCTTTCTTCATAATATTTTCTTGATTGTTTTGTCAAAAATCATTTATCTATAATAATGCAGTTATTTATGGGTTCTCTATTTTACTGGATTGGTCTGTATGTCTTTTATTCTTAACACTAATGCAACACTTTTGATTCCTATAGTTTTGTAGTACATTGTAAGGCTTGGTAGTATGATGTCTTTAGCTTTGTTCTTTTGGCTCAAGATCTTTTTTGTTATTTGAGGTCTTTGCAGTTCTATGTGAATCTCAGTATATATTTTTCCCTAATCCCTACCAATATGCTGCATATATCAAAATATCACATTGTAACTCAAATATTATAAACATTGTTCCAATGAAGAAAAAAGCCAACTTCAGGAATAGTCCTGGCAGAAAGCCGATGTCACACACAACACAAGTAAGCAAAATGAATTATTTACAACCATATGGGCAGCCTCACTAGACACAACCTGTCACCCACACGTTGCCTTTATCACCAAAGGCTGGGGAAGGAAGTATCTCTTGACCCTGGTAGATGGTGGTAACACAGACAGAGCTCTCAGCCAAGAGCTGAGCCCTTTAGTAGAAGATACAAGGACCCGCAGTGATCATGCAGGAGGGGAGGAAAAGAAATAAGATTTACTTTCCTACTCCCCAATCTCCTATTGGTCACTCATACTGGTAAGACCCAACCAGAAGCTAGAATGGGACCATGTGATAAGGTAATCATTAGCTACAAGACTAATATTCAAATTAAGTTTAAAATTCAGTTTCCTCAGCCACATTATCCACAGTTCATGGCTGCATGCAGTAACTAGACAGTGTGAGCAGAGGATATTTCCATCTCCACCAAAAGCTTAACTAGTCAAGACTGATAAAGGGTGAAGGAGGACCATAACCATATCCATGGAGATCTCCACAGAGCAATGCAGAGAAGGATGGCCAGAGAATCTGGAGGAGCAAACAAAAGCAAGTTCAACACTTCCACACTCTCATCTTATAAGACAGACTGTAAAGACTGGGGGTGTGGTGATGCGATCAATGATCAAATAAATGTGACACACTGTTGAGACTCAAGATATATGTCAGCCTAGTAACAGCTCAGAAATCCTGAAAAAGACTGTGGCAGGGGATTGACAGCAATCCCATTCTTACACATACTGCACCCCCCTTCCTCATTGCCCTAACTGAAACTTTCTTAGGACAATCCAGTAGCCCAAGACTCCCACTGCCCTTGCTCTTGCTTTCCTATTTCTCATGCCCAAGGTGCCACACTTGGATCTGTCTGAAGACCATCCCCACCCATTCTGGCCTTCTTTTCTTTTCCTTTGCAGGTGTTTATCCTCATAATTTTCTTGCATATCTAATCCCTTGTTAGAAGATTTGAAGCAACACAGTTCAAAATCTCAAATCTTGTGTGATACCTCAAAGATATGGGAACAGCTAGAAATAATTAAGCCAAACTATAAACCCATGGAATTTACTTAACGAGATTACTGTTCTTCCTAGAGTTCATTTCATAAAACATTTCATGTGATCATCAATGCACATAGCTATTGAGCTTTTGTCAACACTCCTATGTATATCCTGTGTCTCCCGCAGTGTGTCAATGTCTAGAGTCCTATATAATTTATAATATCTGAGTGTGTGTGTGTGTGTGTGCGCGCGCGCGTACGCGCATGTGTGTCTTTTCATTATTCACACTGACTTGTAGATGTATAGGCAGGCACATTCTACTTATCACAAATGAGGGAAAACATGCCAGCCTATGTTTCTTTGACTCTGGCTTACTTTGCTTAATATAATTTTTTCCTAAGTCTTTCCATTTCCTTATGAATAGTACAATATCATAGATTCTTTCGAATGGATGAGAATTCTATTGTGTATCTATTCCACATTTTCTTGATCCATTCATCTGAAGGACATCTGGGGAAACAGTCATTTTTTAGTTGCCATTGTTGCTGTTTTTGGTTTCTTATCCTTTTTTCTTGTTTTTCGGTTTGTATTTGAGAGGGTAAAGGGGGAGCACAGAAAAGGTGGAACAGGGGTGAACATACACAACAGTGGTACTCACTAGACAGTATGTGGAAAATAAACATATTGTGGGGGCGGGATGGGAGGGAAAAACTGGGGAGATCAAGAGAAGAAGAGACATGGTTCAGAGAAAATTGTGCTCATTGTCTGATTCATGTAACTGTAACCTCTCTGTGTATCAACACTACAATAACAATAAATGATTTTTTAAAAGTCTGGGTGCCAGTGGCTTACACCTGTAATCCTAGCTACTCAGGAGGCTGAGATCAGAGAATTGCAAAAACAACAACAAAAAAAGATTATTGTTTTGGTTTAACTATCTCAAGAATCTTTAAGTGGAACTATTAAATCACTATTGTTTTTATACTCTGACCAATTAGGTTGTTTATATATCAGCTTGGCACATGTAGGTGTTTGAATTCAGAATATCTGACATCCTTACATTTACTAGGTGGTGAGAAATCATGCCAGGTTGTCCACGGATTCTCTGAAACCTAGTTCAATGACCATTGTTCCTATCTCTTACCCCATTTACTCTGTGTTAGTATAAGTTACTTACTAGCCTCAGTTTCACTTTGCTATCTTTATTGGGTCTAACTTTTGGTTCTATTGCTGTGTATGATTCTCTTTGTAAATGCCACTAGTCTGCAGTACACGACTCAAATATCCAATATTTAGATAAAGAATGCCTCGGTGTCTTTCCCTTTCCTGTCTTACCAGTGTCCTAGCTTGTGTCTACGCTTCCTTATTAGCCTCATCTCACATGAGCATCTCACCACTGCAGTCCTTAGCACAAGTCCTAACAACCTGCCCAATGTTGTATCCGTGTGTGTGTGTGTGTGTGTGTGTGTAGTATGTGAGTATGTGTGTGTGTGTGTGTGTGTGTGTGTGCCAGTACTGGAGCTTGAACTCATGACTGGTCCCTGTTCCTAAGCTTTTGTACTCAAGGCTAGCATTCTACGACTGGAGCCACAGCTCCACATCCAGGTTTTTTGCTTGTTAATTGAAGGTCAGAGTCCCAGGAACTTTCCTGCCCAGGCTAATCAATGGCCAACCACATGGAATTTGAATGAAAATCCTCAATTCTCAGTCCCCTGAGAAGCTAGGATTACAGGCATGAGCCATCAGAAACTAGACTGTATACAGTTTTTTATATTCTTATTTTATGGCTTTTTACAGGGTTGGATATGATTCACTTGTGGTAAGTTTTAGGTAGAGACTGGACACTCTAAGGTAATGAAATAATTTTCTTCAATTTTGGTTATATAAAGAACAAGTTATTTTAGTGGTTAAAATATCACTACAACTATGTCTAGTTTCCATTTTTTATAACAGTAACCTGGTTTCAGACTCAGAGGTCAAGGTCAAACACATTGATGCTGAATTTGAACATTTTTATTGTACATGTTTTTGGCATTACCTCCTTATGGCAAAGAACATTGGTTTTTCTTTAAAAGTGATGATTGAAAGCTTCCTTTAAAACGAAGTCTGTTTAAGGAAAGCAGTGAATCACTTTAAGAAACTATTAACAACAACACTGGTGGTCTTCTTAATCTAGGCAAAAATCCTGAAAGTAGTAGACAGATAATCAAAGTAGGTACACTTTCTCCCTAGGAAGAGCTCTGGGCCTCTGTGCTTTGTACAAATATGTATGACACCAAGTGTCCTTATTGGTAAAACCAATTTGAGTTATATAGTCCAGAGTCCAGAAAAAAATGTCATCAATTGGGTCGTTTCTCCTCAGAAAGTAGGCAATGACTTTGAGAATCCTGGATCAGAGTCTGGGTTTACTTGGTGTTATAAGACAATGCCACATGGGTTGGGAAGGTGGCTTAGTGATAGAACACTTGCCTTGCATGCCTGAGGCCCTGGGTTCGATTCCTCAGCACCACATAAGCAAAAAGAAAAAAGCCGAAGTGGCGCTGTGACTCAAGTGGTAGAGTGCTAGCCTTGAGCTGAAGAGCTGAAGGACAGCACCCAGGCCCAGAGTTCAGGCCCCACGACCGGACCCCTGCCCCCTACAAAAAGACAATGCCACAATGCATAGGCAAAAGATGGATGGATAGTACAAAACCCCACAGAATACCTGCTGCAGAATAACACATGATTAATTGTCAGACAAATGGGAGAGACTTTGAAGGAGGGGAGGATGAATCTGAATGAATCAAGTAAAGACATAGGAAAAAGAAAGATGGAGGAAATTAGTATTTCCTCATTGTGACTATATGTCAGTCACCGTACTGGGTGTTTTACATCTTTCATCATCGTTAATGCTCTAAACAACCCTAGGGAATTAAGTACTTTTTACTCCCATTAGAAATAAGACAAGAGGTTCAGAGTCTTCAGTAACTTGATTAAGGTCATTCAGGTAGCCAGTTCAGACATACAACCAGACTAATCAATGGCCAACCTCATTAAGTTAGACTGACACAATAGAGACCAGTAGTAAAATAGAAATAGAAATAGCAACATAGGGATGAATATGGTTCACAAACTTTTAAGGGCTGTGAAGAACATTCCAGAGCAATGTGGGAAGAAAGGGAGAATTGTGTAAACAAAAACCGGGACTAGCAAGGTTATGCGCATATCAATACTCCTACAAACATCAAAAACGCATTAAGTGAAGTAAGCGCGGCACAGAGAGACAAAGGTTGACTGTCCCCTCATAACTAGAAGCTAGAATTAGTTCATAAACCTTTAGGCAAATACGTTAGGTGGTATGCAAGTATAGAAAAATGTATTGATTGAAATATGGTAGATTCAAGGGAGAACTCAAATAGTGTAATTCCTTAGAAAGGCAAAGTCAAAGTTCAACAAAATAAACACCAGGAAATGGGTACTTGAACGGGGCAGGATGGTGTCAAGATAAGAGCAGTAAATGAACGAAGAAGAGGGAATGAATGCAGTCAGGAGTTCAATGTATATCTTACAAAATTAAGAAAAGTGAGGGAAGACGTGGTTTGGGGAGGGATGGGTGAGAATGTTGTAATGGGAGACATTGTATAAACTGCTTTCTTAAATAGCAACTTCTTTGTACAGCTACTTAAAATAATGTTTAAAGCAAAAAAAAATACAGGACCTTGTTGGAGTTCTATTTGTTGCAAACTAATAGCTGAGGAATTCACAATAATTTCTCTGGATAAAAAGTGAGGTACACGGTACATGTTGGACAAGGGAACTAATCATTCTATACCTTATCTCCTTAGTAACATGAATCTTTAACTCTGATTTTGTGTTGTTTTTCCAATAAACAGAGAGGATGGCAGAGAGAATAGAATAGCAATGGGGAAAGTCTGAGTATGCAGCCTAGAGAGAGAAAACAATGTATGTGAAAAGAGAAAGACTTGCATATGCACTTACCTTCCACCATTATCAACTTGGAAAACTTCTGTAATCACAAAGCTTGCTGATAATTTTGCTATCTATAGGCATGCTATGACACAGACACCAAACCACATAGTCCTGTGGGTTTTCTGGACCACTCATGTCCTACAAATGGTGTGGATTTATACTCCCATTATCCGCCCAATCGCTAAGCCACATGGTATCAGTTATAATAAGTAACCATAAACCCTAAGAACCTAAACCAATAAAAACTTATTCCTTACATACCTTAGGCCACACTGGGCTTCACTGGACAGCTCTGCATGTCTCAGCTGGATGCACTAAGTGAGCTAGGATGTCTGATCTAGGCTGGCCTTGGCTAAAGGGACTCACTTGTGCTCCATGGGTGACATGGCTTTAGTAAGCTATCTAAGGAATGTTATAATAATGGAAGCTTTAGTAAGCTAGCTCAGGCATGTCATAATACTTGAAGCAGTGCAAATGGAAAAGACATAAGGCCTCTTGAAGCCTGGTCTCAGGACCTACATACTAACTCTTCTGCATTATTACATCAGTCAAGATAAGTCACAAAACTGAACCCAGAGCAAGAATGGGAGAGGGTGGCAGAGTTGCACAGCAACAGAGTGGCATTGTAAAGGTAAAGAAGGGACCATCAATGCTACTGGTCATGAAGACTTGGCATACTGGGTGTGCTAGAAAGAGGTTTTCAGCAGGCAATAACTTATTTGTACTCATTTATCTCTCTTGTTCATTATAATCACCTTTGCACAACAACTCCATGTTCTCTGTCTTATAAAAGAGGACTTCAAGGCTCTAAGTAGGTTTATGAATAATTTGAAATCTTTTTAAGTCACAGGTCCTTTCACATATTGGCCCTCGAAGCTGAGTGTGGTATCAATTGCCAAAGTTCCCTAATGGTTTCAGAAGAATACTGGTGTGTTGATGGTCCAAAGTCTGGCTAGGCATTCTTCTTGGGCTGAGGTTACTTCTGATGGGCAGATTCTAAGGAGGAGAAAATAATATTTTGAATTCATGGCACAGCTCTTTGTTCAGTAGTGAGAAAGGAAATGAAATGATCAAGGCTCAGACTTGGTGAAGATGTAGAAGAAGGCAAAAGGCTTATAGTCACATCCACTAAAGGTTAAAGTACAAAAAGTTTCAACAGACTTGGCTAAATAACTGAAATCAGAATCTAACAGCCTTCAACATCACTCAGCTAGGATATTGGAATTAGCTAGCCAGTCAAAGCAGGGCTAGAACCGAGCATTTCTGCCAAGCTAGTGACTTACTTCCAAAAGCAAGGGCTTTAGGTCCTCATATGAAAAGCAGTACTCCTGCATTTGCCTGAAGAGGCATTTTTCAGAGCTGTCCTGATGATGTGCATTCAAATTGCAAGTCTTTGTTTCCCAAGTAATGTTTTTACCTGCGTCAATCACTTTTTATTTTTCATTTAATTAATGACCGATATCAAGAAGGCCTTGGGATAAATACCTTTCTTGTCAGAAGTCAGAAAGTGCTGGTAAAACAAGTTCTTTTGGGAAATTTCAGGTGAAATTGTCACCTCTTGGCTTTAACAGAACTCTATTTCTTATAGTGAAGCTGCCTCTGACATTGAAATTTCTCTATAGAGGTGAAGGTCAGAATGGGTACTGTAGAGTAGGAGCTTGGGGCTGTGCCTAGCTGACTGACAGAGGTATTACAGTAGATTCTCCAGAGGGTAAGAGACTTTGCCTTGGGGGGCCACAGTGGGACCAAGCAGGAAGGAGTTGCCCAAATGGTCTCCCTACATCAGTGCGCCTCTCCTAGGATCATTGCAATCTAGACTGTGTGCATGTCACATGCTGATGAATTGAGTTACAGTTCAATTTGGTTCTAGACCTTCATGGACCTGGGAGATACTGAGACAGATCATAAATGGTCTCTGTTTTTTAAAACCTAGAGTGGTGGAAATATATATATATATATATATTACATATAAATATATTATATATTTAAATTATATTAACATCTATACATCTGTCTATATATGTATGTATATATATGTATATATATATAGAGAGAGAGAGAGAGAGAGAGAGAGAGAGGCAATGTCATTGGGTGGTGCAGACCAATAGTTTAAATGGGCTAAGGGTCAGCAAAGACAGTGGGAATTTGCCAGATAGAATATGGAAGAGACTTCCAGGCAAAGGAAATACTGATGTAATCTTGGCTTTGAAAGTCTCCAAATTCCAAAGGCATGATTGTTGAAACCAGAATGACTGTTAATCATACTTCCAACAAGCTAGACTAATGGCATTCTCTCTGAGCCTTAGTTTCTTCATCAGTGAAAAGGGAATAACCACAGGTACCTGACAGCAGTGTTGGCACTAAGTGAGCTGCAGCATGGAAAAATGTTTTATAAGCTCTTTGCTGCTGCTTCTACCAATGTTCATGGATTTTGTCATTGTCAGAGCTGTAGGTATTAATCAGTGGTTCAGAGCCAGGGTTGGTTGGAATCTGAGGGTTCAGAAGACAGATCACTCCACCTTCAGGATAATCACAGCCTAATAACAAGAAGTGCTACTCACATAGGAACTGCCATGCATGGTGCTCCATTCCCAGAATTTCCCAGATAGCAGCTCATCCTATCTTCACAGAAGGCTGAAGAACTATTCCTACTTCTTAAACTAAAGGCATTTCCTCTTGTTTGCACTTTAATATTTCATTTTATTTAGCACAATATCCCATACAAACTGTTGTAGTATGCTTCACTGAAAGATTGAGATATGTGACATTCTAGAGATACTTGGTCATTCTATATTCTTATTTTCAGATTACAATTCTATGCTCCATGTAGAGGTTGTTCTTCAAATGTAGCATGCTTCCAGTTGTTCTACTCACATTTTTCTCTTTTTCCAAACTTTCAGTATTAATGTTTTATTGTTTTCCAGTTTTTTTAATTTTTAATTATTTATTTTTTTGTCGGTCGTGGGGGCTTGAACTCTGGGCCTGGACGCTGTCCCTCAGCTCTTCAGCTCACTCTACCACTTGAGACACAGTGCCACTTGCAGCTTTTTTCTGCTTATGTGGTGCTAAGGAATCGAACCTAGGGTCTCATGCATGCAAGGCAAGCACTCTACCACTGAGCCACCTTCCGAGCCCTCCAGCTTGTATTATTTCATCTCAATATCCCATTGTGGCATTTTAACATATAAACAAGAACATTCACTATTGCTGGTACAGAGTTCAATACAGTTTCAAAAATGCAAGTGACAACTACAACTGTACCAACATATTACACGAAATGATTAATATAACTTATCAAATATAGTAACATGAAAGTATATAAAATTAAGAAATATAATGTCATAAAACTATAACACATTATTAAACTGTGCCATGAAATTGAGATAATACAGTATTATTCAACTCCACCATAAAATAATTACTAGCACTAGTATAAAACTCTCCGCCTTCCTTTGTATTTACTCTTTGTAGTAACACTCACCTGGGCTCCTTCCCTGGCCACCAATAGACTGAGATGTCTCAGCCTCTACTCTGGTTGTCCTACAGTTACTCTTCTCCACCCCATCCTAGATAATTAGGCCTGAGAAAATGCCACCCAGCTGCCATGCCCTAAAGTACATTTTAGAAGACAGGTACCCACCTCTCCAAGATGGGAGCTGCCAGGCTTTTGGAAATAAGAATCTCCAATTCTGCCTTTGTAGTAGTCCTATAAAATAACAGGAAGCAGGGGTTGTTGCCCAAACCTGCAAGCTTTTGCAGTTGCTGGATATCCAACTGCATTGGCACAATCTGCTTTATCAGGGTGGGGGGGGCGGTGTCCTCAAGGGGCCAAGGCACCCCAGCTTCTCCATGGTCAGGCTCCATGTTCTCTTCAAGCTTCAACTCTTCAAAAGTTTGCTGTTCCTCTAAAACTTCCAGTTTGTGGGGCCCAAGAGGTCTAAGGTGTCATCAGCAGCATGAGTCTGGGAAGCTGCCAGAACCTGGAACTCTGTGCCCCTTACCTGCAAGACATAATAACAGCTCCTGAAGCTTCTTCTTCCTCTTCTGGGCCAATGGCTAACACACTTTTCTTTCTCCCGATTTAGTTCATTCAGGACTGCCAGTTATTCCTTGTAGAATACAACAGACTTTCAGTGGTAGTCATGTGTTCTGACAACTGGCTACATAAATGTTGGAGTGCATCTGATTGCTTCTGGTAGTCCAGCTTGTTGGGCAGGTCATGGGTGAAGCAGATTTTCAGCTTCTTCTTGGGTGCCTGTGTATCCTGACTCCTCTCCTCATACACCCCATTTTTCCAGCTCTTATGGAAGAGGGCCTGGTGCTCCAGCTTTATCTGGCCCTGGGATGACAGATTAGCCAGACAGCCACAGTGTACCTGCTGCTCTTGCAGCTACTAGCTGAGCTTCACTTTCAGCAACAGATAGTGCTTCAAGGTAAAAGTCCCATATGGTTAATGGGTTGGCTATATCTCCTTTGGGACAGTCATATAGGAGGAGCCTCCTCACCCTTTTCTTATTGCTCACTCTTTCATCTCCCCTAGGGAAAGCTAGGAAGCTTAGCTAGGCCCAAAGCTGCTCACTCTGATGTCTGGTGGTATTCAGGCACTTCAGAGTATCCTGTAACTTTTGATTGACCATCTGGGCCCCCAACTTGCTCTGCACCTGCACTTCCTTCACCTGGTTCAGCTGCTGGGCCTGCCTCAGCAGGTGCTGCGCAGGGTGGACTTCTCTGAGGTCAGCTGCTTATTGGAGGCCATGTGCAGTTCACAGGTGGCTCTGAGCTCCTGCAGCTGGACCAGACACTGGTCATGCAGCTCCTGAAAACTCTGAGTTACTTGGTTCTTTAACTTTGCCATCTCTTTTTCTCCTAACTCCTGCTCTAGCTGGTCTGGCCTCTCCTGCAGATGGACTGCTGCTCTGAGTGCCATACACTGGTGAGCTACTCCTTTCTCACACTCACCCTGTTGAAGGTATTCTAAAGCTAGGCTAGCTATCTTTGAGCTCTTGGTTGTGCAAGATTGTGCATCTTATGGTCCCACGTTCTCTTTCCATTTTCTCAAGGATCTTGTACCATTCTCATACATATTGAATCCATACCTTAGCCTGCTGTTACAGTAACCATGGCCGCTCCTGCTCTTCCAGATTTTGGAGACTGAGGCTCTGATTTTCTTGCATTTGGATGTAAAGTTGTTACTCCAGGTTCTTGAGCTCCTTCTGAGGTCAGCCTGAGATGGCCCTGCAGGAGGCTGTAAAAGCAGCAGGTTGGCAAATTGCGGTCTAAATTTCACCAGGTTGGCCTCTCGCTCAGAAACATGCTTTATAGCCCTTGCTCTTTCTCCTCTCTCAGTTGACTCATCTGTTCTAAGAGCTGTTGGACCATGCTCTTCCATGTGGAGCTCTCCACCTTCAAGTCTGCAATGTTGTCTCTCTCCAACCTTAATTTTGTCACCAAACTCCTTCATATTCTCTAGCTCTCTCTCCAGCTGTGCCCACTCCTCCATTACTTTTGGAATCTGTTGATTACTCTTTCAGTGTGGAGATCCACTAGAAAATTGAAGAAGTAGGACTTCTAATGTATTGTTACTGATTCTAGTGTCAGTGGAAAGGACACTAGTGGCTCAGGGTCAGGGTAATCTTTGGTTGTACCCTTGTTTGATTTACAATTCCCGGTGGCATTTGTCTTGGGATTACCTCTCTTTTTGACTTTTTGTTGTTGTTGTTGACTTCAGTGGGTCCACCAGGACAATTCCTCTACAGCGATTTGTGCAGGAGTTTCTTTCCTGCAGCTAATTATTTTCATCTTGTTTGTTCAGACATCTCAGAGCTGAGACAGGGAAGGTGGGGTGGCCACATTCCCAGGCTCTCTGAAATCACCTCTGTTCTCTATATCACTACCAACTATTTCTACTTCCTACTGCATCTCCAAAATCACCTGCATGCTATCACTCACCACTGGACACCTCCCTCACTGCTGGTAGTGGTGTGAGACAAGAGGGGAATGCCAGTGGTACTAGGCAGCATGGAATGTGGGTGTGGCCTCAATTGTTGTATCCCATTGGTCACAGAGAAACATGAAAGAAAGGAGGATGTGGCCAACTCCTTGTGATCCTGGCAGAATAAGTGGAGTCATTATGAGAGCTGCTCCTGCAACCCCCACCCCATCCACCCTGATTACTTGGTTAGGAGGAAGTTGGGGAGGCAGGGCAGGACCCGCTGTAGCTGGCTACCTTCACAGCTGTACCAGGGACAATTCAAGACCACGACCTCCGTCACACAATTATAGTCACCCGGTGATCCTGAGAGGTAGCTCTCAGGCCACTTCCCTAGACCTTCTTGTGCTGGGGACTCTCAGGACCAGGGCAAAGTGGGGATCAGACGCCAGAGCTGAGGGAATGAGTGCAGGCCACAGGAATACTACAGTCCCTTTTCTCATTTCACAACTCAGCCCCATCATTTCATGTCTTAAAATACACCTCCAATGTATTCATTATGCTATCCTACAGACTATCCCTGTTCCATAACAGGGAGTGGAACTCTCTGGTGGAAAGTTTTTAATTCTAGTAATGTATTTGTCTTCCTCCCACCTGGATCCAATCCTAGATCCACTTTCTAGCTACTGATCCTCTCCCATCCATAGTGTTTCTTATTCCCATAAGAGAGGGCACTGGATCCATTCAGCTTTTCTATTGGGATTCCACTCCAGACTGACTCAGAACTGAAAAGTTTCCAGGGGCCTTATAAAACACAACGGGTCTGCACTCTTCTCTCCCACCCTGACTGAACTGAAGTCACGAATCCCAGCTGTCTTCAAGATCTTCCCCAGTAGAACTATGTACTGACCACATTCAAATGACTAATAATCACTTGTGACTCACTAGCTGCTATCATATTGGGAAGGTCTAGACATTCCATTAATTTCTTTAGCACAAATAACATACTAAATTGCATGTTTTCAGTGCAGATTTGGAAAATACAACAAACATGCTACTATCATAGGCAAGAAATATGCATACTATTGTGTGCAAAGTATTTACAATTTGTATGTGAATTGCATACTTGTGTATGAAAATATTTGCATGTGACATATGTAAATTGTATGCAAATTGCATACTATTGTAGGCAAGGTAGGTGCATACAGTATATACATGTATATACTCACATACCTTAAATACAATAGTATCTCACTTAATCCTGGTGGTCTTTCTTTGTTTATGGGCATTTGATTGACAGGAATAGAGTCTCCAAAACTTTGTGAAATGAAGCTATAAAGTTCTTGAGTTGTACAGCATTTATAATCTGCTTTTTTCCTTTGCTATTGTGAAAAAGCAGTCTTTTCTGTCAAACCAAATGTCTCCATCTTGTAACAAGTCACTATTTTGTATTTATATTTCCTGCAGTTATTTGTTTCTTGACTTTAAACTGTAACCATCAGCTGTGTTGTTTGTAAGCAGCCAGCCGTGTCACAGATTTGAGTCCTTACCAAGGGGGTTAAAAGAACATATCCCCCTGAGCAGGAACTTTTTCACTGAAACAATGCTTTACAGCTTCCTTAAATCACCCCCATGATTTCCAGTCATAGCATGTGAGCTCCACTTCTACTTGGAAGGAGGCACAACACCACTCCAAGTGGGCCACGCTGCCTGGTGTCCCTGCTTAACACTGTGTAGAGTGGCAGAAGTAAAATTCCTTGATGAGATCTCTTTTATCGTGTGTGTGTGTGTGTGTGTGTGTGTGTGTGTGTGTGTGTGTGTGTGTGTGTTCATCTGTCTGTCTGTCTGAGGGTTAATTTCTTGAGTGTCCCATTTCAACATTGAATGATCCTGGGCTTCTAAATACTGGGGAATCATTTTGAGATCCTCATTCAATTGAGGAAAGGGTGGGGGAGTTGTGTCAGATCTCCTTCTGTGGATACTCTTCCTTCAGTCCAGTTTCAGCAGCCTCAAGGCTGCAGTGGCTCCAGTGATTTTCCAGATCAGCAAATGAACCCTGACTCTTAGAGATTTCATCAGTGGCTGTGAGATCTGAGGATGGCAGTTCAAAGCCAGCCATTGACCACTAAGCCCTTGCCCTTCTGGGCCAGGCCAGGGTCTACTGCACCTGCTCTTAGATCTGCAGGCTCTTGGCCATTTGGTGGCTGCTACCTACCAGCTTCAGGTTGGCATGCGGGCAGTGCCAGGCTGGAGCTGTCCAATTGTCTCAGGGTCTGGTCCAGGATGCCATGGCATCATCAGTGGCAGAAGAACAAGCAGTAAGCCTGACTGCTGGACTCATGGGCCAAGCCATTTCCTGTTACAGAGGAAATCTAGGCCCACAGAGGTTACAATGTCACATGAGTCCACACAGCACATGGATGGCAGCTCTCAGATATGAGCCCAGCCCAGTGACTTACTCCTTAACACTACTCCCAATCAGGAGATGGTAACCCACTAAAAGGCAACTGTGATACTATGCCCTAAAGACAACGAGTGAAATATAATGGTAAGTGCACTCAATGCATGGGAGAATAAAAGGAAGTTGAGCAAGAATTTGGGTAAGTTGGAAGCAAAGCCTGCTTAGGAAACATGGTCTCTGAATGGAATTCTAACTAGGAGATGGAAAAAGAAGTACCAGACAGAGGCCATTGTGAGCAAAAACCCCTGAAGGTGAGTGCAGAGTTTCCGTCCTTTGCCTAACAGGGACCAGGAATTAGGGTGAGGATACAGATGGAGAGATGGACAGGAAGCACATCTTGAAGGGCCTTGGGATCCAAGCTGAGATGTGTGACTTTCTGAGGTTAACAGAGACTGCATCAGAAGGCTTATTCTGTCTGAATGGGGATGAAACATTAGGAAAACTATGTAAAGACAATAGCTGAAGGCAGGTATGCAGTTGAGGATCTGCCATAGAAAGTCATCTGTGATTATTGTTGTCTGAAGATGGAATGGTCAGTGTTGGCATTTGAGAACTACTGGAGAGCAACTGATCCAAGAGAGAGGAAGAGGGATGCTTCCAGGTCCCTAGCCTGGGTGATCCTGAGAATGAAGACCTGGGAAGAGCCAGCATTCATGGAAGGGCAGAGGAAATGAGTCACTGGCTCTATCTCATACTAAAAAATAAGTGCCTGAATAATTTTTCATGCTAACTCTATGTGTTAGGCAGGTTTCCATTACTGTGACCAAAAAAAACCAGATAATTACTTAAGAGAAAAAAAGAATTATTGATTTTGGCTACTAGCTTCGGAAGTTCCATCATGGTTGCTCTTGATACCCAGAAAACAGACAGAAAGGGGGCAACTGCCGAGTGAACAGATGGGAAGGAGGAAACCAAACAAATGCATTGCCAAGAATTCAAGAGAAGGAGAAGGGCAAAAGATTCAGATTAGATGCCAAGATACTCCCAATAAGCACCCTGTGCCCTTAAGCCTAGGCTTGAATATCTAAAGGAGAGTGCTTTTCCTGTGATACCAGAAGGCCTTGTTTTAATTTCTCTGTCTTCCTTTGCCAAGACTTCACATTTCATTGCCCCACTCATTTAGTACCATTTAATTAATTTTTCAATATTTCAGTGTTCTCATTACTGTTCTCTGCACACATAGACATAGGAGATGACAGAGGAGGTTCTGCCGACTGGTATTTGCAATGTGCTGAGACTGATGAATGGGCCACGAAACACACCACTGCCATCACCAATAAGAATAGCAATGGACTTGGCTCCCATTTATTGAGCATCTATGATGCACCAGATATCCTTTTATGAGTTGTAAAAACAAGGCCAGTAAACAAGGTAGATGTGCTTTTTATCTTTTTGAAGAGGCAGAAATTGAGGTCTGGAGAAAATACATGGGCACCAAAAATTACACAGTGAATGGTAAGTAGCAGTGAGATGAATATGTGGAGTTCCTGACAGTCAGGGACAGTACCAACAGGCAGACCTAAAATAGTTTTCCCTGAAGACGTTTTCCATATCAGTCTTTGCTTTGCATTTCAGGCAGAGAAGGATTTTGTATAAATAACAGAGTGCAGAGAGGGTCAGAGCAAAGAAAAGATAGGTTATGAGGCCCCGGACAATGTATTACTATTCCCAAGTCCAGTACTCTGAGTAACTGGCTCTACCTTATACTGAAAAATAAGTGCCTGAATAATTTTTCATTCTTACTCAATGGGTTAGGTAGTTTTCCATTACAAAAAATAATCAGGTAATTATTTAAGAGAATGATTGATTTTGGCTACTGGCTTCCGAAGTTCCATCATGGTTGCTCTTGGTAGCCAGAAAACAGAAAGAAAGGGGTCAACAGAGTTGCAATATTCAAGAGTGCACACCCAAAGACCTAACTTCTTCCCACTAGACTCCACCTCCTACATGCCTCACCACTTTATCTCATAAGACAGGCTAACGGTTAGACTTCAATACATGACCTTTGTGGAATATTTAAAATTCACACCATACCATCCTAGGACTAACTGAATGCATCAGTGTGAAAACTTCTGAATAGCTTTCCTTCAAGAACACAACTCACAGATTATTTTCTCACTTAATAATTACCAAGCACCTACTGGATTCCAAGCATTGGGTTGGGTCCTAGGAATACAATGGCAAACAATGAACAAACTAACAGTAGATGAAAGAAAAGAGTAGAAGAGGCCACCACTGGTTTTCTCTTAGGAAGGGACACTTACAGGATGAGTGTAGACAGCAGGGTAGTTCAGAGGGGGCAGCTTGAACCAAGGCTTCAACCTCTCTCATGGGGTTCACCACTCCTCCTTGCTGCTTTGTTTTACCAACTTAAAGTCAATCCTTAAAACCCTTAGAGGGTTTGTCTGAGCTCTCCAGCTAAGACATCTCCTGCTTATTGCTTAGCTATTATGTGCCAGGCTGCCTGTTATGGGTTTTAAAAGCCTGCCTAATAAACAATGGATCTAGTATATCTCTACCTCAGGTGCTAGGGGACTACCAGTGGGGTTCCTCTGCACCTTGTGGTGAGGGTCCAGTGGTGTGGTAAGTGAGGGGTACCTCTGCAGTGGAAAATATGAGCAGGTTTCTAAGCTCTCTGGGGAAATGTAAGGTATCATGTTGTTCTGTGTCCTCAGCACTGACACAGAGCAAGTCTTCAGTGAACTTAAGAGCATGAATAATGAATTCCTGCAGCATGCTGGGGTACTGGCTAGAAACCACGTTAGAATCCTGTAATTCCTTTTTGCATGCACTGGAAAGATTGGCGGCTCAGAGTGAGTCCAAATGACTTCTGCCTTGAATGTTCCCTAATAGCAGTGTGGGACCAGCCCTGTGAACCTGCATGATGTGATTATCAAAGCCCATGCACTCAGTCACTTGCACTAAGACAAGTCCAAGCCTACCTTATATCTGTAGTCTAGGCAGAGGGGAAAAAAAAAACACCCTTAACTCTACCCTACATTTCCATGATGTAACTTTGTTTCTGTCTATGATTCACTAGAAGCTTGCTTTTTCAACAAGAACCAAGTTTAGAGAATCTGGCATGGGATAAACATAGCTAAAATATAGAACTTTAATCTTCTTGGTAGTACTAGGGTCTGAACTTAGGGTGTCATGCTTGCCCAGAAATTTAGTTTTTGAATAAGGAAAATGATCTTGTGGAGGGGAAGGGAAAAACAAATCGTTTAAATAGGGATACAGGTGGACCCATTGCAACAACAATATGTACAAGTTGTTATGTCAAAAAAACGAACTTTACAACTTTGGTGTGTGTGTGGGAGGATTGGGTGGGGGGAGTTGAGGGTATGGGATAGGATGGGAAGGGGAAACAAAGAAGAGGCAACAATTCTTGATAAGAAATGTACTCATAAGTAAATTAATAAAAATCTCAAAGTGATAAACCATTATTATGGCATATTCCAAGTCAGAAATTGTCTTAAAAACTTGAACAAAGGAGACATCAGTTTCTGGTAAATGGATCTTCATTCCCAAAGTAGCTATAGACTGCACAGAGATGATCTTTAGAAGAGAGCACTAAACATCTTTTTGTTCCTACCAGAAGTTGTATTTGCTTTACAGTTACAAATTTTTCTGACACAAAGAACTCAAGGGACTTCAAAAAAAAGAAAAGAAAAGAAAGAAATGCACTCCTTGCCCATGTAATTATAACTCCTCTGTATGGTATTTTCACAATTTAAAAAAAGATATAAATAATAAATACATAAATAAATAAATAAAATGATCTTATAGCCAGAAAATGAAATGATACAAAATAATCTATGTGAAGAAAGTTGTTCTTATCTAGAATTTTATCTGTTCTCCAATGTGGCCATATTCTGCCCCCATGAGACAGCTGTATCATTAATTCTTAACAGTCCTTCTAGAATTTCATATGCAAATACAAAAACACCTTTAGGATCTATAGAAGTCATCAAAGGATTTTTCTCCATAAATCTGTTTTGATGACCTGACCATGCATTCATAGAAAGCGGAGAACTTGGTCAAGAATCACAGTGGCCCTTTGTATCCACAAGTTCCAAATCTACTGATTCATCCAACTGTGGATCATGTGTGTGTGTGTGTGTGTGTGTGTGTGTGTGCGTGCGTGCGCATGCATGCATCTGTATTTAACACAAACTGACTAGCTGACTTCTTGTCATTATTATGGAAATAATTCAATGAAAGTACTATATACTGCTCACATTGTGCTAGGTATTATCAGTCATTTAGATAATTTAAGTACATGGGAGGATACACACAGGGCTTTAATGCAAATAATACTACTTTGTTTAAAGGACATGAGCATGTACAAGTTTTGGTACATATGAGATTCTTGGAATGAAGCCTTTGTGGATACTGAGGGATAATATCATTATGCTTTCAATATGCTGCTGTGCATGCTAATACTTTATTTGGGAATCAATATTCATTCTTGAGACTGATTTATAATTTCTTCTTATACAGCAATTTTTATCAATATTATCTTTGCAGGATTAAAGGATTTGGAAACAAATTCTGATCTTTGGATCAGTTTGTATAATGGGAATCATTTATCTTTAATGGTTTCTTTGCCTGAGAAAGTTCTAGCACTCATGCTTTTAATCATTAGCTCCTGAACAATAATATTAGCTCTTTCCATGCAAATATGTCTATTTAGATGTTCTGAAGTTGGTATTAGTAGATTATGTTCTTTTGGAAAGTACCCAAGTCATTCAGATTCACAGTTTTATATACATAAAGTCACACAGTATAGTTTTCTTTTTTTTTTTGGTTCTCCCATAATTTTGCTCTTGTTATTTATTACTTTTATCTTTTTCTTTGTCTCTTGTCTCTGATAAAACTTTCCTTTTTTTATCCTTTTTGTTTCAATTCAACATATCAGTTTATAAATACAACGTGTCTTGATCAATCACCTCTTTCCTCCTTCTTCCCCATCTCTCTCAAGCACACCCATCCCTCAATTTTCCTAGCTCCATTTTTTCCTTATTTTTGCTAAATATTATAACTGCATTCTTTTCTATTTCACTTTTCCCCCAATGACACAGTCTCTCATTTATTATTTATTTTCTTTTACTTCCTACTATTGGATTCATTAGTTCATGTTATTTGTATCTTATTTGTTTTTTTCTCTCTGTTACCTTTTTATTCTTTATCCATTTTTTTGCCCAGTTTTAATCCCCTCAATATCATTCCTTTTGTAATAGTGTGGGACTGTGACACTTCCTTTAGGTCCTGATTTAATTTAATTCTTTAAATTCAGAACATAAAGGGTTATTTAGAGTATTTCCATTATTTTTAAAGAAATATACAACTTGGACTGGTATTTTTCTCTTTTCCCAAAGGCTCATTTAAATGACAACTGTCTCAAAGTTCTCCAACTATGTGTGTTTTTCATGTTATTGCAAAATGAACAGAAAAAAAATGCCCACATTGTTACTGCTTTCCAAAATTGTGATTTTTATTGTGGTTTCTTGGGGGCCATTATTGTGACTACTCCCTTCTGGACATATACCCAGCACATCTACATTTATGATTATGTTCAGTAAGCCTTTTATATTATTATTCATCTTAAATCCAACTGACCTAAGAAGATGTGTCATTTCCTGATATGTAGAAAGGCTAAGGAGTAGTTCACACTACAGTAGGTGAATGGGTTCAGAAAACTCCATTGATGTCTGCATGTCATTTGCAAACAAAGATAATCTGAACAGAAGTAAGACACTCACTCCCAAATTCATCCAGTCTGTATTTCTTAATTTTATTAGTATCATTGGAAAATAAGAGTCAACCTCCTAATTATTTATATATTGAATCTAATGTAATTAAAAGGTCATTAAAAGTCCTTCAAAGTAAGCTCCCAGTCAAGGGCCCTCTGACTTTGTCTTGCTTTTCCTCCAGTTTGGTAAACATAGGAAGAGGCTTTCTGCAAGGTGTCTTATTTGCCCCGTGTCAGGATATACCAAAGAAACAGTCTGGGGTCAGCCCTGAGTATTCACTAATTAGACTGATACTGGAGAAAAAAGCTGAAATCTGTCAACCCACCTGTACAGGACAGGCTTCCATCATACACTTCTATCTTTATCTCAGTCCCATTAAGATCATTTACCCATAGTCCCATCATCTTTTCCAGGGCTTTTGTATATTATACTTCAAGTTCTCTGAGTTCTCTTGAAAATCATCCATTGTTCCCCTAAAAACTGACTCTCAGCCGGGCACCAGTGGCTCACCCCTATAATCTTAGCTACTCAGGAAGCTGAGATTTAAAGATCATGGTTCAAAACCAGCCTAAGCAGAAAAGTCCATGAGACTCTTATCTCCAATAAACCACTCAGAAGGTGGAAGTGGCACTGTTGTTAAAGTTCAGGAGTACTAGCCTTGAGCACAAAGAGGCTTAGGGATAGTGCCCAGGCCCTGAGTTCAAGCCCCAGGACCAGGAAAAAATAAAAACCAAAAACTGACTCGCTTTCTCCTCCTCCCCTTCTTAAATTAGTATGTCTAAGTTCATTCCAATGAATATTCAGTGAGCAGAAGAAAAATTTCCCTCACACCTACACATGTACGTAGGCAATTTTGTATTGTGCATTAAATTCACCATACATAAATTTTATTTCTCAAATCACATTGGAAAATTCTCCCTTTTCTTTAGCCATGGCTGAGGGAGGACAAGGTCCTATTCTTGCCTAAATGATGATTACTGGCAATAATATCATTTGAGTGTTTACTATGAGCCGCATCCAAGTACTTAGTATATATTAGATTACTTAGTCTTTATATCCACTGCTAATGTCCCCATTTTACAGATTGTTTTTATGAAAGCAAGGCAAGTGGAGATAAGATAATGTGCCTAAGGTCATACTAATAGTAAGTAGTAGAGGCTTCAAAGGAATACAATGGATTCCTACTGTAGAGTATCTTACTATAGAGTAGTATTCCTACTATAGAGAGATCCTCCCTGCCCTCTAATCTAGTATTTGATGAATGCAAATGAAGATGAGAGAAACTGAAAATTGAGATGAATTTCTTAGAGTAGTTCTGGAATTCCTTTTCTGGTGTTGCTAGTTCTCATTTCAAACAAGAGACTGAAACAGGTTCTTGTGGTCCAACTCAGATTGAAGGACATTGCTTCAATGGTGTCTCACCCCACTAGCCTCAATGTTCTGATTTGAAAAGGAGGAACCTATTTAAAAGAAAGTGCAGCCAAATCATGCTTAGCTATACTGATTAATCAAAAGTTTTGCCATTTACACCAAGTGAGAGAGCAAAGCTGAGTGGGATAAGGGCTGAAAACAAATGTGAGTTTTGCATGGAACAGAGTATAATATTGTCTGAAAAGCAGAAAGGTTCAGATCTGTAAGTTTCATGGACCTCCAAGATCATTTAGGTTGTGTTATACACCTCACCTTTGGATGATCTGTTTGGAAAGCATATGTATCTTTCCCTATTGGGGAATGTATGGCACCTATAACACATATTGCCAGGAATCCAGCCTTAATAAGAAGAGGACATCTGGAGAAAATGTCTTAGTCACAGTCATTTGAAACCAAAGAACAGAAAATGACTCTACTTGAATCATTTTTAAAGATTTTAATAGAAGGAAAGGATAGGTTTTCATCAGACAACAGATGCTCTCCCTCTCTTTTCTTCCCTCCCCTCTGTTCCTCTCTCCCTCAGTTTTCCCCCTCCCCCTCTTTTGCTCTTCCTCTCTCTCTTCCCCCTTTCTTCAGGGTCAATTCTTTCATTTTCTCTCTATATTTTGTCCTTTTTCCTCATTCTTGAAGTTTCTACTTCACTATGACTTTTTGGGCTCTGATATAGAACGTTAGTTACCATGTTCGATTTTCTCTGTGTAAAACCAGCCATGTGAATTGGTTTAGGGCAATGGACCTTGGCTTCCCCAGAGCCAATATGCTGATAAGACTGGCTGAGGCTTTTGAGAAGTGGGACATGAATGAGAGAGGACATGAGCCAAAGGTGCTGAAACTGCCCTGCTTCTGTGGAGCTCAAGACTAACATCAATTCAACAGAAAAGGTGAAGGCATGGAAAGAAGGTAAGTCCTTATGGCAACTTTTGAAATCTGAATCCCAGCAATATGCAACACCAATATTTGCTTTTAGATTCATGAGCCAAAAATTTTCTTCTTTGCTCAAGTCATTGAGTCATATATTCTGTCATGCACAGCTCCTAAGATTATTTGGAAACTAATAGAACTGTCATATTGGATTACCACTGAGCCAACCTGATTTCTCCACATGAGCTCACAACTCTAGTTTCCCCATGACCTTGTTAGATAGATCATGCTCAGGGAATGGTGGAGTTTAGAGTGTAGGAGGGACCACACTTTCCAGAACTAATGGTAGGATAACATAGAGGCAATAATTGGCATTTTCTATGTCTATTCATTAGTTATAGTTCTTGATCTGACAATTAGCCTGATTATATTTTTTCTGCCCTGTCTTAATTAAAGTAAAAAATATTAAGATGTAAGGAATAAAAATAGGCAGACATCCCTTCAAAATTCTTCAGTAAAGTTTGTGGGATTTTTTTTGATCATATGTAAGTCTAATGATAAGCTTGGAAAATTGTAGGTACATTTCATAGTTATTCTCTTGTAGACACATTAACTTCAATTTTTAAAATTAGGACATTGGAGTAGTTTAGAAGTTCAAGTTTAAATTAAAACTGAAAATATCCAAGTCACTCCTTATGTAATTGTATAACCCAAGCAATTGATTTAGAAATATCTCTATTTTAAAGTCCTGATTCAAATAATCTTTTGTAACATCTCTTCCTTCAAGGCATCCAATGTACTGGTAAATCTCTGGCTTAAAACTAAGCTAGTTCTATTTGATCCTTTGCTAGTGAAGTTGTTCATTTCTCTAGTGAAATTTGAAATTTGTATAGAAAGGACAAAGGAATAGCTTTCAGGTAAATGCTTAAGTTCCACATTGAACATAGAAATAAACCAAATCCTACCAAATTCTGTGCTGACACCCATAGTCAGCACAGCAATCTGGGAAGAATGAGGATGTGGGCTCCATCCCCAGATAAGGGTTCTAGTTGTAGACCATGGAAGCTCTCTATGATCTCTCCTATACTGTATCTTCTTATATGAGGTAATGACTTTAGACATGATGGATAATACCTTTATACATCATAGCTAATATTAGAAGTAAATAGGTTACTAAGTGTGGAATGTATAATATATAGAGTTATTTACTATCTACTAATGAAGGTAACAAATTGTCCTTTGTAATAGAAACTTTCACAATTAATGAATGTCCATTTCCTACCAGTTTATATGCTCCCTTGAGATAATTTTGCATAGTTTAAAAATAAAATCTCCATCTCTTATGCACTGGAATGTTAACATTCAAATTAAGCAACTAAAATATCAGATTTTTGTCACTGTCTGGTTGTAGGATATGGGGCAGGCACTTAGCCAATGTGTGCCTTTGCCTCTGCCTTTGTAGAAATGATTGGGACAGACTGTCCTTGATGAGTTTTCATCTCCTCCCAGCTGTACCGTTTTTTTCTCTGGGAGCCTTGTAATCAGCCAAATGGCTGTGGGATATATGAGCTAATTACATCTTAATTTTAAAGGAATCTGTATTCTTCTCTAAAGAAGAACTGCTGCTAGCTAAAACTAGTCACTCAAATATATCAGCATCAAGATAAAAAGAAAGAGAAAGAGACAGTTCATGAGAACTAATGATAGAACAACTCAAATGCTCAGATTTTGGAAATCATGCGTTCCTTAAAATGTGAAGGTGAAAGTGACTCTTTAAAAACTATGATGTTGCTATTGTAAAGGCGATATACAGAGGGGTTCCAGCTACATGTCAGGTAAATGAGTACAATTCTTTTTTAACCATGTCACCCCTTCCCTTGCTCTCTCCTAGTTTTTCCCTCCTGTTCCCATCCACAAGTTGTATAGTTCATTTTCCACATAGTATCCAGTGAGCACCACTGCTGACTCTTGAGGCATAGGTCTAGTTAAAGAAAAATATATTCTGACCATGCATCCTCTAGACATATAGCATAGCTCCCTACGCAAAGCTCTGAACTCAAGTTGCCTTCATTACTGGAAATGCTAGTGACCAATAGACTTCTATTCTGTAAAAAAAACAAGTCTTGCGCAATTAACAGCCCTTGTGGTATTTATTTTGAAGCCAATTGCTCATTCTTGGCTCCTCATGTACATGTCATGCCTACTCCCTTGCAATTCCACAGAATGCTAGTCCAGTTCCCACTTGCTCTACCCACTTGTTTTTCTTGGCCTCCCTTCCATTACCTCATGAATGGTGAACATCTCAGAAATCATAGTCCCTTAACATAGAGATCTTTAAATGTTCACCTCTAGTACTGTAAAGGAAAATCTCAAAAGATACCTTTGCATGAAAGGGTAAAACAAGGAGTATACATTGCATTCTTAATTGACATTACAACACAGGAAAGCACTTGGCATGAAGAGCCAGATTCGCCCTGACAGATGGCATGGGGCACAGGCTGCTAGCTGGGCAGTGAACAAGGGCTTGCTCCATTGCAAATACAGAAACAATAAAAATGCTTATTGATTTTAAAGAGATCAGTAATGTAATTAAGTATGACATTCTAACTGATGGAGCTTTACCAAGGCAGAAACAGGCAGTCCTAAAACAGGACACTGTTTATACCAGTGTTGATCCTTTGATAGCAAAACTTCAAGAATTACAGTCTGAATTTCCTGTGTATGTGGTGGGAGGTCAGGATTAAGTCTCATGTGTATGCACAATTAGACCTAGAGTTTGAGGTGGTGTGTGCCCACTGGAAATTCTCCTAGAGCTTAGAAAGCAAATGTCACAATCCTTACATTCAGTTGCCTTGGGCAAGCAAGAAAAATACCTGTCAAGCCTGGGTCTCGCCATTAAGGCTGGAGTTGAGAAATGCCCTCCAAATGCCTTCAAGTCAACATTAGCTATGACAGAAGCAAGACTATTATTTAACAGTAGCAGAAAATGTCAAAAACAAACTGTGCCTGGCGTTTTGACAAGACACTATTGAAAGAGAACCACTTTTCAGAGCACTTGTGGAACGGGTAACCGTGGGGGAGAATACGACAATTAATATCCTGAGGTCTAGGTAATAGGATTTCCAGGCAGCTTGGTGGTTTCCTTCTGATACACATGAAAGGAGCAAGCAAGTGGTGGACATGGGCAAAAATAATCCAAATGATGAGGTTTGTAGGAACAGGACTGATGTGTCAGAAAGCAGGCACCTTGTAGCTAATTAAAATGTAATTCCTCCTTCAGGAAAGTGTACTCTTGCAGAGTGACACTATAAAGTATGAGGACCATCATCATCCTTAAGCAAAATAAGATGCAGACAGAACTCATCTCCTGTCTCTTAGCCCCTTCCTTCCCTCTGGTGAGCTCAGTGCACCCTGTGTTACTTTATCTGAGCATCCCTTTACGAGCAGCAACCCCAGAATCTGCACTGGCCACACTGCCTCCAGGTTTGCTAATCAGTATGCTGACAGACGGCCAGTTCCCAAACCTCCATCCTTAGGGACCTGCTCTCTGTTCACTAACCTGGTGAACAAAGAATGGCAAGGTGGTCAGCAGGTACAGTCGATTTGTGTTTTAGACACAAATCATTTAGACAGAAACTTGAGCAAAGAGTTGGAATCCAAAGGAAGTTCCAATGTGCTAGGTCATTGCTCATGCTTTGAAATGAAAAAGAGAGAGGGAAAGGAAAGGAGCTACTATTTTAACTGTGCAGCACTTTGAACTAAGCCTTTTACATGATCACCTTTAATATTGAAACCTCTCAAAAGGTGATACTGCATTTCCATCTTATTGGTGAGAAACCAGAAGTTTACAAAACTAGGTACACTTGTCCAGGATCCCAGTCTGTGGGTCAATTAACTCAAGTCCTAGTCCGGGTTTGTCTGACTCCCAAAGCCTACTCTTCTCCCTACTCTGATAAGGATCACACTTTAGTGAGACTCAATGTTTGTTGGTGTTTGGCTGTACAAGGATTTGATCTGAGTAAGTATTCTACCATCTAAGCCATACCTCCAGCTCTTTGTATGTTGTTTTCAGATAAGGATTGTGGGGATTTTTTTTTTGGTTGTTATTGTTTTCTCTTGGCCCAACCTTGGACTGAGACCTGGCTCTTATATAGCTGAGATCATATGCATGTATCACCATGCCCAGTTTATTTGTTGAGATAGGAGTCTCACTTTTTCCCCAGACCCTTTAACTTTGACCCTTCTTATTTCTACCTCTGAAGGAGCTGGGATGACAGGAATGAGACAACATGCCTGGCCAGAAAGTTCTCAATAAAAGTCTGACAGTAATAATACTTACTAATTGACGAAACATAAGCTTTGCTAGATGCATTGTCTCAATTCACAGGTCTCCTAAAAGTAACCCCTATGGGCAGTTTTGTATTATTCCAGCGGAAATGTGTCCTGCTTGGAGATGTTACAAAAGCCATTAAATTCCAATGGAAAGCCAATCCCTATGTGTTAAGTTCTTTGTCTTCTTCCCCCGTATGAAGTTTTTCCTGCTACTAGACCAGATGTTTACCTTTCTGTCCATGTGGGTTTCCTGTCAATCTATGCTCACCCCCACAAAAAACTCACCCCAGAGTTTAATCCCCAAAGTCTTATTTTAATGGTACTTGGAGATACTATACCTGACTATGGTATATACAGATTGTGCCTTTGGAAAGTGATTAGATTATTAGGTTAGAGGTCTCATGATTGAAGCCCACTGGCTTTATATGGAAAGGAAAGAAGCCACTGAATGGGAGCTACATACATGCTTCCATTATGATGTGATACAACCGTGAGGAGGAGTATCTTCACTAGGTTGCTTTGACTTCCAGCCCCTGAAAGTGTGGTCCAAAATAAACCTCTTTTCTTTATAAAGTATCTCACCTTAGGTATTTGGTATAGTAACAAAAAGTTGACTGAGTTGGGTGCTGGTGGCTCATGCCTACTAACTATTCAGGAGGTTGCGATCTGAGGATCATGGTTCGAAGCTAGCCGGGGCAGGAAAGTCCACGAGACTCTTATCTCCAATAAACTACAAAAAAATTCCAGAAGTGGCTCAAGTGGTAGAGCACTAGGGACAGCACGCAGACAGACCCTGAGTTTAAGCTCCAGGATTGGCACACACACACACACATACACACACACACACACAATGTTGATTGGCATGCCATCCAAGGAGGACTATGGGTGGAGGACCCCTCCTTTTCTGTGTTCCCACCTTTTGATAGGTTTTCCTGACCTGTGTGGGAATACTGTTCTTCCACTTATACCATCTATACAACACAACTATCTGCACAGCTCCCTCAGGCCACTCAGGATAATAATTCACATAGGCTTCTTTCTGTAAGATAGTGCCTTTGAAAAGGTCAGAAGTCAAAACGTGTTAAAATTCTTTCCTGGTCTGTCAGATTTCCATATGGAACTGAGTCTATGGAGGGTATGGTGGAGTTTCTGCCATGGAGGGAGGCTTGATATTCATATTGAAGGCACTCAAGGCAGTGCAAAGTCATTATGCTTGCTAGGAAGGTTTTTCCTAACTCCCTATAGAAAACTAGGTCACAGGTGGCAGAACAAATTAATCTAAGTATGCCTGCAGAGTCCTTCATTTTTCGACTAGAAATGTAAGACTGCATTCATTCACCAACAATGCTGGCTATACTAAGCTATTTATTTTCAGGGATGGTATTAGAAATCCTCTGCATATGCATACATTCACAAACAGCAGACAGACTTGCAGGGACAGTACTATGCAGTGACAAGACACTCCTTGGCCAATAGAATGAAATCAGACCAGGTCTGAAACTGTCATGCTATTCAGAAATCATGAACCTGGCCAGCAATCAAATGGAGTCTACACCTAAAATCAGAGTGCATAGAGGATATTCATAGCTGGTACAAAGGAAATGCTTGATTTAGCCCTTCATCTCCTCTTCTCCATTCATATGATAGAAAAAAGCAAAAGTAAACTCTTCTTTCTCTTCACCCTGGGACTTAGATATAAAGTTTGTATTTTATATATTTAAAAGACATTAAATTTATTGTCTTAAATCTTACAACATAAATATTTTCTTAGCTTGCTCAGAATGAAACATTAAGAACAGAGTTCTGCTTCCCTCCAACACTGTTGGGTATTACCAGGGATCAGCAATATTTTGCTATTCTTTCCTTCCAGGGACAAGACTGCTAATCCCCACCCCACCCCACCCCCCCCACACACATACACAGTTAAATCATCCAGGATGAATCCTGGTCACAGAACAGAGCAAAACTACAGTACATCACTTCTGAGCTCAAGCAGAAGGAAGTAGGTGAATGGTCTAGACCCCTTCCTTTTTTTCATCTCACCATAAATAGGGCTGTATGCTCCTAGTGAGGTAACCACAGGCCATGAAACACAGTCCTCCCGTGATCCAGGCTGTCTATGCCATGTAAAATAAACCTCACTATGCAAAGCCACTGAGTTTTTAAGGATTAATGTCTTCTTACAGCAGACAGTCTGAACACTCCAGCCAAGTTATATACTTATGAAAACAAGTAGTCATTTGAAAGTCAGAGAAAAACATCAAGCATTTATTTATCACTACTTTATTCAGGAGGGGCAAAGTCCTGGACTGAGTGTTTGGATGAATTTTACATATATTCTGGAAAGACTTGCTTTGACATGTACTGACTTACTTTCTCTTGGACAGGCAGGACTTGACATGCACTAAGTTGGGGGGCACTGGAAATTCCACAGATTTGTCTTTATGAGCAGCTCTAGGTTCATCTTCAATGTGCCAGTCTGCAGGTTTCCAAAGGCACAATGTGCAGAGGCAAGAGAGGCCTACCCAGCTGACCTCAAGATGATGGAGTAGCATGTTGTTTGGCAGTGATGTCCCGCTGGAAAAATCCCAAGCTTTTGTGCAAGCAGATTCTGTTTGAAGTAGAACCACCACTGTCATATTTTGGCTGTTCAGACATTCCCAAAAGATCCGGGAATGACATGTGATGACTATAAAGGGAATAGGAATGAGTTTCATTGGATAACACAATGTCCTAGGCAATGTATTTGAGAGACTTCTCCCCCCAAAATGGACTTAGCACTTAGGTTCTTCCATTTATTGCTCATCACTATTGAATTGGCCCTGGTTGCAAATTTCCTCAAAAAGGAGAGGTGAACCTTGTAAATGAAAGTCTCATGGAAGCACAGTAGGAGTTGAGTGAGTTTACTGTTTTCAGAACAACAATCAGAAGGATCGTTTTTGTTGTTTTTGTTGGTGGTGGTGTTGGTCATGGGGCCTGAACTCTGGGCCTGGGCACTGTCCCTCAGCTCTTCAGTTCAAGGTTAGTGCTCTACCACTTGAGCCATAACACCACTTCTGGCTTTTTCTGTTTATGTAGTACTTAGGAATTGAACCCAGGGTCTCATGCATGCAAGGCAAGCACTCTACCACTGAGCCACCTTCCCAGCCCCTAAAAAGATTGCTTTTAAATGGCAGCATATTCCCCAGTGCTCATCACTTTTAAGGACATCTTTGGGGAAGTCACAGAACTGGCAGGTACAAATCCTCCATCCAAAAAGAGAGGTGGACATAGCTGCTACAGCAACTATGATTTAGAGTCAAATTGTCTCTTGTTCATGAAAATCCTGATTTTAAAAAAAGGGGGGCTGGGAAGGTGGCTCAGTGGTAGAGCACTTGTCTTGCATGCCTGAGGCCCTGGGTTCGATTCCTCAGCACCACATAAGCAAAAAGAAAGAAGCCGGAAGTGGTGCTGTGGCTCAAGTGGTAGAGCGCAAGCCTTGAGCTGAAGAGCTGAGGGACAGCGCCCAGGCCCAGAGTTCAGGCCCCACGACCAGACCCCCCCCCCAAAAAAAAAGGAAAACAGGGAAACAGTGAAAGGGAAAAATCACCTATATATGGCAATCCATTTTGACACGAGACTCATCAATAGCCCCGTCTTGCCAAGACACATTGTTATCTATCTGGTCTGCCAAAGCTGATACCTAACAACATTGTCTTCAGAACAGTTAACATAGCCTAGAAAAGTCTATCTTGTAAATCACAGCCAAAGATGACAGGTTCCCCAGATAAAAGGAAAGGAATCACACAGGCGCAGATGCTGGAACACTTGCTGGCAATGAAGTATGGATGTTTCAATTGTGTGGAGTGGAGAGGTGGGGATGTTTGCTATGTTCCAATATTTTGTTGTTATTATAAAGGTGATATATGGAAGGATTACAGTTACATAAGTCAGGTAAAAAGAACATTTCTGTTTGGACAATGTTTTCCAATTTTTTTTGAGAGCCAGTAGGACACTGTTGTCTTAACCAATGTATCTCAGGTCTTAACTAAATGTAAATCTCTGAAATGCAAAGAAAGCTAGATGATTAAGGAGATAATTTTATGATATAAAAAGGTAGTGAGCCAGGAATCAGTGGTTCACAACTGTAATCCTAGTTACTCAGGAGATTTTATGAAAATCACAGTTCAAAGCCAGCTTGGGCAAATAAATCCAAGAGGCTCTTATCTCCAATTAACCAGCAAAATGCCCCAAATGGAGTGCTAGTCATGAGTGAAAAAGCTGAGGGAGAGCTCTGAGTTCAGTACCTGTACCAGTACAAAAGAAAAGTGGCAAGAGAGGTTGGAAGTAAAGCTCTTGCTTCCCAGGGCTTAATCCTCAGCAAAGCAATAAGATAAAATAAAACAAAATGTGTTGGGAAAGGTTGAATTAAACCAGCAAACTAGGCAAGGTGTGGTTTCTTCCTCCTAGTACAATTCCATAAAAGTAACAGGAATTTTTTTTTAAAGAAAAGGAATCCAGTCTGGGCGCTGGTGGCTCACGCCTGTCATCCTAGCTACTCAGGAGGCTGAGATCTGATGATCGCAGTTCAAAGCCAGCCCGGGTAGGAAAGTCTGTGAGACTCCTATTTCCAATAAACCACTCAGAAAACCGGAAGTGGCACAGTGGCTCAAGTGGTAGAGCGCTTGCCTTGAGCTGAAGAGCTGAGGGGCAGCACCCAGGCACAGAGTTCAAGCTCCATGACAAAAAAAAAGAGAGAAAAGAAAAGAGAGAGAGAGAGAAAGGAAGGAAGGAAGGAAGGAAGGAAGGAAGGAAGGAAAAAAGGAAGGAAGGAAGGAAGGAAGGAGGGAAGGAAAGAAGGAGGGAAGGAAGGAAGGAAGAAAAGGAAGGAAGGAAGAAAAGAAGAAAGGAGGGAAGAAGAAAGGAAGGAAAAGAAAAGAAATCCACAACTACAGTGAAAAGAAAGAAGTGTACCAGAATAAGAACTTGTAGCAGACACGGAAGGATTTTCTGAAAGGAAGAAAAAACTTCAGAACAAATAGGTAGATGGAAACTACAGCTTGAAACATGCAAGAAGAAAATTTGCTAAAAGTAAAACCAGGGACATTCTAAGCTCACGGTCACCTAATGCCCAGAGCTGAAAATTCCTAAGGCAAATGACCTGCTGGGTCCTGTGGAAGGTGCTAGGTGTCCAACCCTTCCACACTTCTACTTCTTTTCAACTTAAGTCTGAGTAGACAGCTCAATATCTACTCCTGTGTGAGTGATTAGTGTTTGCACTCAGTTCCAAGAAGCATGGCAGGCAGTGCTCATAACCAGAGGTCAATAGGTGTAAAACTTTAAAAGTGTAATTAATATTCTCAGGAAGATGAAGTTGTGTAATTCTAGACTATAGTACAACAGAGAACAGCTAAAGGATGTTCAGGAAACAGAAACAAAAGGCTAATGATCTCTTGGAAGAATTTTAGTAAAAAAAAAGAATAGTGATAGTAAGCAAAAGAATACTAGAAACAAAGATAGAAAGGAAATTGCCAAGACTTAAAAAAATGTCTTTGAGGGGCCAGCAGTGGTGGCAAAATGCCTGTGAGCCCATCTACTCAGCAATCTCAGGAGGTAGAGATCAGGAAGAGAGAGCAGTTTGAAGCCATGCCGGAACAAAAGTTGATAGGACCCATCTCTCCATCTCAACCAGTAAGCCAAGTTTGTTGGTACTAAAGGAAAAAATTAACTGGGACTAAGGCCCTGGGATAGCATCTTGGCCAAGTAGGCCAAAACCAGATGCAAAAGACATTGTTTCAGCACATCTTTCCTCTGCCCTTCCCTAGCCTCATCTAGTTTTAGTGTCCTGATTAGGAATTAATAACTACTCAGAATTTTGTGGGACCCAACTCCCAAACACCTAATTATAATAGGATCAACCAATCAGAGCACAACCCAGGATATAAGAACTCCCAGAGCTGGAGGAGGGAGCATGGCTCACACCTGTAATCTTAGCTACTCAGGAGGCTGAAATCTGAGGACCATAGTTCAAAACCAGCCAAGGCAGCAAAGTCCATGAGACTCTTAATTCCAATTAATCACCAAAAAAACAGAAGTAAACCTGTGGTTCAAGGTGGCAGATAACTAGCCTTGAACCAAAGAAGCTCAGGGACAACATCAAGGGCTTGAGTTCAAGCCCCATGACAAAACAAAAAACTCTAGACTCAGAGATAGAGACACAAAGAACCCTTCTAGGGAAGAAAGGATGGACGATTGGCAGAGTGGCAATAGTAACATCAGCTTTCAAGCTAGATACATCTTTTCAGAATAAAGAGCTTCACATTTATCTTCCATTGTCCTGGACTTCATTCATCAAACTCTTGAGACACAAACCCAAGGAGGCCACAGCAGAATGGAGCTGCAACACTGGTAGGCCTTGTTTGCCCTGAGCTGTAATTTGCAATACTAAGCAGGCTTTACCTCCTTCAGGGCTGCAAGCCTGGTGGTCTTCGTAGGCTACTGAGTCAAAAGGGCTATGGGGGCCCTGCCTGCTGAAAGTAACAGCATAAAATTTCACCTACATGGGAGGCAGATACAAAAGAATTTGTAGAGTCTGAGTTGGCATGGGCCAAAACATGACTAGGGCATGGTTTAATTGGTAGCAAGTGTAAGGCCTGGAGTTCAAACCTCAATAGTGCTTCCCCACAACAAAATGTCTTTGAACAAGGTTTACTTTGACATATTGTAGTAATACTTGGGAATGCCTAGACTGATGATATATACCTTAAAAAGAATTTAATCAGAGAAGGAAAAGGATTCCAATTACAATTCTGAAAGAACAAGGTCACCTGGAAAATTACCTCATTTCACCCTTTCTACCCAATCTTGAGATTATTCCAGGTGACACCAGTATTAATATGAACATCTGGTCACCCCAGAACTATATGTGTCTATTCCACTGCTAGTCCTCTTCCCCTACTTCAGAAAACTAAACAGTTACTTAGATCACTTGTTCAAGCTCATCAGGATCTAGAATTGTTCTACATTCCTCTCCACCTGCAAACTCCACACTTTCCATCTTTCCATAAAACAGTGATTCCCCTCTGACATCCCATGATGTCTCACATGATCTCTTGATAGAAGTCTCCTATTCCCTTTCACATACCTTGGGACAAGGTGACCGACCCATAAATCCCAACTACAGTCAGTCTCCCTCACCTCTCAGGGCTGCAGAGCCCACTTAGCCAAGGCAAAACTATGTCGGCTCTTCTGCAAGTAACTGACCTGAACTTCCACCTGGGTCCTCCATGGCTTCAACACTAGCCATTCTCCATCCCTCATAAGCTCCTATCTACTCTTCATTGGTGTCCAAATTTCCACCTTGCTTTCAAAGTCTTTGCACTGTTCCCAGCTCTCCTCACTCCCAGTAGGGGACCAGGTATACAATCAGACTTCCTTAAAGATACTTTGTGAGCTATTAGTATACAGTGATTGGTTTTATTTTCTTTTTTGGTGCTAGTTCTGGGTCCTAAATTCAGTGCCTGGGCACTATCCCTGAACTTTTTTGCTCATGGCTAGCACTCGACCACTTGAGTCACAGCTACTCCTGGGCTTTTGGTAGTTAATTAGAGATAAACAGTCTCGTGGACTTCCCTGCTGAAGCTGGCTTCAAATTGTGATTCTCAGATCTCAGCCTCCTAAGTAGCAAGTATTACAGGCATGAGCCACTGCACTCAGACCTACAGTGAAATAGTTTAAACTAAGATATAACACATTAGAAAAAAAACATTTTCAATGTAGAATAATCATTTATCACCTTCTCTGTAAACCTTAGACTATGTTTTCCCAGAATATGCTCCCTAGGTGGTCTCATCCATTCCCACAGATTTCTACCATATGCTGATGGCATCCACATGCACACTCAGTCATCCAGACTCAAATATCCACGTGCTTGCACACCTCCACCTCAACAACCAAAGCCCATTGACTTCACCTTCCCACGTCTCTGCATTCTTGTTTTAAGAAAACACATATCCACTTATTTTCCTAAAATAGAAAAATGAAGGCACTTGTGGCTCTTCTTCCTTCACTTTCAGGCTGAAGTCTCTAAGTTCAGATGAGTTTACTCTAAAATGTACCTCCAAGAATCCCTAGCTTATCATTTCCAGTGTCACTACCCCTCACATTTTTAACTTGACATGCTGTATTTAACACAGAACTACACTGGTGTCTTGCATCCTAGGCTATACTTAGGGAACTGAAAAAATCCTAATGCTTGAGGTACACGGCCTTAGACCAATTATCCCCCAGTCACTGTGGGTGGAACCCGGGCATCTCCATGATTCCAACATGCAGCTACATTTAAATTTCCAAAAGGGAAGGTATGAGCCCACAAATAGAAAATGCAAGAAAAAGAAAAACAAATCTAAGAGATTGAAACCTCTTCAAACAACTAAAAATAATTAATAAAAAGAAACTACAACTAAACAAATCAGAGTGAAACTGAAAACCCGAGAATAGAATCTTGGAAGATTATTAGAATAAAAGGCCATTCATAAAAAGAAATGAAATTGCTGGACACTGGTGGCTCACACCTATAATCCTAGCTACTCAAGATACTGAAATCTGAAGATGAAGGTCCAAAGCCAGCCTGGGAAGAAAATTCCCCTTGAGATTTTTATCTCCAAAAAGAGCAAAAAAAAAAAGCACAGGGACAGAGCCCAAGCCCTGAGTTCAAGCCCCATCCAAAAAAAGAAATTATACTGCAAGAATATCTTTACCAGCAAAACATCTGACAAAGGCTTAATATCCAAAATAAACAAGGAGCTCAAGAAATTAGTCCTCCAAAAGCTAATAAGTCAATCACTAAATAGGCAAAGGAACTAAGGGGAGTCTTCTCAGAAGAGGTAAGAATGGCAAAGAAACACATGAGGAAATGTTCATTATCCCTGGCCATAAAGGAAATGCAAATCAATACAACCCTGAGATTCCATCTCACCTCAGTTAGACTGGTCAACATTGTGAATTTGAAATGTTGTTGAGGATGTGGGGAAAAGGAACCCTATTGCACTGTTGGTGGGAATGTAAACTAATACAACCACTCTGGACAGCAGTCTAGAGGTTCCTCAAAAAACTAAACATGGATCTTCACTATGACTCAGCCATACCACTCCTAGGCATCTACCCAGAACATCACTAGCCAGGATACATGAAGATACTTGCACATTCATGTTCATTGCTGCACTATTCAGAATAGCCAAGTTATGGAAACAGCCCAGATGCCCCAAAATAAATGAATGAATCAAAAAAAATGTTATCTATACACCGTGGAATTTTATACATCCATTAGAAAGAATAATATTATGTCAATTGCAAGGAAATGGGTGGATCTAGAACAAATCATGTTAAGTAAGCGAAGCCAAGAGAGAAAAATGGCACATATTCTCACTCATATGTGGAAGACAGAGCTAAAAATATCCTGGAACATGATAAATTATATAGGACACTAGTGAGACCAGAGAAGGAGACTCTTAGGGGAGGAACACAAAGGTGCAATGCCTATGTGCCTCTAATCATATAAAATAATGTATATCAAAATGAACTCCAAGATATGGAAACAAGGTTTTTCATTGTTGTTTTTGTTTTTTTGCTTGTTTGTTCATTTTTTATGTCTTTGGAAGGGTAAGGTGAGGTTCAGAAATGGTGGAAAAAAGGGTGAACAAATGTAGCCATGGTACTCAGTAGACACTATGTTGAAAATGAACTATACAATTTGTGGGTGATGAGAGCAGGGGAAAACTGTGAGGAAAGAAATGACAGTGTTCAAAAAGAAATGTACTTATTACCTGACTTACGTAACTGTAATCCTTCTGTACATCACCTTTATAATAACAAAACTTCAAAAAAATTTAAAAAACAACTGTCTGCAATGTGAGATGATAGAAGACATACAGGTAAAATTCTTCAATGTATCAAAGGAAGAAAAAGAAAATGGAAAATCTAGACTATTCCAGCCTGCTAGCTTGTTCTTCAGGAATGAAAAACATTTTTTTCAGACAGACATACAATCTACTACTCAGACCATCACTGGAGAAATTGCTGTATACAGAATATACTTCATTTTATAAGTCTGTACTGAGTAATCTGGAGTATGGGTTCCACCTAGAAATATAAAATATGTGAAATATATGCACCGTTGAGAAGTCCTGTGGTCTTGCTAAGGTAAAACAGCGCAGTGCAAACAAATTTCACAACAAAAGTACTGTTGGGCATTTCATTTGAATTGTTTCCTTCTGTTTTTGTAGAATTGAATCCCAATTTTCAGCTGATCAAATTCCTCTAACTTTAAATAAAAGCAAAGAAACACTTCCAATATAGTGATATTAAAAATATCACTTTCATTGCAAAAAGGTATCATGTATTTATATATTTATCAAAATATTGAAACTATTTTGTTTTGCCAGATTTATATTTTCATGTTTTACAGATAATCTAGAAATAATTTTAGAATTCCAATGACAACTGTTCAATCTCCCCAATACTACATGTAGTTTTCTCTCATAATTTCTGAACAAATTCAACCACACATACTAATTTTATAAGATTGATCCATAGTACTATATTCTAAGACTTGACATAAGGAAAAGAAAAGACTCAGTCAAGTTGATAATTACATATTTAATACATTTTGCTTTTAACAGCAATTTTCAAAGTAAATGCATTGTAGACCTTATAACTTATTAAAGATTTCATAATGCTTACAAAGTTGATTCTAAAAATATACTGTATTTTTCTAAATGAATAACATTATCTGGAAGATAGAATAATAAATTATAGTAATATGTTTATCATCACTATAGATAAGCTTGTATATACACTCAAAATGAAATCTTCTTAGGATCTTCGTATTTGTGCTGAAAACAGAAGCAGATCAAGGTTTGGCATAGAAGATCTCTGTTTGAGAGCAACTGTTTTAAAATCAAAATATTTAAAGTATCTACTGGACATTTGAGGAAAACAGGAACCCATGCACATACACACACATACACACTCTCTCACTTATGCACATGGACACACACTCGGGAAAGTACTCAGAAGACTGCCCTCATGCATCAGATAATTGTCAACCGTTTCAAAAAGGAAAATTGTCCGGGGCTGGGGGGAGGAGGGGAGCAGCTAAGAATATGTTTAAAGCATATTTAAACAGCTGTAATTAGCAAGATATGCCTAGAATTGTTATCAAATCTTCAACATGCACAGAATGTTACCACAATACATTCTTCAACAGACCTGAACTGTTCCCTGGTGGACATGAACACACAGGGAATCATGTATTCATCCATCCCCCACACGGCATATGGTAAGGTTGCAAATCCAGGCATTCCACTGACAACGAGTGGAACTGCTTTACAGAGTGTTTTGCTTTATAGAATCTGATAGATTGCAGAGCCCAATAGAATTAGAAACTTCATTTTGATTTGTTGGTTATTTACTGTGTCCCTTGTGCATAAGCAATAAGATTCTGCATTGTAAACGACAGCTCTGATCACTTTACACTCTGTGGCACAGGAGAAGGTCACTTTGTATTCCCAAACCATATTTATTCTCATTAAATTCCTTAACTTTAAATTGTGTGTACATTTCCAAATTTAGTTTCAAGACAATTTAATGTTGATAGCCTCACCTGCAAACTACATATAGCTCCAGTAAAATCTGTAAAGACAGAAAATTATTCTTTGGGATCTCTCCAGTAACAGGTTTAAACCTATTGTATGGAAGAGAATATATTAAAACACTCTTTGAAACAACACCAAAATAGTAACTAACCAAACATTAGGGCAGTCCTGACTCATACTGCTGTGATTACAAAAATAAAAAGGCACAACAGCAACCACAAGACAAAATACCAGCTACCCATTTGCTTTTTGTTTGAACTGTGTCTTTCTTCTTATTTCCCTAAATTCATGAATTTTTCAAAGCATTCTCATACTCATGACCATAATAGAATATTTTGGCACATTAACATTGTCATACAATGGTATGGTATGTTTTAAAAATTAATTTTAAATTTTCATCTAGTAATCAACATATTTTAATGTAGTGCACATATACCTTACAGTTATTGAGGTCAAATGCATAAAGGTTTTTAACTGATTTACAGATGAAGCAATCACAGATTGCAGTAACAATGTGTATGTGTGTGTGTGTGTGTGTGTGTGTGTGTGTGTGTGTGTGTGTGTACATACACACCAATCAAGGAAAAACTGCATATTGGCAATTTTACAGTTCCAAGTTTTGTTGGTGTATGTATCATTTACATGTCATTTTCTTCTTTGTATATAAAAGATATGCTTTTGCCTTCTTCATTCTTGATGAGATTTTTCTGCAATAACTTTACATTCATACTGCAAAAATTAAAAGGTCAAAAGGTTAATAGATTAAAATCTCTTTGTATTACAACTTGCAAATAAGCTAACATTGTCTTCACAAAGCTCCAAAAATTAATACATATGTCTACTTTATTCCTCAGTTTCTGAGAGTTAGATAATTAATAGGATTCAATGAAAAATGTGATAGGGAAAGAGCTCTATTTTTGTGTTTACGTGTGGTGCAGGGGATTGAGCTCAGAGCATTATAAGACATTCAACTACTCAATTACATCTCCATTCCTGATCACATGCTAGAAGTGCCAAAACCAGAATAAATATGAGTTTTCTGCATTGTACACAAAGAAAGCAGTATAAGGCTGGGTAATAGTGGCTCACACCTGTAATCCTAACTACTCAGGAGGCTGAGATCTAAGGATCACAGTTTGAAGCCAGCCCAGGAGGGAAAGTTGTGAGACTCTTATCTCCCATTAAATCACAGAAAAAGCTGGAAATGGCACTGTGGCTCAAGTGGTAGAGCACTAGCCTTGTGCAAAAGAAGCATACAGGCCCAGAGTTCAAGCCTCAGGACCTGGATGAGGCATCCCCCACCCCCCCCCAACACACTCACACATAGCAGTATGGTATTGAGATCAACTCTGTGACAGGAAAGGAAGCATGTTTCTTTAAGGTGCAAAAAAGCAAATGAACACAGCAATGTCATCACAAGGCTGAATTCAAGATGATTGTTTCAAATCACTTAATCATTCAAAGGAAAAGTGTTATTACTTTATAGAAGTTTTCTATCAAAACAGTAATATTAAAGTACAACTATAAAAATCTATAGCTATAATTGAAAATGAAAGGAGCCAACGTGGAGTTTCAATTTGGTGGCCAAATTATCAAAAAAGATAGCAAAGCAAACCAATAACTTCACCCAGTTGGCTAAAATGGTCAAAGTGATAGGATTTATGAAATGCTGTGGCTTCCAAATGTTACTCTCCAACTTTGGCCACCATGATGTGGTTATCAGCAGTGTCTTTCCCTTCATAGCAACTGTTTTATTCGAGACAGTCTGAATTTATAAATACTGTGTTTATTACCAGTGCCCCTTTTCACTTTTAAACCTGTTCCCTTTGATGGAATAGAAACCTATAGATAAGGGGCTGGGAAGGTGGCAAAGTGCTTGCCTAGCATGCATGAAGCCCTGGGTTTGATTCCTCAGTACCATATAAGCAGAAGAAGCCAGAAGTGGTGCTATGGCTCAGTTGCTAGCCTTGAGCAAAAGAAGCTCAGGTCTTGAGTTTAAGCCCCAGGACTGGCAAAAAAAGAAACCTATAGATAAGTTAAAACAAAAAAAAATCCCCATATGGTCAATAAATCATATCACCCTATCCATAACACATTTTGGCTTTTTCTCTAGTAGCTCCTCAACCTTTAATACTCCCATGATTAAATTCTTTCAAATGAGTTATCTCAATGAAAGAACAAACTAGAAATCAGAGAATGTTGCCTTCATAAACTGCTCTCCCTTGAAGACAGATGGTTATTTAGAGAAAATTGTCATATATGTCACCTGACATGGCTTTGTTTTTATATGTGTCACATAGAAAAGGGTCTAAAGGAGCATCAGCTTACCGTTGCCAGTTGTCGACCGATGTTTCCCATTGTAATGCTTCCAGCAAAAAATATACATGGTAACCAAGAACGAACATACAGAAAATCTGGAGATGTGTATCTAGAATAATAGAGGAAATGAACCCAGAGAGGAAATGAAAGGACACATAAGATAATCACAGTGAAAACAAATTATTCTGTAAACTAGCCAACTCAATTCAAAATCTCACTTCTGGATTCATATATCATTTACTTACACAGCCCAATAAGCACAGAAAGAAATAATACTTACTGATAAACACCGTTATAGACTAGCAGTTGTGTAACCACAGTTGCCAAGAAAGCAATTCCTACTCCAAGGCCAAAGCCACTTCTAGATCTATCAAAAGTCCACCACAGTCCAATGGACAGAGCAGCCAGGGTGAGAGACAACTGCATGTTGTTATCAAAATCCACCTTCTGAGATCAGTGTTAAAGAATCATGTTAAAACTTGTAGCTAACGAATATCACCTGCTCATTCTTCTAAAATAAAGAGATGGTACTGTGGAATTAATTGCTTTTTCTTGAGTACATTAAGACTTTCAGTATAATATATGAGCTTCGGTAGAATTAAAAGTATTCAATTCAAAAACACCAAATTCAGAGGACATTACTTAATAGATCCCACTGAACTGTACCCCCTCCAAAAATAAGTCTATATACATTTCTAATTATAATTTAAGAAATAACTTCTTGACTAAACATGTAACTTCAAGCTCAGAACACTAGTATTGCTGAAGGAACACACTTTGGTGGAAAGGGAAACCAGTACTATTTCTCAAGAAGGAGTTTAGAATTACTTGAAAATCATAGAGGAACTTTGAAATAGAAGAGTTGACAGCTATTTAACAGGACAGCACATTCTCTGTATGATTTACTGACAGACACATTTTATAATAATGCAGTTCAGAAACAAGAGTACCAAGGACACAGCATCCCTTTCTATTATGTCAACTGTTCTAGTTTTAATTTGTTGAGGATAAAGCCTTGAAGTGAACATTATCTTGCAACCTGCCAGGCTATTTTGGTGCCTGAGACTTTCTAGCATAGGACAGTTTGCTCAAATGATATTTTATTTCTGTCACCTACTTAAGCATCTATTCACCAATGTACCGCCCTTTCATACTCCAAAATCTATGGGCAAAATGAAGCTTTACAAATTCAATTTGCTCATTTCTTGCTAGAGGATTACAGTAAAAGAATTAATTTCAAGTGTCATTAAAAGGGCATTATCTATGTCTCAAAGGCCACATTTTGGCTTTATAACCACCTCCTTGCAGGGGATTACATATCTCACCAAACTACCGGGCCATGCTACATCTAGAGAGAAGTCAAAAAAATGTGTATCAAGCCGTTTTTTTCCCCCTCCTTTAACACCATTGTTTACCAGCAAGCCCACACCAAGAAAACCAGCCTCATGAACATGCATATATAGCTTACTGGGATCTCAGCATCTGAGGCCTGTGTGGTACTCTGTCAAGGATAGTCCCTTTTTAGGCTTGATTTATCAAGAAACCAACAGTTCATGTGGATATATGCTTTCTAAGCAAGCATTTCTCATGATTCAGTTTAAATTCCAAGGAAAGGTTTTGAGTGCTGAAGCCTTGTACAATAACATTTATATATAAAGAGTGTAAGGCCCACCTCTGCTCAGTCAACTTGATTAAGCAAAATAGGGAAGCTTCCCGTGTAAACAAATAAAATATATCAATCTTAAAAGTAGTACTTTGTGATTTTCTAAAGTCTAACCCAATTGAAAAAAAAACTCTAGGCCTATAAATTTTGTAAACAGATTTTGCTTAAAGGACAGAAAACAGCTAAATTTTTTGTACTTAAGTATTTCACTAAGAGCGAAGAAAAAAGTGAACAAAGCAAAAAATATGTTAATAAAGCTTTAAGATTTAAAACATAAATTTGTATTTAAAGCAGAAATCTTAAAAATAGAAATCATAGCCACACACCGGTAGCTCACACCTGTAATCCTAGCTACTCAGGAAACTGAGATCTGAGGAACATGGTTCAAAACCAGCCTGGGCAGGAAAGTCCATGAGATTTTTATCTCCAAATAACCACCAGAAAACTGGAAGTGGTGCTGTGGCTCAAGTGGTAGAGTACTTGCCTTGCACTGAAGAGCTAGGGATAGCACCCAAGCCCAGAGTTCAAGCCCACAACCAAGAAGAAGAAGAAGAGGAAGAGGAGGAAGAGGAAAAAGAGGAAGAGGAGGAGGAAGAGGAAGAGGAAGAAGAAGAAAAAGAAGAAGAAGAACAACAACAAAAAGAAGAAGTTCTCTTCTAGATATTAGAGCCTAGGATTGTTCTCTTTTTAAGCACTCCTAACCATAACATTTATTTTTTAGAAAATCATCAATTTCAAAAATTTCACTAGGTTGGAAAAGTCTTTAATACAAAGGAAAAGGAAAATAAAAATAACAACAGCCTTGGAAAGATTTTTAAGTGTATTGCAGGCGGGGTAAAACAGGGCTCAGGAACTCTTTAGAACCCGGGTTCCTAACTCCTTCCATGGTTTCTGTTCCTATATATCTCCCAAACAGCTTGATACCTTTGATAAGGAACACAGGATTGAACTTACAGCATGATCCACCTCAGGCTCACACTGTGGCCCTGTGCCCAATGCAGAGGCCCATTTGTCTTTCTTTTTTTTTTTTTTTTGGCAACCAGAGTTCCACTCTTTTCTCTGCTCCATTCCCAAAGCTCCTACCAGCTTTACTGTCTAAACTACATCTTCTAGAAGAACAAGTCAGGAGTAGCAGTTCCAAGATTTTTCTCTACAAAGGAAAGTCATGAGGTAGAAGAAGATAGAGAAGAGGAAGTAGAAACAATAAAAGGACTAAAACCTTCTGAGGGCAGGATCCATGCTCTAGGGGGGGATTTTGTTTTCTTATCCTGTGGGCAGAGGCATAAAGGTAAAGGAAAATGGTAACTACCTTAAGTCATCTTTAGAAGACACTATAAAAAAAACTAATCATGAAATAAAATAGAATTTTTGAATGCTAAAACTGTATATATTTAAACTGTGTCTATATATAAATATATACATATATACACACATATACATATTAAGAGGAAAAGTAGTTACTTTGGGCCTGATCTAAGCTGACTATTTCTACTAACATCACTTTTAAGTCAGTAACGTGCAACAATCTGGAGGCAGAGGCAGAAGGGTCACCTGGGCAACACAGTGAGACCCTGTCTCAAAACCAAAACAAAACAAAACTAGGCACAGGTGGCTAGCTCATGCGTATTCTAATCCTAGCTACTCAGGAGAGCAAGACCTAGAGGATCACAGTTCCTAGCCAACCTGGAAAAGTCCTTAAAACTCTATCTCCAAAAGTAAAAGGCAAAAATGCTGGGCTGGAAGTGTGGTTCCAGTGGTAGCATGCCAGCTAAGAACTCATGAAATCCTGAGTTGATACTCTAGAACCAGCAAAGTGAAATGAGACAAAACAAAGCAAAGCAAAAACTACTTAGGCAGCCTTTTGGTCTAGATTAAAACCAGCAAATTAGTTTGCTTCTTAAAAATTATAACTTCTTTAAGTTACAAGAGATAAATAAATAAATATGAAATGGTACCCGAAACCACCACATATCCTTATTGGCAAATCCTAAGTGGAAAAAAAAAAGCCAGGGCGGGGTGGGGGGAGGGGGGTCCTTTGAAAATGTATCTGCTTAAATCTTAGAATTACCAAATCTTAATGGAAGTAATTAAATGAACTTTACAACTTGGGGGGGGGGGCATTGGGAGGGAGGAGAAGTGGGAGAAAAATGAGGGAGGGGGTAACAATGTTCAACAGGAAATGTACTCACTACCTTACATATGTAACTGTAACCCCTCTGTACATCACTTGACAATAAAATTATTTTTAAAAGAAACCTGATTGAGACAAACACATATGTTTTAATGTGAGAAGCCTAAGTGATACTGAAAAATAGATTTAATAAGGCCCATACCCTCAACTATAACTGTACAACAACTACTCCAATGTCTATCTACACAGCCCGCATTGTTTTTATGACTACTTGGGAACATTACAATTTACTACAGTGAAGGTGCAAGGGGCTGTTTAACCTTTGGTTTGTTGCAAGCTGCTTTATTATTGCGCATTTCATTATAGTGTAAAGGATACAGCACTGGCATGATTTATACCAACAAAGACAGCTACACACCGCATAACACTGGACCACTCTCTTTTAAATTTATGTGGTTCTCCTAGATGCCTGTCAATGCAAGGGTATAATAACCCAATCACAGCTGTGGAAAAAAAGAAAAAAAAATTAAGTCATCTCCAGTATTGTTCTGGCAACAATTAAGCTACAAAAAAATCGCTATAACCACCATTTTAAATACTTCTATCAAAAAATCAAGTTACTTAACATCATCACTGACATTATTAAACTTACCTCCCAAAACAAAACCAAAAAAAAATGAGAATAGCTCATTGAAGAAAGCACTGTAAATGACAAGAGATTTTTAATTCTAACAGACAAAACACTCTTTAAGTGTGTGGGTCACAACTGAACAGACAGGACTAAACTGACAAATGCTACTTTTCTGCTCTGAATGTCTATGAGACTTGAAAAGCACCAAACAATTTAACAGTTAAACAATATTCTCTGAAATCTCTACAACCCTAAGATATGCTATTAGATGCAACCCATCTAAAGAGAAGATAGAAGCATGAACATGTAACAAGCAATTTATCATATATACTATGTCCAAATGCTCCTGGCTATTGTGTTATGTAGATTAGTTTTTGCCCCTATCAGCTGCTTGTCTTAGTTTTCTGCATCTTCCACCTTTTTCTGACACTCACATTTTATTCTTCTAGTAAGACCGAGGTCATACGGTTAAAGCAGGAAAACTTTCAACAGAAATCTATGTGTGCATTTCATTCTGCATACAGAAAAATCGAAGGCACCTGGCATACAGGAATACAAATATAGAGGTAGAATTTCAGTCCACCCTTAAAAGGCATGAAGAAAGCATCTTAGTATATTTCTTAATTTGGGAAAGAACATCTTGAAAGCTACCTGTGTACTTACACATATATCAACTGTATACAAAATAGCTATGACTATAGAGTAGTCTCATCCAATCAAAGTAGTCTCATCTAATCCTTAACTCAAATACCTGTCAGATCTTAACATTTTTATTCATGTAGAAGAAAATGTAGACTATGTTATTTGTTACAAAAATGCTAATGAACCTAGACCTTATTCAACAATTTATGTAGAGAGCACACTCTACCAATTAAATTTAACAGGAAATAGGTAGGCAGATGTGATTTCCTAATCTTTCTCAAAACAGAACTGTACTGCTATTAATTCTATAATAAAGTAATACTAACCACTTCAGTTGAACAGCATGTTAGAAATACCCAACATCACCTATGATGTCTAATGGAATTATACCAAATCTAAGTGTACAAAGGTCAGATGTGCCTCTCCCCCCATGGAATTGGCTAGCTACATCCTACAAGTGCTGAATTCAATCATCAACAGAACCAGAAACTAATATATTTTTCAAATCACAGGCTAATAGACCAATAGGACAGTACTGGAAAGAACTGTCTAACCAGTTCTATCTAGAGAGAAGATGCTGCAATAATATACACATTTTCCTATCTGGGCTCAGATCATCAAGAGACAAATCTTGGCAATGCAAACCTCCAGCAGCTATTTGAAAATTTAAGTTTCATGATTTAAAAAAAAAGACAGTTTTCTAAAATCTTGTGAGATTTATCATATTTCTAAATTTGTAAATAAGTAAAATAACAATAATCATGCCCAATAATTAAAAATATCTAAACATTATTTCTTTTCTCCTTACTGAAGTTAGAAAACTAACATCCCATCTGTCAACCTCCCTCTTCCTCCTCCTCTCCCCATAAGACATATGTAGTTAGATACACAGAGCGATGTATCTGTAGTTATCAATATTATTTGTATCTATATATATCTACATCTTGCTTTCTTGTTTCTGAGTAAAATCAACTAAGAGGATGCATTCCAAGTCAATTTTGCTCAGCAGTTGATGCCATAAGTAAAGAATTATCACATAGAGAATAGTGACGTGTGTGCAAAGATATAAATCAGTAAAATTGACTATATTCTTATTTGTGTGATGTCAGACTCACAAGTGAGAGACAACTGAAGAGAGAAAGCAAAACCACAAAAAAGGAATTTAAACTGTCACACTGCTAACCTTGGGATTTGCCAATAAAGATCAAATCCATTGAGTATGCATGGTTCTTGGTTGCTCACTGAGAGGGAGAATTCAAAGAAGCTTGTCACTTCCCATTAAATGTCTTCTTTCTTTCCTTTCAATAAAGGCGCAGCAGAGTCTGATAGCAATAGCACAGTGAGGCTGCACTGTTGGAAAGCTCAGCAGAATATTTCTGAGCTTCTCTTCTACTTCCTGTATTTTTTTTCTTTTTAAAAGAGAGACTTAAAATCATGCCTGTGTAAAATCATAGGCAAATATTGTCTGCTTAATCAGATAGTTTGCTGGTACAAAATCATATTTCTTGTAATATTTTTAAATGACTTCCTAGTAAGAGTCTGACAAGACCAAAGACAAAAGAAGTTTGTAAAACACCAATCGTAAGCCATCACATTTTCCTAGCACTGTGCTCAATGCAGGGAGGCACTAAAAGGAACACAGTTAAGCATTTTGCAAGAAGGGCTGGGGAAAATGAGCCATTCCATCTGTTACCCTTTCATGGAAAACTATGAAAAATGAGGACAGATAGGGTTATATTTTTATTCAGCAAATACTTACACCTCACAACATATCTAATTTTTTTGCTTGACAGGGAAGTAAAAAGAGCAAATCATGAACCCAGTGGCTAAGTGAGCAAACTCTATTGAATATAATGCTGTGGTAAGCACTGACAGGGTTCTGAGGGTTCCAGATCCTCTTCTTCCAAGTATTGCTGGGAGGTAGGGTGGTGGCTGTCAGAAAGCTTCCTAGAAATGGTGATCCTAGGGGCAGCAGCATTGAGCAAGCGACTAGTATACAGTGTTCTCAGCAAGCAGAGACATTTGAGAAAACACAGGGATGACTGAGAACAGCTGGCATTACTAGGGAGTTGAAAGCCCAGGCATGAAGGAAGCTTCAGAGTTCAGAAAGATCCAGAGAAAGATAAAAGTAGGCAAAGACCTTAATGTAAGAAGACTACCCTACCACAGTGAGGAATCAGAAAGAGGTCAACATTATATCTGTTCTAGAGAGGGGCAACTGTTCTTACAATGGTGAGTATAAAACATGAGTGGAGGAGGTGTAAAATAACAAACAGAAAGAAAAGAACTGGTAACTCCAAGCATCTAGGTTAAAAAACAGACGGTGAGGTAGTGTATCTCTTGGGAGGTAGGTGAGGAAGGAGAGTGAAAAGAATGATCTTATAGAGCTAACTCTCCAGGAACGGGGTAATGATCAGCATGAAGAAAGAGGAAACATATTTTCTTTTTAATTATTACTTTCAGAAGTATGGACTCAACTTGGCTACTTGTGGATTTTGTGGCAACTTCTCTAGAAATATTTAGGATGAGTCTTTTGTGGCCCTTGGGAATGAACAAGTTTTCCAATTCTAACTCTATTCTGCACCCATAGGGAGGTAATCAACTCATAACATCAGCAACTTTAAATGAACAACAGGTAATTGAGAAATGGAAAGGGCATCAAAAGCTGTTCATCAGGCTTCTCTAGCTGTCCTGGAGAATCATCATCATTTCTGTCAAGGACTGTGCTATAGGTAAGTAGAAATAAACAGCTGGGTGCCAGTGGCTCACGCCTGTAATCCTAGCTAGACTGAGATCTGAGGATCATGGTTCATAGCCAGCCTGGGCATGAAAGTCCATGAAACTCTTATCTCCAATAAAGTACTCAGAAAACCAGAAGTGGTGCTGTTGCTCAAGTGGTAGAGTGCTAGTCTTGAGCTGAAGAGCTGAGGGACAGTGCCCAAGCCCAGAATTCAAGCCCCATGACCAACAAAAGAAAAAAAAAGACAGAAAAGAAAAAAACAAATAACCAGAGGCTATTGTTTACAGGGAGAAAATGTTGAGTCTGGATGCAGACCCTCCAAAAGATAGATACTTGGTCTAAGAAAGTCATCAAAAGATGACCATTAGTTTTTACTAATGATGTTAAGAACCTCAATGGTTTTGGAAAATACATATCAACATAAATACCACCCAAAAATTCACACACACACACACACACACACACACACACACACACACACACACACATACACACACAAAACAACTATATTTCTTACATCACTTACTTCTTTTTTTTCCTCATATTTTCCCTGAAATGACAATCAGGACTGGAGGAAGCAGACAGTATGCCGAAATCCATTTTCTACCTTGGAAACATTGATAAATCTTTACTTTCATCCATCCCAACAAAAACCAGCAGCACAGTGAACTGGAATCAAGACTTGAGGATACTTCTACTTTGTTTTGCCCAAGTATAGCACACACTTACAGAAGAAACTGTCAAGCAAGAACTGTAAATGCAACTCTACCAAGTAAAAAGTTTGAGGTTAAGTGTAACAAACTTAGTAGAAGGACAGTGAGGACAAAGTGGCAGTACTAAGATTTGGAGCCTTTCTTCCTAAATCTGAGTTTATTGAAAAAAGAGTCCTTGTGACAGGGACACAAGAAAGAGCAGATGAACCCATCTCTCTATGAGGTGTAAGGAAAACTCAAACTTCTCTGCCCCAAACCAGAATATATACCACACACCAGCAGATTCCATCCAGGCCTACCATCTTGAGTGAAGGCTTGCAAAGAGGTGATCTGAGTACAAAAAAAAAAAAAAGGGGCCAGTTCTCTCTGTTCTGTTCCCCAGTATATGATGCTACCATATACTGGCCCTTGGTCCAGGGCCCTCATCTCATTGATTTCCTCTCTTTATCTCAGACACAATACCACCATCTCTCTCCTAAAGCTGGTCTACAGAATCCTGGGGTTAAGAGATGTGCTGCCATATCAGTAGACCTGTAGTAAGTCATCTTGCTCGCCTCTGCCTTTGCTTTGTAAGTACTGAAAGGCATGTTCTCCCAAATCCAAAGGCTTCTATTGGCAGCCTGCCAGAGCTTTAAATTTAAGGAAAATAACAAAACTAGAATAAGCTATTGATTTTTCTTTTCTGAATCTAAATGCATGAGGACCAGCAGACATTAACAAAGAGTGATAAAAATGTAACTATGTTTTCTTGTCTTTGTCTATTTGGACTATTTCTCTTAGAAAATGATAATCCTGGAGAAGCTAAGAATCAATAACTTTATGGTTTCTCTTTTAAAGTGAATACTATAATATTTAGTCTTCATTATAAAAGTCACAGTAAACATTACCATGACAATGTCTTCTGATCCATGCAACGGGATTACATGATTGTCTAGCAGGTTTCATGAGATCATTTAAATATATATTACAAATCAGCCTCACCTTTGGACACACCTTTGGACTTCTAAATCTAGGATGAAAGATAAGAGGACCTACTTCCTGTGTGAGATATTGATATATATTAAGTATGGGCATTCAAAAATGCAATTTTTCTATCTAAACCAGATTATATTCTGCAACATGTTTATGGCTACCTTCTATGACTTTATTTATTAACTTTTTTGTTTAAGTCATTAGAAAAAGAGATTTTCATTATGGAAGCTCAAGATCAATAAAGTATCTAAAATATTCAACTTTATCCATTGCACACTGTCTATACAATCAAAACACAAGCCAGAGTAACTAAAAGCATAATGATGATTTTAAAGAGAGTGTGCCTTGTTGATTTCTGCAACATTTGTTATTCTCACGGTACATTTCAAAACAAGATGTAAAGGATAAACGCATATACAAAAATCTAAAAAATACAACATGAAGCTTTAAACTCTAATTTTTTTTCATTTTTCAAATTTTTATTTGTTTCAAAATCAAATTGTAGTGACCATCATCACAATCACTTAAAATCTAACTTAAGTGAAGTGATGCTAAATGTCCCATCCTAAAGGAAGCCAAGATTTATTTTTTGAAAGATAAAATTTTTAAAGTTCACAGGTCACATAGAAATCACAAAAAAAGTACATACTCTATGATTCTATTGACATTTTAGAAAAAGTTAAAAAAAAAAAACAGTCTTTAGTGAGAGAAAAGCAGAGCAGTGCAGCCTGAGGATGAGGTAAAGAAGAGATGAAAGATGGCATTAAAGAGTTTGAGGGATGGGCTGGGAAGGTGGCTCAGTGGTAGAGCGCTTGCCTTGCATGCATGAGGCCCTGGGTTCGATGCTTCAGTACCACATAAGCAGAAAATAAAAAAGCCAGAAGTGGCACTGTGGCTCAAGTGGTAGAGTGCTAGCCTTGAGCTGAAGAGCTGAGGGACAGCGCCCAGACTCAGAGTTCAGGCCCCACAACCGGACCCCCTAAAAAAAAAAGAGTTTGAGGGTGGAGAGAAATGTTCTGTAGCTGAATTGTGGCCATAATTTCATGACTGTATCTACTGCCTAAGGACATCAAGGTTTTCACCTACAGGTCCATTGTTCTGAATTTAAATTATACCCCAAGCTAATTATTTTTTTTTAAGTTTATCATTCAAAGCACATCCACTCATTTGTCCTGTCTCCTTCCTGCACACTGCAGAAATAGCCTACACATACCTGAAGCTGTGCCACAGCATGGGGGTACCCACCACGCAGAGGAAAAGATGCTTGCAATCACATCGGGTGGAAAAAGTGTCACATTTCTTTGAATCTGAAGCAAATTTAACACTAATGCGAGAAATACTCCAATAAAAAACAAAACTACTCCTCTAATCATCAAGTTCACACTCTGGCTAGTGACAGATGAGATATATGGCCCACATTTTTTGGGTCCAGGTGACTCCGTCTCTCCTTCTGCCATAGTTTCATAAGTCCAAGCCGTAGAAAGAAAACAAAATTAAGTTAAAAAGAAGCTTGCCAGCTGACAAGTCCAGTTGTCTGTTAATCAAAGTGGACTGATATTTCAATGGTACATCTTGTCCTGAAGTAGGACCTACCAGAAATCCTGCAAGAGAAAAGAAAAAAGAAATCAATATGTGTCTGATACATATATACACCTTTTTCTGATTTCTACACTAGTTAATTTAAACACATACACAATGAAATATATGTATGATTTATTTAAATTAGCTATTTGCTGATTAAGAAAATATTTTAATAGTAATTTTATAATATGTATGGCATAATTTTTAAGTACCACATTTAGATTTACTAGGCCAGAATAAGTAATCCAAGAAACACAAATATTAGAATAATAGTTAAAAAAAATTAGCCCCTCCTCTAGAAAAAACAAACAGTTAAACTGAAATACTTCCAACAAAAACTTGAAGATGCCGGGGAGGGAGGACGAGATGGGAAGGGGAAACAAAGGAGGAGGCAACAATGCTTGATAAGAAATGTACTCATTACCTTGTCCATGCAATTGTAACCCCTCTGTATGGTGTTTTCACAATTTAAAAAAAAAATTTGGAAGATGACAATCCAAGGTATTATCTATCTAACTCTCTAACACACATTAGTTACAACGGAGTATTTCATACTTTACAGAAAAGCAACATAATAAATTCTGACCAAAGATACTGTACTTTTCACAATAAAATGGGACTTTTTTCTTGAGACTGTCCTCTATAGAAGAACAAAATGACCATTTGAACGTTTTAATGCTTATATATATTTAATTTCTCCATAAAAGCATTCTATAAATACCAGAGCACCAAGCACCAATATATACACCAACCACAGAAGCCAGACCTGCCCCGCTCTCCCCAGAGTCACAGCTGTGACCCATACTACTTTCACAGAGACTGTCAAATGTTGCAATTGTGGCAGTCATGGTAAGCAAGCCAGAAGAGGAAGCAGTAAAAGAGGAGGCCTATGAGTAACTTAATGACAATACTTCTACAGAAGTTTTATCCTCATGGCCTGATTCCCAAAACCCAAAAACATTCTACCACAATCAGTCTAGGTAAAGTGACTGTCAGAGTTTGAATGTTGTTTTTACCCACGGAGATTCACCAGTTCGGGGCTTGGTCTTCACAGTGGTAATGGTGGGAGGCAGAGTCCTGGCAGGCACTTTGAGACCCCAACCTCTCTGCTTCCTGTTTGGTAATGTGATCTTGCCCTCTCACCAGCACTCTAGCCATCTCTTGTATAGCTGCCAGAACAGAATTGATGCTGGTATGATACCCTTGAATCTCTGATACAATGAGCAAAATAAAGCTCTTTTCTTTATAATTAGCCTGCCTCTAGTATTTCATTATGGTAACACAAACCATACAAATGTAGTAATCATTGTGTGTGTTTCAGATAAACAACACGTGAAGCTTTTTGTATGTCTTTCTAAGCACTGATATAAGGAAACTTACTTAACCTTGACACACACTTGTAATCTCAGCACTTTGAAGGCTGAGGCAAGAGAACTGGGAGTTTGAAGTACTAAGCCACATAACAAAACTCTGCCTCAAAAGGTAAAAATAAAAACAACCCCTAAGAGGTAAGCAAAGTATTGTCTATGACAACCACTGTGAGGCAAACATTAAAGGTTAAGTCACCAGGAACACAATCTTGGCAGCCAGACTGCAAAGCCCTTGTTCTTATCATGACATTCACCTTTCCAAACTTGTCACTTATACTTTTGTTTGTCTTCTATGAATACTAACAGTTTTTAAATGGGAAAATACCACACAGGCTATTTTTTGTAAGTTACTTTCATCCTACCCAATTATGATCCATCTTGGATATCTTTACAAGTTAGTACATAAGTGACATTAGTTTTGACTCTCAAAGCAATTTATTTAAAACTACCAACAGTACTTCCACTTGCTACCTGGTAATTATGTGTATAGTTGCTTTACAGTTAATAAACTTTTTATGTAGGCCTTATTCACTATTACACCTCCACAGAGCCTCTGCTTAGTCCACCAGAGAGTTCCACACATACATAGTCCTAATTGTTTAATTAAACTGGGCTCACTCTTCTGGATTCAGCAGGCCTTTCAGAAGGCAAATTTAGAGCCTAACCATTTATAATTCATTGAGTTTCTAGTTCTCAAGCCACTTCACAAATCTTGGAACTTATATTCAACGAATGGGGCTAGCAGAAATAACTATAAAAAAGAGAACATAGTGCTCCCAGCTTTCCTAGCCTATCAATCCTATATGATAAATACTTAACAGAGAATACCATTTTCAAACCAGTCCTTAAAACCTACTTATTCTATAGCATAACTGAGCTCCACAGCTTACTAGAATGTAGGAAATGGTGTATATTACAAACAATCTGTAGGAAAAGAAACTCTGAAAATGCCCAGAAAACCACCACCTAGATCTGGTATGGAATTGATACAATCAGCCTTTCATGTGTTCTGGATACTCATCAAGGTTTACCAGCTACAGAATTCACCCTCATCATCATTGTTGATAAGAGTACCATTTTGAGAGCTTACTCTCTGCCAGACACAGAGTAATTCATCCTCAGAACAATCCTAATGGGAGGAATTGTCATCCTCATGTTACAAATGAGAAAACTACATAAAAGGGATTTAGCAAATGAGTACTGAACATGCAGGATCAGAACTGGAATGTTGGCTCAGGTCTGATTCTAAAACCCATTCTATTTTCCTAGTGCCCAGAGTCCAACTACACCCGCCTCAATTAGTTAACCCTTTTTCTTTTTAATTAATATAGATCTATATAAAATCAGAAGTTACTAAATACTTTACTGGCACTATATTCTCAAAGTACGAATGCCAAAATAAGCAGGAGACTATATTGTAGTCCAAATGATGAGAATAAACACATAACACCTTGAGGTATACTAAAACAAAAAGTGTACTAATTTAAAAAGGAGATCTTTTGTGTGTGTGTGTGTGTGTGTGTGTGTGCAAGTCCTGGGGCTTCAACTCAGGGCCTGGGTGCTGTCCCTGATCAGCTTTTGTTGAAGGCTAGTGTTCTACCACTTGAGCCACACCCAACTTCCAGTTTTTTGCCAGTTTATTGGAGCTAAGAGTCTCACAGGCTTTCCTGCCCAGGCTGACTTTGAACAATGATCCTCAGATCTCAATCTCCTGAATAGCTAGGATTACAGGTATGAGCCACTATCACCCAGCAAAAATGGTATTTTAAAAAATTCAAATAGTTACCATAAACATTAATTGTTAAGAGACTGCCCTTCAGAAATTCCAACAAAGTCCTTCAGAAGGCATTGCACCCAATCTATAGCTAATGGAGTAAAAGAGGATGGATTTAGCAAATCACTTGCTTCCATCTGTGAATTATTTCAAAGGGGAATTAGCAGCAATGGATACTTTATGTTTAACAGTACTTTCTAAGGAAACAAAATAACTTCGGTTTTGAAGCTATTTCAGTTTTTCTATCCCCAACCCTTCATCACTTTCCAGGACTTGTCAGAGTACTGTCATTTGGAGCAGATTAATTCTTGAATGTGTGTAACTTATCTAATCCTTACATATCATTTAGCATCCCTGATTCCTGCCCACTAAATACCAGCCTCCCCATTTGTGATAACCAAAATTGTCCTCGAAGTACATCCAAATGCCTCAAGGGAGGCATTGTCCTCCAAGGGAGAGCCTCTGATTGCCAGAGCCCTATTTCTTCACTCTACTTCAAGGCTAGTAAAGACTTTCTAAACTATTTTTGTTTCTTGTCACCAGTATTTACTCCATCTTTCCTGGTAGTGCTTCCTTACAATTGCCTACATTACCCTACAAGTTTTCTTTTAAAATAACATTTGATGTTTATTTGAATGAGATCCAAAGCCAACTTTGTGTCTACACAATGGTATAATTACTATGGACAAAAATAGAAGCTACAGGGCTTTAGAATCATTGTGTCCTAAAATTTAAGAAATGGAAGGGAATCAGGAGATCATCTATTACAGAGGGTTTTATTTTTGAGCCTTGTGCAAAACCAACAAAAATGTACATGTGTGCACTTTCCAGAAAAGAGAGTCCTTATATCAAGGACTCAAAAAACTCCAGTATCCAAATAAAGTTAAGAATCAGTGTTCTAAACATTTTCTCACTTTACCAGTAAGGAGAATACCACATGAAGTGATCAAGTGAAATAACAAATTGAAGACTTTACCAATGGGTCAGTAGTTTTTTCCTTTTGGGGGGGGGAGGGAAGAGGAGTACATGGAATGGATGTATTGGATCTTCCCATTACAAGTATGCACTGCAGACATGTGGTAATTATCAGATTCATCAAATGGATAGCAAATTCCACAAGATCATACAATAAAACCATAAAGTTGATTTAAAAATTCATTATCTATTGCACACTAAAGGAGTTCTGTAACTTATACTCCCTAGTGCCATTATTGTAAATTATCAAAAGAATAGGTGGGTACCAGCAGCTCACACTTACAATCCTAGCTACTCAGGAGGCTGAGATCTGAGGATCAATTGTTTAAAGCCAGCCTGGGCAGAAAAGCATGTGAGACTCTTATCTCGAATAAACTACCAAAAGCTGGAAGTGAAGCTGTGGTTCAAGAGACAGAGTACTAGCCTTGAGGAAAAGCAGCTCAGGGATTACACCCAGACCCTGAGTTCAAGCCCAAGACAGGACCAAAAAAGAAGAAAAAAGATCTGAATAACAAATATGGCTTGTTTGTTTTTTCTAATTATTGGCATCATTTTCTTAAAGCATACTTAGACATGTAAATATTGCTAACAACAATAAGAAATTTGATTCTCCATTTTTTAATCTACATTTGAAAAAATAGATTATTTGAAAAAACTACTGGTCAGGGAAGAAGTTTCAGATATAAACACTGCTTAAAGGACAATATCACAATGGTTCCTGATAATCTTGGTAATAAAAGCTGATGCTTTAAATTCCCACTTTACAAAATCAAGTAGGCCAAATAACTTTCTAAGAACACACAACTCCTTCCCAGTAGGCACAACCACTCTAACTCTAGACTTTCTTTCACCTCACAACATTTCCTCTTCTGTAAATACGACACACACAAACACACAAAATCACACATTAAAAGTTTTTAAAGTTATACTGGTAAACTGCTATACATTCCAAAGGAATATTTTCAACAAGGTAAAACAAAAACCTTTCTACGGGACATGAAAAAATTCTACCTACATACCTGCCCACAACTGCCATAAGACACATGACTGAACAAAGAAAAATACTTCACATACCTTGGCTAGAACAGTGACAAAGCATCAAAAATAGAAAAAATATTATTCCATGTGTCTACCTGGTAATGAATTGCTATTAATATTTGAAGGTAAATAAAAAAGGGATATAAATGATTCTGGTTGTTTGGGTGAAAATTGAAGTTTATGTTAACACAGAATCAACTTAAAGGCAACAGGCATTTGAAAATTAACACAAAAATAGAAAACTTCAGAATCTGTTGCATTTTAATGAATGCAATACCCCCTAGAGAACCAGTTGCATTCTAACAATTGTAATACTCCCTAGACCCAAACAAAGGTGGTTATTTTCCAAACAGTCCTCATTTTCCAAATATATTACCAAATCATAAAGCTGAATGACTACTTCTTTTTCACCATATGCTCTCTTAATTTAGAATATTGTCCACAAAACAGAATAAGCATTAAGACTAGAAAGACACACAAATCAATGGAATAGTTTAGGTCTCCTTAAAAGCATGAGTGTAGGAATAACAGGCTAAGTGCATTTAAACTTCTAAGAAGAAAAATGTTTGCATTGAATACATTGTTTTTTTCTCAACACTAAAATCCAAGATGTTAATCAAGAAACATTTGAATTCCTCTACTACTTTTAAATATCAATCTCTGTCTCTAAAAAAAAAAAAAACAGCCTACCATTTGGGGCTAATTTTCTGGTAAGAATGAAAAGAAGCTTTTTAAATAATGGAACTGCATTTTATTATTTCCTTTTCAGTGCAACTATGTGTAAATGCAACTATTGTCAAGTTTAAAAAAGAATCAGCCTCTTTCCCAAATATACATGATTCACAGATTGGTCATACTAGACATGAACCTGAGTATGAAAACTCAGTATGTAACAACACACTGGTCAAAACACAGTACTGAACACAAAGTCCAGAGAAAATGGGAGTGAAGGGGGGAGCCGCGGGATAAAAAAAAAAAAAAAAGTACATTAGCTATTTTTCTCCCTATGGGACCCTGATTAGCGAAGGCATCCCTTTTATACATTTTCATTTGGTTAACTATCAGTGCTAAACCTCAAAGTTAGAAAACATAATCTAGCCACAGCTCAGCTGCCTTCATTTTTCTACACCTAAGACTGGATGGAGCTTGTTTTCCTTGCAATCTTCAGTACCACTACAATACTGTAGCTAGGCAGTTTCGGGGCCCTGCAAGCAAGTCTATGGGTTTCTTCTTGAATCATCAATCCTACAAAACATCAAGCTCTTCACAGTATGTTTTTCCTACGCTATCTAGTGAGTACTATTCTTTAAAAACTTTTTTCATTAATAACTGGACACGGGTCATTATTGTTTAAGTTTTAGCCCCCCTCTCTACACCCACCCCTATCTTGGGCACTGCTTTCTTTTCCAGATGGTCACATCCCGCGGACGACCTTAAAATCCAAGCAGCTAACACCAATCGACTTCTAAGCCCTGGCAAGAGTTTTCTTTGGCTGTACCCACAAGATCTGCTCCCAATGTACGCAGTCCCAATCCAAACAGCCAAAGTCCTCAACTCAATGTCATGTCATCTTGGTGGATACAAAGTTTACTTTGATATCAGTCCTAATGCTGATCCATCTCCATCGCAAACCTGAGTCTTTCTCCCAGGCTACAAGCTACCCAAGTTCTGACAGCTCTGTTTGACAGCTTGCCAAACCTCCACCACCATCAAAACCTCCAGGGTCGCCCTTCCCGCTGTCCTTCAGCCCACTGTTCAGGAAGCCTGGGCCTGCCCTGCGGCCTCCCCCCGAGCCGGAAGTCCCCCCTAGATCTCTCCCAGGTGAGAGGAGCCCCTCCATCTGCAGGCCCCACCTGCGGTCCTCGGTCCCCCACACCTGCCACCAGGAATCCCAGCCTGCAAAACAGCATAAGTACTTCCTCTTCCCAAGGGCTACCCTCGTCCTCAGGCTGCTTGCCTCGGCACCACGTCACCTGCGCTCGGCTGGGAGACTTCCCAACTCACCCCCGCCTCCGCCATCTTCTGGGACCTGCCCCCTTGCCCCCCGTGCTCCACCTCTTCCTCCTCCCCTCCCACAAGTCCGCCCAAGCCCTACTCCGCATGCGCAGCGGACGCACACCGCGCCGGCAGTCGGGGCAGAGAGACTTCCGGTTCCCGCTGGCTCTCGCTAGTTTACTAGTAAGCCGGGGCAACAGAGCTTCCGGTCTGCGGGAGATTTGGGGGCTGGAAGGAGGCGTGGTCAGGCGAGGTGGTGGGAGGCTGCGGAATCAGCTGTTTGCTGACCCGGCGAGACTGGAGTTGTGACCCGAGTCCCGACGCTGCGCCCGCGGGCGGAGGAGGAGAGTCGTGCGAGGACTCACGCAGACTCAGGGTGAGGCGCCGCCCTCTGCGCCTCCCTGGTTCACCGGGGAGGTTGAGGGCTCCGGAGCGTGGGTGACCAGCTGCTTCTTCCCTCGGTGGACGCTGGCTGTCAGTTCCTGGCTGCTTTGCCCTAGCTTTGCCCGCTGCCCGGTTTCCCTCCCTGAGCAGCCACAGCTTATTGCGGGGAGAGCACAGTGGCTGTTTGCCCGGCATCCCCCCCCCCATCCTGCACCTGCCGGCCGTCCTGCCTGAGGATGGCCATGCTGTGCGGTGTCACGGCGGCTGCTTCCGGAGAAGGCCTTGGGGGTGTCGTGGTGAGGTGGAGAGAAGCCCTCATTTGTCCCAGGTATCGCTTCCGTGGACGTGAAGAGGCCAGCCTTCCAGAGCATGAACCAGTCCTTAGAATTTGAACGTGAACTTTCGTTTTGAATGGAAACGGCACGATCCGTGCGCAGCCCAGCCACCTGTAAACGCTGAAAGCATTCATTCAATTCATTCATTCAGAGGCAAAGTTCTGTTTCTAAAGGCTTGATTATATTGTGTGGCAGAACTGTCTCAGATCGCCTTTTCCCTGGCTTACAAGTGAGGCCAGATTTTAAGGAAAGCGTTAGATGAAGTAGGAGCATAAAAGTTTCATAAGAGTGTCAGCTGGTTGAACTACCTTGTTTGTTTTACTTTGGTAAACGATAAGATGGATTTTTAGGTGTATAATCTTTTCATCACATTTACTTCTACACGGTGCAGGAGAAGCTAAATTTGCCACAAAATTCTAAGCAAAATTTACTTGAACTTTGTTTTCTCTGGCTCTTAATTTTAAGTCCTGTAGGTTTTTTACACTAGTAGTTGACGACCTAGGTTTATTATACTGAATAGGTGAGGGCTTTTAAAAAGAAAACCACCCACAGATGAGACGACTTTACAGTGATGGAGATCAAACCCAGAGCCTTCCTTATACATGCTAGGTAAGCACTTGGCCACTGAGCCACAACACCAGCCCTTCCATGACTCTTATAATAAAACAGCACGAGTCTTACATATCCCTCTCATGCTTATTCCAACCCACCATTTTCAAACCCTATAAAACTACCTTAAGAAAAATCATAATTGGAAAAGAAAAACATAATGGAAATTTAGTTCAGGTTGGAATTTATTAATTGCACAGAGGGATAGCCCTGGAAAGTAAGAACTATATATGGAAGCAGTTTATGAGTGCTAACATCTAATGAAGTTATCCCCATTGCACTACAAAGCAGAATATAAATTCCTGAAGAGAAATACAAAGAGCCCTTGTCTTTGCTTAAGTACCAGGATAAATTTCATGGAATAGATTGGTCTCGCAATTCTGGTCATTGAAGATTATATGTGTGTGTGTGTGTGTGTGTGTATTATATATATGAGAGAGAGAAGGAGATGATATGATTGTGGTGGGAAATCAGAGTTGGAAAAATATGAACTGCAGAGTCTGCATAAAGAAAAATATTTGATGAGACATATAAGATTGGAGGTCAACTCATAAACTTTGACTAAATTTCTGTTATGTCTGGAACAATAAATTATTTAACTACTTGATTCCAAAACATAAAAACTTTGAGAAGTCCGAATAAATTTGAAAGAAGTTGGTTCGATATTATTAGTGGATCCTGGTGAAGGATTCTTGAAAACTGAATTGTGTTTTGGCACTATGACAGTCTGTATCCAATAAATTCATTTTTTCTAGACTTTTGTCTTCTCTGCAAAATGAAATAGTGGTTCAGATGATTACTAAGGTCCTCTTTTCTAGTAGAAATGTCAGTGATTTGAGAATTCTTTGATTTCTTTCCTTTATCTTTGTATGTTGTTTGGTCTCCCAACTGAACAAACCAGAAGGTAAGTTACAAAGCAAAAAAAGGAAAGAAAAGAAAACCTTCTTTAGCTAGCTAATACAAACATCAGCAAAGTTTATTTGCCTTCTTGGAAGAGTATATTGTTAGACTAACACTAATGACTGCTAAAGGTTGAATGTCTTACTAAGTCTTATAATAAATTTCTAACAACCTGACCTTTGGAAACCTTACCAAATTAAAAACATCTAAATCATTTTAAAATCAAAATTATGCTAATTTTCCTATTCAATAATTGGGCTTGGAAATACTAGAAAAATGTCCTTTTTATTTCTGGCTTTTTATAATGTTTTGATGTGGGATACTGCTTCTGTTTGACCCCTAAAATTGACAGGCTGGAAGCTTGATGCAGTTATAGTAATGCTGAAGAGGTGGAACTTTTAGGAGGTAGAGACTAAAGGAAAATAATTAGGTCATGGGAGCCCATCCTCATGAAGGTTTCAATGCTGTTCAGAGTAATTGGGATTTGTTAGGAGTTCATTCATTACCAATACAGCAGGTTGTTAAATAAAATGAATCCTGGCCCGCTCCCTGGTCTTTTCCTGATTCACCATGTACTCTTTCCTTGTCACATGAGCTCCCCACGTAATACCATACACAATGTTTTGATATAGGCAGAGGTCCTCATCAAGTGCTGAACAGTGGAGCCATCTGACCAGCATCCAAAATTAAGCTTTCCTGTAAAAATACCCAGCTTTGGGTATTTTAGGCCAACACCACAAAACAGACTAAGGCAGATGCATATAATCAAGTGGTACCATTAAAGGATTGTGCCTGCTTAAAATTATAGGATGGATCATTTATCAATCTATTCATTCCTTCACCACTGTTTTAAGAATGTAGCTGGCACCAGACACCAGGCACTGGACCTTAAGAGGAAAGCTCAACAGACGAGCCTTATGGTGTAATGAGGAAATGCAGCAAATACAGTATAAAAGACACATTGAGACAAGTGTTATAAAGATGCAGCATCTCCATACTGAAACAGTAGGTGGAGGGAGATAAAACTACATGTGCTTGCAAGAGTGACTTGAAAATAGAGAGGAAGCTGCTGAAGGCATGATGAAGAGCAAATATGAAGGCACAAAACTTGGAAACTCTTGCTGCCTGCCAGGAATGAAAAGGAATGTGTTCTCACTGAGAGTAGGGATAGAAGTTAGCAATTGAAAAGGAAAAAAAACTTACAAATAGAGGTTGTGTATTAATATCACGGTTAACCATTGAAAGTACTATGCTGAGTTTATTTTTACTTCAAGTGTCTATACCATTTTGATATGGATACCAAGTAGCAATTGAAAAACTAAGGCAAAAAGTGGTAATCCTCAATCCTGATATATGTAGCATCTATAAATCTATTAAAATAATGTGAATGCTGTGTACATCCAGCTGTGGGATCTACCCACTGTATATTCTCATGTAATTGAACTGAAGATAGGACTGAGGCTCTTTTTGTAATAATTACCTTGTACAATCTTGATGTAGTCATATAGTAGTCCTAATGCAGTCAGGGTTGAGAATCACTGGCTTCACCTTAATTTGTTCAAGGTTACTTGGCCACTAAGTAGGCAACAAAGGAGGCAACCTATATCCATTCAATACCAATTCCTGTGTTCTTAGCCACTCATTAGGGCTCCACAAAGATGAATGAGTCAGTCCTCATACCATCAATAAATTTGCAGCCTAGTAAGGTAGAAGTCTCAGTAAACCACAGCAGGCAAGCCCATGTAGACAGACACAAGTCAACTTAGAAATCTCAACGAGGTCTGTTGTATTCTACTTTAACCTAGATTGTTGTGAAAGTCAGCCAGCAGCAGGGAATGTAGATATGCAGCTATTGCAGTAGTCAGCTGAAAAATGGAATAGTGTAAGCACAAACTGAGGCAATAGGAAGGAGAGAATTAGAACTTCTTGACCACTGACGTGAGGGTGGCTCAGAAGTTTTGAGTTCAAAATATTTTAAATATTTAGGTAGAAGTGTGTACTAGAGCAGTATAAAGATGCATTTAAAGCTCAAGTAAACCAATGAGACTACAAATAAGAGATCTGGAATAACTGATTTCCTTTTCTTTTTTCTTTTTTTGTACCTGTCAGGGGGCTTGAATTCAGGGCCTAGGTGCTGTTCCTGAGCTTTTATGCTTAAGGCTAGTGCTCTACCACTAGAGCTTACAGCTCTATTTCTGGCTTTTTGATGTTTAATTTGAGGTAAGAGTCTCACAGGCTTTCCTGACTAGGCTGGCTCTGGACCAGAATCCTCAGATCTCAGCCTCCTGAATAGCTAGGATTATAGGCGTAAACCACCAACTCCCAGCTGGAATTACTGATATTTAAGAAGGTAGGTGAAGCCATGCCTTGTATAATGTATATGTTGCACACAAATTTCACTGGAAAAGATAATTGAGATAGGAGAGGAAAAATATTCCTGACATTGTCATACTTCAATATGTCAATAAAGCTATTATTTATCTGCAGTGATATTGAATACAGTCAACTCATGATTATCCATGATGGGTTTTTAATACTTCCCAGACTTTCTCTGGCCACATAAGAACTTTAAAAGATGATACATAGCCTTGGAATGCAAACTGATTTTAAACATTGGCTAAATATTTAAAGAGAATGCTTTATGATGCATTCACAAATACAATGACAATATTCCAGTATACTATTTCCACACATAATTTTTATACACCTATGGTTTTGTCTTAAATTATTTTTATCATAATTTCACTTAATCCTACAATAGTTACAATGTTCTAAACATAAAGTTAGATAGAAATTCATAGGCTTCAATACATCCATAAAACCAAACAAAGCATTTGTAAGAACATTAAGTAAACTATAAAAAAGTAAAAGAAATTCTCTTGAAATTGATGTTCAAAATAAACATTGAAGTACTTGCCAAAGAATTCAATGTTTGAGACAAAGATATTCTCTTACTATCATGCTGAGTGGCTCAATTATTTAACAATTTCTCTATGAAGCTTTTTTTAGTGATATTTTATCATATTAATATACTTGAGATGGATTGAATGCTTATCCCAAAAACAGTAACAATAAAAATATATTTCTTATTTTATAATTCTTGAAATAAACACAAATAGAAAAACATGTTAAAACATTAAAAAGTTGCAAGTTTTTATGAAAAACATTTACATTTGTGTTCTCATCAAATGTATAGATACAATATTTTTAAATTATATTACTTAATAAATAACTTCAGTTATGAAAAGAATAGCAATAGATATTAAATATCCACAACATGCATAAATGAAAATTCAATTATAAATGTCCAAATGGATATGTTTATTAGCATAAGATCACCTCTGCTTTTCAAAAAATCTAATCCAAGACAATTACAGCCCATTCTTTGTTTATTTGTTTGTCTTGCTTTGTAGCCCAAGCTGGCTACATAGGAACTTCATTCTTTTGCCTCAATCTCCCAAGTGCTGAGATTACAAGTGTGTACCACCACACTCAGCTATCTGTCAATCTTAAGAAAAATTGTATGGCAATACCCTACATATTTAACATGATCTAGAACATGCTTATATTAATATTGTAAGGGTATCCTATTATTCAAGTCACATCATGTCAAGATTCTCCACATGGACTACTGAGAATATACTTATGCCCACTAACGATTCGCAAGTGCTACTTGGAGAAACACTATCCTAGATTGTCTAGTGGTTTAGGTTTTTGAGGCCTTGTAAAGTTCTCTACAATCCCACCAAATATATTCCATAGAATTTATGTTAACATGAATTGGATAGGAGGAAAAGGGTAGGAAAGACAAATTGGACTTTTGTACTCATTTTTGATAGGTATGGAATTTTAAAAATTAAGAGATTTTCATTGTGGGAATTCTGAGATTTTTAGTATGCACACAGTTTGACTAATGGTATATTTGTCTTTTCTCATCTTCAGAGAATTTACAGAACTAATGTTGACTCTATTTAATATTTTTAAGTAAATTACCCAGGGAAAGTTTAAGTAATAGAAGTTGTAATTTGCAGTGAAAGCATGTATACAGAAAGTAAAAGAATCAGGCTTAGGACATTATTTTATGTGTCTTGTACATGACTTATAATTTGGGATCAACAAATATTTGTTGAATTAATATTTTGTTGTATTTGTTATTTTGTTTTCTATTGTGATGGTTAATCTTGATCATCATCTTGATTGGATTGAGAAGCACCTAGGAGATTTGTAAATCAAATCTCTAGGTGTGTCTGTGAGGGCATATCTAGAAAGGAATAATTAGGGCTGGAAGGATTTGCCCTGATTGTGGTGGGACCCAAATGAATGAAAAGAAAAAGAAAAAAGAAATTAGTCCACTTAAGCAGGCTCCCTCCCTTTTTCCCCTCCCCCCTCTCTCTTTCTCTCTGTCTCTGTCTTTCTCCCTGTCTCTGTCTCTCTGTCTCTGTTCACCATAAGGTGGATAGCTTCCTCCTCCCCATACTCTAGGCACTATAATCTGCCTCACCATAGGCCCAGAATCAAAAGAATTAAGGACTATATACTGTGGGCTGAACTCTGGACCTGGGAATCAACATTAAAGTTCTCTATGTCAGATTATCACAGCAATGAGGAAAATAACTGAAACATATGCCAGTAGTACTTGCTACCATTTTGGTTTCATAATCTACAGATGATACATAGCTTTTGGGAAAAAAATGTAGTCACAAAACTATTTTTAGGTAGACTTCTTACATTACCAACCATTTTCTGAAAAATCACAAACCTATTTGTCACAGAATATGCAAGATTCAATATGGAGGCACTAGTCATATGTAGATATATAAGTGATTTAAAATTAGTGGAAAAATTATGCTAGCCCCATACATGATTTTATGGGCAGTTTATAGATTACTCAAAGATTTACTGGAGAGTACTGTATTCAATGATAGAGTTATGAATTTATATATAAATATATACATGTAGATCATATGATATATCTACACATAATACATTTACATATATAAATTTATTGATTAGATAAAAATTTATTCTCAACAAATTGACAAGGTATGAAGAAAATTTTCAAGTAGAAAAGATATAAAATCATTACCTACCAGCTATTTTCCACCTAAAATACACAAACGCTTTTCATGTAATAAAGACAAAAAATCATGCAAATGAGCCCAGTGGTTTTAGTTTTAGGACAAAGACTAAGGCTGTCATTCTCAGCTTTGTCACTAGCCTTTTCCATAAGGACAAGTCAGTTTTGAAGGGCAGTTAGGCTTCTTAGCAAGAATCATAGGTAGGTGTTCTCTAGAAAGTCCCCAGCATGTGATATTAGGAAGATTATAATGGTAAACCCACTAAAAAAAAGTGCTTATTTAAATATATTTTTAAATTGTCTGAATAGTATCAATGGGCTGAAATGGTAAGAAGGAATCAGCATGCCAAAATCAAAGGGAAAATTGGACCCAACCACTGAAAAGTAAGCACAGGGAAGAACTACACTTGAACTGAAATTACTTGCTGACTTGAGAAAAATCAAATTCTGTTTTGATTGACTTTCCAGACAGGAGAACTGATATAAAATCCTAGGACCTCATTAGCTAAGCCAAAATTCTCAAAATTAAAGGCCAGAACCCAAAGGACAGCACCCTAAGCATATGGATAATCAGAAGTTAAATTCCTCCCTATCTACAGGGGGAAATGAGCAGAGATGTGGAAAATGAAGAAATGAAAAGGCAGTACCCGTGACAATCAGTCACAAGCTGCTCCTCAGGCAAGTTTTTATCCTAAATTTACTCTATCACAGTATATACCAAAACTCCATGTCTTTAGTTTTCTAGAAAATGGTCTTAGATTAATAGAAGTATCTGTAAAGTGAATTCTTCTGTTTTCACCAATATAGTTCACACCAACCACATCTTCCAAAAACACCTTCTATGTGTTTTCCATTGCTTTTAATTCGTGTCTATAGGAACAAACTTCCCTCTTATTTTCATTTAGCTGTTTACAAATCTTGTAATTTCAATGATACATCTGACAATATCACAATGGACTCTTGTGGACACCAAGTCTAATGGGGAGTGAAAGGGTAGAAGTTCCTGGGACAGTGAGCCACAGGATGTGTGTGTGCTACATATATCACTGTGCCACACTAGGTCACAATGATCTCATTTTCTTTGAAGTACAGTGTCTCACTTAATCACAGTATGAGGTAGTCAAGAGACACTCAGAGAGGGTGGATTTACCCAAGATATACTAGTAGTAGAATTGAAGTAGATATCAAATCTTCTCATTTTTAATTCTGTACAATTTTTTAAAATAGAATTTACCTGGATCTAAAAATTATGCTTTAGTCTATTTTTCTTGTAGTGACAAGGACTGACCCCACGCTTCATGCATAACCACTAACTATACCCTCAGCCCCAAATCTTTTAAAGGATCTAAAATACTTTTCTGCTGTATTAGCTTAAAAGATTCTGAATTTTGTAGAGTATTCTTGGTATATCTATAGATATAATATGCTTGGAATGTTCAATATAAGTTATTTGCTTCATAACTCTATACTGAAAACATTACTGATGTAGCCTACTATTCTGTAGGAATTACAAGTATGAGATGGTTTCATAATAAGGATGCTATGTTCTTGGACAAGTCTATAAACTCAAGTGTTTTCTATAACTACCAATCTGAATCTTACTATATGGCACCAAACTCTACCATATTTAAATGGATGGTTGTAGGATAATGAAATGATTCAAAAGTGACTAGCAGTTGATCTAGTCACAAGCAGGAGAACCCAGCTGAGTTCTCATGGTTGTATGTCCTTAGTCTGAAATTATTAGCTAGATCAATGCAGGTTACTGGGGAAAAAATGCCACATAGCTAAAGGCAAGAGGTAGGAATGGGGACAGATTTGGAACTCTGAAGTTCTAAAAGAAGTCAGTGAGAAAGTTTACACCTTTTAGTGGTATAACCTTTTAGGGTATTTTGGAAGGTTCTGTTAAGAAGCACTGACAGCTAAAGACAATAAATAAAGTCAAATGTTCCCTGTAAGGCTTTGTAGGCATCATCAGGCAACAAATAAACTAATCAAAGCCCAAACTAGGTCACCACGGATGAGCAAGCAAATGAAAAACAGTTCTAACACAAAGTCACTGAGGTATAAAACATCAGTGAGAAGACAACAGCAAAGATTATAGACTATAAACCTCTAGTCAGAGAGGCAATGATAGAGACCAGGAATAGAGAAGTGACACTAGCTATTCATTATTACAAGGTCCCATACAATTTGAGGTCAAAAAACATAACAAGGTGTGCTCTAAGAGATTTCTGCTCTGGGACACACCTCCATTCAAGCTGACTTCACACCAGGGGTTTATATAGCTTTCAATCTCTCCCAAAGGCATTTTATGCTGTATAAATTGCTAGTTGTCTAAGAGCATGCATTGTTTATATGAGCATGATAGAAGCAGAGAATTTTAACTATGCATGAATGTGTGTATATATTAACTGGAAAAAAAGGATTTTTATTTGATAACAGGTAGAGAACATAAAGAAATAGCTATCAAGCTAGGTGATGTGATAGAAACTCAAAGACTGGGGTTTAGATTTGTTCTGAAATTTGAACTTGTCCCAAACAAAACCTATCCAAAGAATTTCCCATGAAAGGCACGTGTTGGTGACTCACTCCTGCAATCATATCTAGTGAGAAGACTGAAATGTGGAGGAATGTGGTGGTAGGTCATGATAATATCTCAGCAGGCAGACAGAGCTGAGATTCTGAGAGCCTGGACAGGCAGCTGAGCCAAGAGACTAGAATTACAAATTAATTGTGAAAAGAAAAAGAACAAAGAGCTTGGACTGCCTGCAGTCATCAAGGCAGTATGGCTAGATACATAGGCAGATGAAGAGTCCAGATGTAGACCCTTACACAGCCAGGCATCATTGGTTCCTGTCTATAATCCTAGCTGCTCAGGATGCTGAAATGCAAAAGACTGAGGTTTAAAGCCAACCCAGGAATTGAAAGTTTACAAGATGACATCTCAAAACAATTTAAACTAAATTTTAAAATAACTAGCAAAAAGTAGAGCTAGAGAGGTGACTCAGGTTACAGAGTGCCATTTGAGGTGGGGGGAATGTGGTCAAAGTACCACAAAGAATTCCTCATGTAAATATAAAAATTACATGGAATGATTTTAAATTTAATCCCCTTTTTTAGAATCTGAAAAGTATTGCCTTTGTTAAGTTTAGGAATTAATGCTTTGGTAATGATTAAAGAGTTTTTTAGAGGTTTTTGTTTGTTTTTTATGAGTACTAGGGATTGAACTCTGGGCTGGGCACGGTCACTGAACTCCTTTTACTCAAAGCTAGCACACTTGAGTCACAGCTCCACTTCCATTTGTGTGTTTGTGTGTGTGTGTGTATTGTGTGTGTGTGTTTGCCATTCCAGGGGCTTAAAACTCAGGACCTGGGCACTGTCCCCGAGCTTCTTTTGCTCAAGGCTAGCAGTCTACCACTTGAGCCCCAGTTCCACTTCTGGCTTTTTCTGTTAATGTGGTACTGAGGAATTGAATCCAAGGCTTCATGCATGGTAGGCATGCACTCTACCTCTATGCCATATTCCCAGCCCAAGAGAATTTTTAAAACAGACTTTCATAAACAGATCTTAAATTTATAAAATAATTTTAGTATTAAATCAAACCATGATAGCGTCAACATCAGATAAGGCTTGCCAAACTGAGAAGTGGCATGTTTTGTTCACTGATGGCCTGGAGATGCCCAGTAATGCTTGGTATTCTCAAAGGGCTCAGTAGATGCCATTGCTCCCCTGCTATTTTACAACTCCATACAGTGTCCTTTGTTGGATATAAGAGGTCAATTTATCTGAGGAAAGATGTTTACACAGTTGAGAACAAAGCATTTTGGTCTTTGTTTTCTACTGTCAGCTAGGTATTCTTGGACAAGATATATGACCAATTCTGATCTTCTGGCTTGACAGTTTCTGATTACCTCATCATTAAAGTGCGTCCTGTTGTAAGAAATATATTTGATAAGGTGATAAAGGGCCACAGTTTTATGAGTATAACTCTTAAGCACTTTGATATTATCTTTGACAAATGATCTCTCTGTTTCTATTGAATGCCTTCGGGGTTGGAAATTCTTTACCTCTTGAGAAAAATGCTCTCACCTTTGCATAGTTTTCAACGTGAAAGTTTCTCCTGGGGTTCAACTGGATTCAGCTTCTTTATGTCTCCCACTTATTTCTATTCCATTCTATATGACAACCACCTTAAATTGTTAAATCCTTCTTGCTTCTAACTCCCCACAGCTTCTTGTCCTGGATAAATACACCATGTTTCAATAGTAATTTTCCATGTGTTTCCCTATGCCCTTGCCTCAGTGGGGCCTTTTTCTGCACATCCTTCTATCCATCAGAATCCAGTTTATAGAGTTACTTCCTCATCACATCTTTCTCTTGAGTATGTCTTTGTTTTTCTTTTTTTTTCTCCTTTTCTCTTTTGCCAGTCGTGGGGCCTGAACTCTGGTCCTAGACGGTTTCCCTCACCCCTTCAGCTCAAGGCTAGCACTGTACCACTTGAGCCACAGCGCTACTTCCGGCTTTTTCTGCTTATGTGATGCTGAGGAATCAAACTTAGGGCCTAATGCATGCAAAGCAAGCACTTTACCACTGAGCCACCTTACCAGCCCTGTCTTGAGTATTTCTTTTACCACAATACCTCATCTAGTCACATTTTTTGACAGTACCTTCCACTCACTATTAGGTTATATAGAGCTGTTAAGTTTAGGCAACTCTGAAATCTTTTCCATGTGCATAAACCACATTTTCTCTATCTCATTCTTTTATCAATAGGGTGAAACTTGAATGTCAGGATTTTTCCCCCACTGGGGGTAAAGGATAGATGCCTAAACACAAGAATTGTTCATTTCCACAGTGAATTTCTTCTTTTTAAACAGGTCCACGTTACTATCTCTCAAGATCTCATTGACATGAATTTCACCATTCATGGTACCCTTGACCCTCTCAGTTTTGTGTCTTTCAGCCTCCATCAGCATGCTATCATGCCACCAGAACCTTATGCCAAATCTTAGTAGACATTTTAGAAATTACAGCACAAGGATGTGAATGCGATCTGGCTGCGACATCTGTCACCCCATTGAACGCCAGGGTTGATTCGGCTGATCTGGCTGGCTAGGCGGGTGTTCCCTTCCTCCCTCACAGCTCCATGTGCATCCCTCCCGAAGCTGTGCACTTGGTCGAAGAGGAAGACCATCCCCGATAGAGGAGGTCTTCAGTCTTCCGTCAAGGGAATACGAGTAGCTGCGCTCCCCTGCTAGAACCTCCAAACAAGCTCTCAAGAAATTACAGCACAAGCATGTGCCCAGCTCCCATGCAGAGTTGTATCAGAGAAATTGACAAATCCATATAGAAATTCAAGCTAAACACTTCCTCTCCATCAACTCATGCTAACTCCATAGCCCAAGGATTACAAATCATCCCTTCCATGATTTGCTCTAGAAGATATCCCAGATACAAAGCCTGCCTGCATAGATTTCATCTCTGTTTCAAAGATATTTGCTTATTTTCAGTTTTTCTTAATTCTAAAGATTCCTAAAAAGTTGACACGAGTTCTATCTTATCCCAAAAGCCTTTTAGTGTCTAGCATATGTAACTAACTTAGGTATAAGTGGGATATATATATATATATATATATATATATATATATATATAAGTGTTGTTGTTGTTGTTTTTTAATGTATTCCTCACTGTAAGGTCTGAACAGGGACAGCTCCCTCCCTCTTGGCTAAGTTTCTGCCCAGTATCTGTTACCTAGGTAACTGGCAGACCTGGAAGCAGTCACCTTCTCTTCCTGCTAGGTCACATCCTGGCCACCTCTGGTCACATGCCTCCCATCTGACCTTAGGAGGGTCCCAGACCCTGAGGTCACATCCAGATCCAGTGTGGCCACACCTTTCCCCCACCTGGACACACCTCTTCCTGTCCCTGGCCTAGATAAGTCTTGGCCCAGAGGTGGGTTCCCCTCCCCCTTTCCTTTTCAGCCATACTTCTCCACCATGAATGGCAGGGGCAGCAGTTAGGCAAATAAACTTATTTTCCTGCCTGAATAGCACATGGTGTTTTTCTCATTGGCTACCTAATGAAACCTATTTAATATACCTTACATATGGTGCCATGACTCGGATAGGGTTTTTGAGATGGAAATGTTAGAATTTCCTAACCACTACTTTTCCGAGAACCGAACTTCCTTGAGACACCATGTGAGACTTTTCACCAATACCATTGCTGACCTTCACATCCACATCCACAGCACTTCTCTATGCTGGTGAGTGAAACTACTCTCTACGGCTCTCTGTTCCTCAGTATCTGCCCAGTTGTGGCGCCATGCCAGAGTTACTACGGCCTTTAGCCGAAAAGCCTGTCACCTCCGGAGCCAAGGATGCTTAGATGGGGGCTTGACCATTTCTCTTGAGAGGGCTCTGGGGGAAGTCGGGACACCACTTCTGCCTGGTTGGCTCTCCTTCACTCACCAGACTGACTCTCCTACACATTTAATGGGGGTGCTGCGAGTCCCACCCAAGCCATGAAATCTCTTTGAAATGCCTCCTGCACTCCCTGGAAAGCCAGAGTGCCTAATTTTTTTAGGCTGTTCTCAGATTTAGACAGTTTTTTGCCTCTGCAATGGTAAATGGTCAGAAATCTGTTTACTTTCAGGCTCTATTTGCTTTCTGCTAATCATGTCCAACTTTATCTATCTCTCCCTTTCTCTTTTCCACAACTTTTTGGCTTGTGTACTGAAGAGTGTGAAGCAGGCTGGGTTCCAGGGACCCTCCCTCAAGGTCCTATCAAAGGCTAGCCATTCTAGGTTTGAAAATTGTCAAGAATGTGTTTAGGTTTTCTTTGCATTTTTTCTGAAATTTGCCATCTTGAGTTCGCCATCTTGACCACATGGTGGGTTAAGGGTAGGGTCTCATCTGACCTTAACCTTCCACCAAGCTTACTACTCCACCTACTTCTGCAGCCTCCCCCAAGAAGCACCCCCATTTGCACAGCCTCCCCAGCAAGGTACACCCTCTTTTGTGGCCTCCCCACAAGGTACCCCCTCCTTTGTGGCCTCCCATGTGAGATCCCCCCTCTGTGGCCTCACCTACAAGGCCCCCTCTCCTGCAGGACCCCTCCTCTGCCTTTGTAGTGGGGGTGGAACCTGAAGCTCCATGTGTGCTAGAAGCAATGCACCCCCACTGTCAAAATCTTTAGCTCTCTCTAGCATTGACCATGTGGCAGATGTGCCATCTTGGTATCATGGGAGCTCAGCTGCTATTTCGCACCAACTTGACTTCGCACCAACCTCAACTTGATTCTGTGTGTGTATGCCTATGTGTGTATGTCTGTGTCTATATAAACTTGTTATCTGGCATTGTAATTAAGTTATTTTGGTTTAAATTGTCTGAGATTCCTGAAGTTTGTTCAGTTTGGATACATGGTTCGGTGCCAGCCAGTCTACATGCAGTCCAGATCCAGTCCATCTCTTCCAACCTGGAAGACAGGCCTCACTCCTGCCTAGACCATCCTGACTACCTCCACCATGGTAAAAGTAGACTGGAGTCTCACTTGGCTCCATCACACACAGTTGATTTCCTGGTGAAAGATTGCTTTGGATTTGTAAAAGCTAAGGCTCTTTCTAAAACTTTGGTTAACTTAAGCATTGTTAGGGTTACCAGAAAGAAATCAATACCATATCTGTGCTAAAATTCTCATCACATCTAATGAGTTTTGTCATTGCAGAATATTTGGTCAATTCTTGATAAGAACCAGGTAAGCTCTACTTATTCTATTTGATCTCCTTATTGCTTTAATTGGAAATAACAAAGGGTTTTTGTGGCAAAGATTGTAGTTCAAAGCCAGCCGGGGATGAAAAATCCCTACGACTCCATCTCCCAACTAGCCTACAAAGAGCCAGGCTGGAAGCATGGCTCAAGACTCTTATCTCTAACCAGCCAAACACTGGAAGTGGTACTGTAACTCAACATGGTAGAGCACTAACCTTGAGCAGAAGTGCTCAGGGACAATGCCCAGGCCTTGAGTTCAAACCTCCTTGAATACCAACTGGGACAAGCCACCCCAGCAACAAGCACCTAGACTCAGCCAGTCTGGAGAACAAGGGAACATGGACAGGAGTAAGAGGAGATGATGTCACATCAGTACTTTGTGCCTGCCCTTTCAAAATTAACCAGAGCCGGGAAGTCAGTGGAAGTAAGAAGCCTGCCCATCCAATGTCTATACCTGTCTACCTATTAACTGAACAGGAATTTATATTCTTGCCTTTGTTACCTGACTTCTCCTCTATCTAGTCTCCAGATGTCAGAAGTAGCTAGGGACATTTCTACCAACATTTTCAGCCCCAAGTCCTTCCTCTTGCCATTTATTTGCTCTCTAGTATTTTTTTTTCAGTCCCTCAATGCCTCATGAGATTCTCCAGAGTTCATCCAAGAGACTAGCCTCCTCCAGACTTCATCTAAAGACTCAACACCCAAGTGACAGCTGCTGCCTGCTGTCTTCTCCCAGAGGGGACCACATCTCAGCCTTTTACCCCTGCTGTTGATGCCCCTTGCAAGCAGGAAGTAGTCAGAGAGAATCTTCACCCTTTTTCATAATTATCAAAAGGCTGGAATGTAAGGTCTGCACAGGGACACCTCCCTCCCTCTTGGCTAAGTTTCCGCCCAGTATCTGTTACCTAGGTAACTGACAGACCTGGAAGCAGTCACCTTCCCCTCCTACTAGGTCACATCCTGGCCACCTCTGGTCACATGCCTCCCATCTGACCTTAGGAGGATCCCAGACCCTGAGGTCACATCCAGATCCAGTGTGGCCACTCCCTTCCCCCCACCTCACCTGGCCACACCTCTCTCTGTCCCTGGCCTAGATAAGTCCTGACCCAGAGGTGGGTCACTCCCCCCCTTTCCTTTTCAGCCATGCTTCTCCACCAATGCATGGCAGGGCAGTAGTTCAGTAAACTTCTTTTCCTGCCTGACTAGTGGGTGGTGTTCTCTTCATTGGCTGCCTAATGAAACATACCTATTTAATATACCTTACACTCACCTGTCTGGTTTTACAAACCAGTGTTAGTGCAGTCTTCCCTGTCTGGTATATTTAGCTGTAGAGAGCACAAGAACGAAACAACTAAGTGGTTTTGCTTCCCTCTTCTTTGCTCTTAAACTTTTAAGTGTCTAGGATTCCTAGATTCCTTAACCTTGAGAACATTTCTGCTGAACACATGAACATAAGCCTTAAATGACTTAACACATCAGTCCTGAACCAATTCCATTCCACACTGTTCATAATGAATACTTGTACTCTACACCCTGACTGCCTTCCAGTCGGCTCTTATAACTAACTGACTTTGATCTTTTATTTTCCCTTCATTCCTTACACCTTATACTTCTCACCCTTTGGTTGCCCCACCTCAGCAACTGGGCTCTTTTCTTTGGATACATACTTTTGGGTCTAACATTCACCAGGTGTACCAATTATCCATTCCTTGCTTCACATCAGGTAGCAGATGAGTCATTTTTTCCATCACATACTATCCTTCAGCAATACTTTGTTAGATAATCAGTCAACCCAGATTCACAGAAAAGAGACAGACACCACTCATCAATGAAAGGAGAGTCAGAGAATTTGCAAAAAGCTTTTAAAAATACTCCATTAGGATGAGCTCAGTCCAGCCAATGAAGTAGAGGCACCATGCTATCCAGATATGTTACTTCTACCTCCTCTGCATCACTGTGAACTTCCTTTCACTGACTTCACTCTGAATGTTAGCATCTAACATTCCAATAAACTGATGTTGCTACTCATCTTTAACCATGATTGCTGTTTTGTTTTTCTGCTTAACTCATCAGAGAACACCCTCTGAGCTATTGTCAGTTTATCAAGCTTGCTTCCATTGCTTCCATACCATTGTGTTCCATACCAAAACTCTGAGAATATTTCATTCCTTTTCTTGGAATCACGGTAAATGGAATGCTACTAATCCTTTTGGTCTTTGGTCTGTACAAGCACCTTCACACACACACACACACACACACACACACACACACACACACACACACAATATTTTCATCTTGTTAATGCTTGTCACCCTTTCTTAGCCTAAAGAAACTTATGATAGAATGAGTAAATATCAGACAGTCCTGAGTTTTATTCCTGCTCTCTTCATCTACTGGAGTCATTGTATTAATTCATTCTTCATCTTCTTTTGTAAACATTCTAGCCCTAGTTAGATAAGAACCTTAGGAGGTACATCAGAGATAAAGCACATTGCTTCTCCATTGAACAACTGGGTGTCAGAGCCAAGACTGACTGTTGTCTGAATTCTGCATACAGCTCCAAGTCACCTTCCTACACAGAAGTTAATGTAGAGGAATGTTGCTTGTCCAGAATGATTGCAGTGCTTGCAAGTATATAATTAGTCACTAGTCAGTGTGTAAATACTCTGTAAATTGCTTTATTTGTTAATGTGAAAAGCTCTGCAGAAATAGGAGGTATTATAGGAGCCAGGGCTGAACATAGGAGATAAGGCATTGTGGGAGAAGAACAAGTGGCTGAGGCATCAGTGTGTGTCATGTATCCCTCTGCTGGGACTGAGCTTATAACTTCTCCCTCCTCATTTTCTAAGAACATTGACTCCCCTGGGTGAATAATTTAAAGGACAAATTGCCACTCTTCAGGTACCAAAGCCAGCTATAAGCTAAAATTAAATTAAATCATAAGGCCTTACAAGAAACTGAAGGAAGAGTTGGAAGTATAAAACCAAGGGAATCCAGAGCTAAGGATGAAATATTAGTCTGAACAATGTCATTGCCTCCCCATGCTGATGAAGTGAAAAACTGGAAACCACCCGGGTATAGACTTAAAGGACCACTATCAAATAGCCATTGTGAGGTACTTGGCAGTGGCTATTGCAATGATTTCAATTCCAGTGGGGTGTTAGAGGGAAGTATGAGAGAGAGAAAGAGAGAGAGAGAGAGCATTAGATCATCAGGTCCTTGCTTTGTAACTGACTAAGCTAGATGACCTTGACCCAATCACTACTCAATCTAGTCCTTCATTTCAAGATTGAAATAGATAAAAGCAGATATTGTAATTGTATTTCCCCTATCAGCTCATAGATAATGAGCTAGTAAAGTCAAGTATAAATAACCAATTAATATCTAAAAGGCCTAGTATTTCTGCAGAGCATTAGCCCTAGCTCATTATTATTAAGTTTCTCATGTTATTTAAGACTCCAATCTTGTAACAGAGAAGCCACATTTTGAGAGGTCAAATAAGGAGTCTTTATTAGAAAGCCAGTGACTGTGAACAGACGGATGTCTCCACAAAAACTTGCCACCTCAAATACACTTAATACTGTTAGGAAACAGCCATGAGGGTAGGCGAGTAAAGAAAGAACAGAAAAATAATCTCAACAAACCAGATAAACTCTAATGGAGAGTTAAAGAGGGACACCATGGTGGCCTGAGGAGAGTCAGGAGACTTGAGGCATGGTGTAAAATGGTGATGAGGGTGTAGAGCCTAAATAGGATCTTGGTTAAGAGGCAGGGTCATAGGGCGCTCAAGAGTTCCAAGAGTCTTTTGAGTTTATGGTACAAGTCTGAGGGGTCTAGTAACCTATTGTCCAAATCTCCACCCTTGCCTCTAAGAATTCAGCTATACCCGTCACCTGGGGGTGGGACTTCACCTATAAGAGGTTTTGGAAATTCCCTGTTATCCACCACATTGTCAAGATGGTGCCAGTTAAATCCAATTCCCTAACAACCACCATATTTCAAAAATGGCACCAATTAGATGATCCATATTTCACGCTATACTCCTTAGTAAGGGACCAGGAAATATGGGGGCATATTTGTGTAAGGTCTGCTCCTGGATGGCCAGCAGACTCCATCATCCTCGCAGCAAAGTCTCCACCCAGTATCTGCATTACCTAGGCAACTGGGACACCTGGAAGAGGTCACATCTGCATCCACTGAGGTCACATCTGAATTTGATGTGGCCAACACCTTTCTCTGCCCAGACCCTAGATAAGGCCTAGCCCAGGTCCAGACACCCTCTCTCTGTTCTTTTGTAGCTCTCTCTCTTTCTGCTCTCTCTGCTATTTTCTAGCTCTTTCCTCTCTCTTTCCCAGCTCTCTCTCATTCCCAGGTCTTTCCCAGCCACGTGGAGTGCCAACCTGGCCTGGTCCCAGCAGGTCTACTGAATAAACCTACTCCGTACCTGAATACCATGTGAGTGCTGCTGTTCATACTCAGCTACCCTCTCTCTGTTCTTTCCTAGCTCTCTCTGCTCCCTGCTCTCTCTCTTCTTTTCTAGCTCTTCTCTCTTTCTCCACCCATACCCTAGATAAGGCCTAGCCCAGGCCCAGAGGCTCTCTCTCGCTGCTCTTTTCTAGCTCTCTCTCTGCTCTCTCTGCTCTTTTCTAGCTCTCAGCTTTGTCCTTCTCTTCTCTTTCCCAGTTCCCTTCTCTTTTCTAGCTCTCTCTCTCTGCTCTTGTCTAGCTCTTCTCAAGCTCTTTTCTCTCTCTTTCCTCTCCCTCTTTCCCAGCTCTCTCTCTTTCCTAGGCCTTTCCCAGCCGCGTGGAGTGCCAACCTTGCCTGGTCCCAGCATGTCTACTGAATAAACCTACCCCTTACCTGAATACCACGTATTTGGTGCTGTTCTTACTCGGCCTACCTCTTTTTAAAAACCTAACAATTTGAAAACAGAAAACCATGTTTTCATGCTGTTTCATCCCAAGGGAAGGGAATGTGTATATGGTGGCTTAGAGGGTGGGTACTGTTAGGTCTGCCTGGGAGAACAGCCCCTCCACCTTCTTCATCTGCCTGAAACCAGTGATCACTTGACTGTCACTCAGTTGGATGTGAGTCAGCAAAGTATCCCAGACTCTGAGGTAACTTCCTCATCCTCTGAGGTCATTTCCTGAACCACCCCGGTCACGCCTCCCTTGGACAGGGAGAGGTTCTCCAGGCTCTGAGATTACTTCTGAATCCACTGTGGTCCCACCTCCCACCTTTCCTTATATAATCTGGCACAACACTAGACCCCTCCCCTTTTTTTCTCTTTTTCCTTCCCTTGGCTCTCCACTTGCCTCCATCTCATGCAGGTTGGCAGTTTGTCCCCCCCAGACTCTTTTCTGCCTGAACCATGTGTCAGTTTCCTTTTGGCAAAACTTACCTTAAATACCACCTTGTGTCCAGGAGTCAAACACCACTTAAACTACCCAAGATTGGCTTCTGAGAATGGAAATCAAAATACTTTTCCTAAAATAAAACTCCAAATGCCTAGTCATTCTGTATCAATGAAATAAGGGAGAATTGTGGAATGGTTCCTTTATTTGATCGGTACACAGAAAGGACATTGGCAAACAGCTTGGCAGGCATGTTGTGGCATGCAGTTCTACAAAGAGTATAAGTCTACAGAACAAATATTTGCTAGGGTGCTAAGATCTAGAACATTGAAAGCTCTAGGGCATGTCCTAGGTCCAGTAGCTTAAGCTTCATTCTGTATTCAGTACCTAAGTATGAGCGGCATTGATTGCTTTGGCAGTATCACTGGAATAGGTGTTGTTATACAGGAATTCAATCACAAGAAACAGAGAAGCCACTCTTTGAGAGGTGGAATTGGGAGTCTTTATTGGAGAGCCAGCAACTTCCGGTGGACTCTTGTCACAAAGATCTGAAGCTCCTCGAATACAATGAACACTATTAGAAAACTGAACTGTGACACTAGTAAAGCAAAGAAAGAGCAGAAAAATGATACCAATAAACCAGATCAACTCCAATGGAGAGCTGAAGTGGGATGGCACGGTGACCGGAGGAGAGCCGGGAGACACAAGACACAAGGCATGGTGCCTGAGCTTCTCCAGGCCTACATAGGGTCAGGAGTAGGAGGCAGGGTCCCAGGAAACTCCAGAGTCTCCTGAGTTCAAAGTACAGGACTAACAGGTTCAGTCCCCACCCCTGCCTCTAGGAATTCAGGCATACCTATCATCTGAGGATGGAACTTACTGCCTCTACCATGAAGACAAGATGGTACCAGTTAAACCCAATTCCCTATCATGCACCATGTGGCCAAGATAGCATTGGTTAGACCCAGTATCCTTATTTCAGTGTTATACAGGAATTCAATCAGCAAGATACAGAGAAGCTACACTTTAGGAGGTCAAGCTAACTAGGGAAACAATCAAAAGCCAGTTATCTCAGGGGAACAATCAAGGACAACCAAAGACAACTATTTTCTGGAACAAAACTTTTCTGGAGCTAAACAACATGCCACAGCTGCAATTGAAAGAATGACCTATTTCACCTCTAGAGTTTTCAGAACTAGGTAAAAATTCCTCATTCTCTATAAGATGCCAAGATTGTGGTAAGGACAAGAGGACTGAGACCCACAATGAAATACAATCCTAAAATTCAGTGGTGTCCTCATTTCTTGGCCTACTTGGCTTCTATAACAGGTAAAGGTAGCAGTGAAAGCCATATCATCAGAAATTCTCACTTAACTGATGATGTCCAAATCTTTGCATTTTGTTAACTTAGTAAAATTTCAAAGGAGAAACATGTATGTGTGTGTCAGAGAGAGAAAGAGACAAAAACAGAGAAAGACAGAGACACTGAGAGAAAGATAATACTTCTGGAGGGTAGGTTTAATGCCACTAATTCACAAAGTAAGAATGGCTACTCTCCATTACCATTACCATTTCAGAAAAGGATACTTCAACACTAAAACAAAGAAGGGCCCTATTTAGATGTAACATAGCCCTTGACATTGTTTCAGTTTAAAGTAAAATCTTTACTTTTTTGGTTATCAGAGGCCAGTGAAAACATCATCCTAAACTATAATTATCCTTTGAACTATTTTTGGAAGTCCTTATTTTTGTAAGGTATTTCTAGAATGAGACAACCTCTTTCTCTGACAATTGCAATCTTCAACTTCCTCAGGGCCCAACTTAAAGCCCCATTTCTAACATTGAAGTTTTCCCTGACTGCTGATGACTACAACAGCTTTTCTCATAGGAATTTCTACAGTACTTGAAATGTTCATGTATCATCAACCCTTTTTATTTTGTAGAAAAGGTGTTTGGAATTTAGAATGTTGGGGAGATAATGGTTTCTTCTTTCCTTTTTTCTTTTTTAACTCTGTGTGCACTGGGGCTTGAATTTAGAGATGAGGTACTATCCCTGAGCTTTTTTTTTTTTTTTTTTTTTGCCAGTCGTGTGACTTGAACTCTGGGCCTGGGCGCTGTCCCTGAGCTCTTCAACTCAAGGCTAGTGCTCTACCACTTGAGCCACAGTGCCACTTCTGGTTTTCTGAGTGGTTTATTGAAGATAAGAGTCTCATGAACATTCTTTCCCAGGCTGGCTTTGAACTGTGATCCTCAGATCTCAGTCTCCTGAGTAGCTAAGATGACAGGCATGAGCCACCAGCACCCGGCTCCTGAATTTTTTTTTTTTTTACTCAAAGCTAGTGCTCTACCACTTGAGTCACAGCTCCACTCCCAACTTTTTTTGGTGGCTAATTGAAGATAAGAGTCTCATAGACTTCCTGCCCTATCTGGCTTTGAACTGTGATCCTCAGATCTCAGCCTCCTCAGTAACTATGATTATAGGCATGAGCAACTGGCATCCAGCTAACAGTGTCAGTTTCAAGTAAAAGGATAAAAGTTTTATTACAGGAAGAAGACACCATGTTAGAAATGCCTGAGATAATCCTAAATTAGGAAAGAGAATAGACACATGGAACTCTAGAGCAGAGATGAACCATCCAGTATTTTTATCAGTTGACTAGTGTGTTGACTATTTCTTAAAATATCTTTACTCTGTTAAGTAACATCAAAGTGACCACCACTTGCATCTTGTGGTAAATGGTCCTTTATTCTTGTTTATATAATGACAGTATTCTTCAGAAATAAACATTCACCATAGAGATAATCTAGTCTAGTTCTCTGTTAGTGAAATAATGCTAAATCCCAACAGATAAAGACTAATGTTGGGATTTCTATGATATGTGAGCTTGTAGGCATTTAAATTATAATGATTTTCTCTTCCTGTGTCTCTAGATATATGGTGCACCATTACACATCAGTGTGGTTCTCACATGAGATTAAAAAGGCAATTTGGGTCACAAAAGATAGTGAGCATCTGTAACCCTAGCTAATCAGGAAACAAAAGTGAGAAAATTGATGCCTTGGCCATATGGGCAAACCTCAAGATAGTATCTGAAAACTAACTAAAAACAAGAGGACTGGTCTCAGTTGGTAGAGTTCTCAAGTACAAGACTCTGAGCTCAATACTCAATATGAGGGGAGGCAAACAACAACAAAACCACTACATTTCCTTAGTCTACTGGGCTCTGATTTCCATTTTTTCACTCTTATTTCTTTTTCCCTCCTTTTGCATCCATTACCCCCATCCTCTCCTCCTTCCACCTTACCCTGTTCTCAGACTCAATAGGTATTTACATCATCTACATGATGTAAGTTTCTTATTGTCCTTTATGGACTGATTGTTGTGTGCCATTCAGTTGGGTTTTGTGACATGTGATTTCTCCAAGAAGTCATTGTAGGTTTACAAAGTAGAAAAAAATAAGCCAATGGGTTGATTTTTGTTCAAGGAACAAGGTAGCCTTTTTTCCTTGAAAAAAAAAAAACACATATAGGCAATTAATTCCAAAATCAGCCAAACTCCTTAGAGTTGGAGCCCTACCTTCCTTTTTTCTCTCTATTATAATTACCAAAACTAGATACTTAGTAACATTTGTAAATTATTGACAATGATGTAAGAGATCCTTCTTTATTTTCCTTTTGGTGGCTGGCCTTTAGTCCCTTTACAAACACTAGATCTTGACATTTAATTGCATTTTTTAAACCTTTTATGCATTTTTACATGTTAACCTTCAAGCTATTCATACCCAGCCCTGCAAAGGAGAACTTCCATCTCTGGAACAAATTTATTCTATGACTTTCACCAGTGCTCTAAACTTGACCTGCCCACAAGTTTTCACGTTTGTGAAACAAAGATTGTTCTTTAATAGAGACTGAGATATTGGAGGGCTGGGACCACGCCTTTTAATCTTCCGTATGTTACCATACAGAGCCTTGTCTCGGGCTCTGCCCACGCAGATGTTCAGAAAATGCTTGCTAACTGAACATTTTTATGATCACTGGTAGAAAGACAGCATAAATGCAAAACACGATTTTTCCCTTGCGCTGAGTTACCCAGGAGCATCATTCTCATTCAGAGATGGCCACATTTCAGAAAGTAGGTCTCATAAAACATACAATTTAATGAAGCCATCTGGGAAGATGATCATCATATAAATGCAAGATATTGATATTATCTGACTACTTGAGGGAAATACCATGTAAATGAAGGCTCAACCCAGCCCCATAATTCAAATCTAGTATTGATATACAAGGTCTTTAGATAATAGACTTTGCAGATTGATATTTCTCAGAAATCTGAGACTACTTTCTCCCCTCCTTTGCAATTTGATATTTTTGCAGTAAGACTTTGTTTTACTTTTGAGAACATATTTTTTTTCAATTTATCAATGTCAGCTGGGAGTTTTGAAACAGGGATTGTACATGTTTCTTTATTTTCTGTTTTTTTTAACTGCTTTTCTTCTTTAAAAGCAAAAAATAAAAGATACAAACAACACAGGCAGTCTTTCCTATGTGGATAATTATGTGCAGTGTAATTCAATTATTCAGTACCAAAACTGATTTAGCTGTTCTTTTTTTCTATTATTATCTTCTTGTAAGAATGTGTTTTTTGCTCTTGATTACTGTCTTTAAGATTGTTCTGGATGAAGCCACACAGTAAAGCATATTCCTTGTTAATCTATGTACCTTCTTTTTCTGAAAGACAATTGCTAAAGCAGTGCCAAGTTCAGTCATGCCACTAATCTCACCAAGATAACATTCAGCTAGCTTTCGTACTCTCAATCTTTTGATATTAGATTAGACTAGTCTGGGAAAAAAGAAAGTACTTCCTCTACATTAGAGGGGCTATTTTATGGCCTCTGCTAAAAACATTACCATGAGCATCTGGCAGCAGCTGCCATCACTATCTGAACCAAAGTTCCCCCAGGTTCTTCACAGTATCTTTAGGAACTAATGGGATCCAGTATTTGAATCAACTTCCTGAAACACAGCATATTTGGCCAAAGCTATCTCCATCCAATCTCTCACTACATACTCATCAATTCCACACACTCTTCTTGAAGAATGGAGACCAAGGACATTATCTGAGTGCTGGGTTTTCTGCTCCCCAGAGGACACACATAGCATTGACTTAGAGAACATGTGTGTCAGAGGGAGAGATACAGAAGCAGAAAGGCTTTTCTGCACCCTCTGACTGATGATTGGGATAGGTGAGATATAAGAGTGAGAAACATGCTCTTTCATCCTTTTCATAGTAGATTCTGGTACTAAAGAAACTCTTTTTCCCATTGCTTGTCTTGCATCCCTAAACCACAGCCTACAAACAAGTTGTGCAGGGTGGAGTTACTTGCATTCCTTATACCTCAGAGAGGAGTTTTGCATACTCAGGAAGGGTAAGAAGAAATCTCCTTAGCACTGATGGTGTAAAAATATTCTGAGCTTTATCTTAATGATGTTGATGGGTGGTCCAGTCTTGAAGCCATATAAGCAAGCTATTCAGTGAGTGTCAGGGGCCAGATACAATGCCTCTAGCACTGTAGGGTAGTGGCATCACTAAGAGGAAGTGGGAGATACTAATTTTCATCTGTCCACAAATAATTTACAGAGATATCTATCTACAAACCAAAATAATTCTAGGAAGGCCTATGGGCCCACAATGGAGAGAAATCAGAAGAGAGGAAGAAGGAAGAAGATGAGTAAAAAGAAAAGAAAAGCAAATGAAAAGAAAGAAAGCCTACATAAGGCACAGTAAGTGAGAAAGCCTAGTTCATGCCTTCAGAGGGCTCTCAGCCTGGTAGGGAGCTCATAGGAGACTTTGTGCACACATCTTGATATTCCCAACATTACTCTTAATTTTGAGTCTTTAAGACCTTTCTTATGTTGAAAAGAAGTGAAACTCTATTGTAAAGGTGATGACAGAAATAATCTGGATATACATAAGGATTGGAACTCTGACTACAGAGATAGCAAATAGAGAAATGATCTGTCATAACTAATGGTAACTCATTTACAATTGGTATGTTAACAAAACCAGATTTGTCTCAATTTTTTTAAAGAAATATATGTGGGAAAACCTTGTCTCATGAAACACCAAACATCTGTGGGAACCAAACATTTGCTTTTCAAGGGAAATTTCATTCAGAGAAATCCATCTTTAAAATAACTGAATGTTTTCTTAGCTGAATTGAATATATTCAAAGCTAGGTATGACAATAAAGGAAAATTGGAGTGTGTGGCACTCTTCTCTTGAGTCCCAATATTGGTGAGAAGTTGGGACTTGACGCATGAAAGTATTAAATAAATATTGATTCACTTAAAAATGAAATTTGGATACTGGATCTAACTGGTGCCCTCTTGGCAATGTGGTGGATGATAGGGAATTTCCAAAAACTCTTAGAGATGAAGTCCCACTCCCACCCCCAGATGGTAAGCAGGCCTGAATTCCTAGAAGCAGGGGTGAGGACTTGGGCAATAGGTTACTGGACTTGCCAGATCTGTACCATAAACTCAAGAGACTCTTTGAACTCTGGAGCTCTCTGTGACCCTGCCTCTGACTGTAATTCTATTTAGGCCCACCACCTGAGCCATAATTTTACACCATGCCTCATGTCTCCTGACTTTCCTCAGGTAACCATGGCAACTCTCTTCAACTCTCCATTACACTTGATCTGGTTTGTTGATATTATTTTTCTGCTTTCTTTACTCTTCTACCCTTATGGCTCAGTTTCCTAACAGTATTAAGTGAATTCAAGGCAGCAAGTTTTGGGGGGCCATATGTCTGCTCACTGTCACTGGCTTTCTAATAAAGACTCCCTCTTTGACCTCTCAAAATGTGGCTTCTCTGTATCTGGTGACTGAATTCCCATATAACAAAAATACTGGGGTTGGGAAGGTGGCTCAGTGGTAGAGTGCTTTCCTTGCATGCATGAGGCTCTGGGTTCGATTCCTCAGAACCACATAAGCAGAAAAAACCAAAAGTGGTGCTGTGGTTCAAGTGGTAGAGTGCTAGCCTTGGGATGAAGAGCTGAGGGACAGCACCAAGGCCCAAATTTGAGGCCCCATGACCAGCAAAATAATAATAATAATAAAATTGGGGGTTTGCACCTGAGTGTGAGATTCATTGAAAGGAGACCATCACATGGTTCAGGCAGAAAAGAGTTTGTTGGGGGGCGGGGGGAGAGCAAACTGCCAGCCCACAAACTGCCAGGTATGCAAAGAGCAAAGAAGAGAGGGAACTTATGGTAGAGAGAGATTACATATGGAAAGACAGGGTAGTGTGACCATAGCAGAGGCAGAAGTGATCTCAGAGCCTGGGGAATATCTCACTGTCTGAAAGAGGTGTGACCATGGCAGTTCAGGAAGTGACCTCAGAGATTGAGGAAATGACCTCAAGTCTGAGGTCCTTGGCTGACTCACAGTCAGGCGATTGACAGGTGATTACTGGTTTTTAGCATGGGATTGCTGGTAAGGCTATCACTTTCACAAAAAGAGGAAGGGCAGGGAGACTGTTTTCCCAGGCAGACATACTAACATTTCAGCCTTTTGATAGTTATAAAGACATGTGGACTCTCTTGCTACTTCCTCCTAGCAAGGGGTGTTAGTTTTAGGGGTAAGAAGCAGAAATGTTGTCCAGTCTGAGAGACAGCAGCAATAACAGTCCCTGGGTGGTGAACACATGTACGAGTCTTTGGATCAAGTCTGAAAGAAGTTTTATGAGGCAGGGCATGAACAATAACAAAAGAAACACTAGAGGGCACACAAATAGCAGAGGGAAGGGCAGCCATCTGTTCAGAGCAGAAAAGAAAAAATTAAATGACTTGACTAATTCCTGTCTCCTGCATTCCAGGTGGCTCTGGAGTTAGTGGATCATGTTCCTGACTGATTAACATCTGGCGACTGGGTGGGGAGAGCATGGTGGACTGGTTAATAATAACCAATCAGAAGCTAGGCCTGGATTAGAATGGTTAAGGGACCAGTGGGAGACATTGGTAGATGTCTGGATTATCATAGCACTTTAGGACACTAAAGATTGAAATTACTTTCAGTTCTGTATCCAAGGCAGCCTGCATACATGGGAAACAGATATTAGATACATTTGTTCACACCCAAATCTGATGAGCTTCTTTGCAGTTTGAGCTTAAAACTGTATATTTTTGTCCTTTTGCCTATGGAGCCAGTTAAGTCTTGGTTACCATAGAACTGCATATGGTTTGAATTTAAAACTGTCCTTTATTTTCTTTTGGCCTATGGAGCCATTGAGTCTTGGTTGCCAGAAAACCTTTAAAAACAATTTGGTAAAGAGACACATTATTATACAAATTGACCTTTGAACACTTACTAGAAGGGTAGGGGTACATGAAAACCCAGCACATGGCCAAGATGGTGAATTTCCAGACAAGTCAAGATGGAAAGAAAACTTGGTGGAGCTTTATTAAGTAAGCAAGCAGACACACAAACAGAAAGGAAGGGACACACTCAGAGTATGGGTGCTCCAACAAGTGATTTTCCTTTTCTTTTTCTTCTTTTTTTCTTTTTTCTTTCTTTTTTTTCTGCTAATACTAGGATTTGAACTCAGGTCTCATACTTGCTGAGCTGACACTATACCTCTCCAAGATTACTACTTGCTGGTAGTTGGAGATAGAGTCTCAAGGTCTTCTCTATTCAGGCTTCAAACTGTAATCCTCCAAACTTCTGTCTCCTGAGTACCTAAGATTAAAAGCTGAGCTATCTGCATGCAGACTCCAAATGATTTTTCTATAAACACCAAAAGTATTAAGCTGATAGAAGACCCCATACTCTGTCACTAAAGTGTTTGAGAAATCAAAGGAAGATTTTGTAAGAAGGTTTTTTTTAAATTATTTTACCTTCATAGCCAAACAGTCAAAACATATGGAAAACAATAGAGGGAAAAATTGAAAATCATCCACAATCCTACTACACAGAGCTAATTCAACTGTGTGTGCCCTTATGAACATTTTTTTATGTACACATACTTTTTCAATCAAAATGGATACTAGGAACCCAGCTATTTAGTAGATCTTTAACTTAGTAATACATACTTTTGCATGACAATTATATACCTTTAAATTACTGTAGAGAGTTGAGCAATATCCTACAAAACTTGTTGTGAGCTCAGAAACCCAGAATATAATCACTTCATGGATTCATAACCTAGGATCCTGTAGCTCATGCCTATAATCCTAGCTACTCAGGAGTCTGACATCTGAGGATCATAGTTTGAAGCCAACCCAAGCAGATAAGCCTATGACACTCTTATCTTCAATAAACTAGTCAGAAAAAGCTGGAAGTGGCATTGTGGCTTAAGTGGTAGAACACTAGCCTTGAGTACAAAGAGGCTCAGGAACAGCACCCAGGCCGTGAGTTCAAGCCCCAGGACTGACCCAAAAAAAAGAATATAAAATAGGCTATGCCTTTTTTGATCATGTATATCCCAATCACTTAAAAGCCATACGATATACATAAATACATGCATATATTTATAAAGCACTAGCATATATTGTTATACTAAATATGCATTATAAAACAACCACAAAATGGGGAGAGCCAGACACTGGTGGTTGATGCTTTAATTCTAGCCATTGAGGAAGCTGAGATCTGAGGATACTGGTTCCAAGCCAGCCCAGGCAGGAAAGTTTGTAAGACTCTTATCTACAAGTAACCTCCAAAAGGCCAGAAGTGGAGTTGTAGATCAAATGTTAGAGAAAGAAAATTAAGGAACAGTGAGCAGGCCCTGATTTCAAGCCTCAGTACCAGCAGAAAATAAGGGGGAGGGAGATTTCAAAGGAAGGTAGCAATTTTTTTAAGTTTTGGGATCAACCCTGATCCCACTTTGAAGATCACTGCTGATACACTGTTCTCAGCTAGGGACAAGATGTTCTTGGGATGTGATGAACTCAAGGATATCCTGATTATCCAAATGCACAGGGGACCAATCAGAAAAGTAATTCTGGAGGATTTGCCAGCTAAAATCTACTTTTGTATACACTTGCTCATTTTTCTAGATCTGATTCCAACATCATCCCTGTACAAAAACTTGTGTCATTTCTACCCTCTGAGTACAGATGTCTGACAAACATTTACAGCCCTTGATAACATTTATTAGTTGTCCGTGTATGTCTCCCCCATTGACCATCAGCTTTGCAAAGGCAGGGATATCTCCATATTCTTCATGGCTTTCCTGACACTTATTATACAGTAAGTACTTAATAAACACTCAGTCCATGAGTTCATAACACTAAATAGCAATACAGAACACAAGCATTAGGATGTCCCAGAAGTACACAGAAAAGTGAACATGAAAATGAAACAAGGCACTACACTAGAGCCTCTGCAACATATGATTTTATTTAATTGGATTGTAATGTCTGACTTGTTTGCAGCAAATTTCACAGACTTTCCTAGTGAAGCCTCCAGATAATTCAACAGAATCCATGGCTGCTTCGCTCCTTTGCACAGCTCTTCCTCTGCTTTACAGAAGCTGGAAGTTACCCCTGGACTGGGATGTTTATGCACATGCTAATCATACATTTATTTTCCTTCTAAGCTCAGTCCCGCTTGCCAAGAATGGTTCAAGATGACAATCACTTTTATGCTTCCAGTCAAACAAAGGCTCCAAGAGAATATAGAAGGCAGGAACAATACCAGAAGTTTAACATTGAAATAACAAAGCAAAGGATAAAACACCTCTAAATATCCTGATCTCTATTATTTTGCATCCTTTTTCAGCATTTAGTACTCCTGTTCACCCACCACTGCCTAGTTCACTGAAGATAGGTGGAGAGCATAGACTTTATAATAAATAAGAAGGCTCAGTTCTACCGTTCCTCAAATCCCTGGACAGCCATTTGAGTTTTTTTTTTAATTTCTCTCTCCTATTCCTTCCTCTGTATATGTATCTGTCATATTAATTTGAGGCTACAAATAGTCACTGATAGTAATATTTATTTCTACATTTGGTAGCCCTAAATCATTGTTTTCCAAAATGAGTTCCAGTACATGCTTATCGATGCTCCATGAGGAGAAAAATACTTCCTGTGATGAAGCATTGGGGGAATTTATGGTTAAACAAGTTGAAAAGATTCTTTGCAAACAGGCCTTCTCATGCCCTTTAATTTGCCAATGCCTCTTGTCAGTCTCCAACAGGAAGCATGGTTTGCACCACAAAACCCTGTCTTGGGAATCAGCTAGACAGACTAGAATTCTGACACTTAAAGCATCACTACCCTCTGAATTAGCGGCTTGGCTTACACTGGGAGCTCATGTCATAGAAGACACAGACATTGAAGACTACCGTGATCACTTAAATTGGGATGCTACTCTGGACAGCATGGAGAAAACAACACAAAGACACTCTCTCAATTGTACATACAGCTGTATTTTCATTCTTCCTATGGGTGACGTCTCTGTACCTGGGAGCCTGAAATGCCAATCATTGAAAGAATGATACATGCTAGAGGAAAAAAAATAAAATAAAAAGCCTGATGGAAAGGACCTGAATTGGTCACTGTGGTTTTAGGAATGAATATACACCTCAAGAACCGACTTGTATTTAAAATTGTTAGTGGTAGCTTTTGAGAAGTGGAAATAGCCTGTTTTCTTGTATTGTCTCATAGGGAAGCCCTTTTTTTTCTAGTTTTATTTACACTCACCCTAACACAAATCATTTATAATTACAAGTAACTTTGATTTTTCTCTGCACTCCCACCACAATGTTATATCATAGGTCTATGCAGACATAATAGTCAAGGTATATATGTGAAAATGGAACTAGGAAAATAGAGGGAAGGGGCCAATTTGGCAGAGAGTTGTGAAAGTGACCAGGATTCATTGTACTGACAAGTTGAATGAAACCCCTGCGTAACTACATGGTTTCCTATCTGCTGCTGCTACATGAGAACTTCTGCCCTTTCTCTTTACTTTTCTGAAGACCACAGTGCTTAATGACTGAAGTGGGAGTCAGCAAAATATGGTCCTCTGGCCAAATACAGCCTGCCACTTATTTTTGTAAATATAATGTTATTAGAGCATAGCTGTATCAATTTCTTTGCAGATTGTTCATAGCTGATTTCTCACTCCAGTGGCAAAACTGAGCACTTCAGAGAATTTATAACCACAAAACCAATACTATTTAGTATCTTCCTTTACAAAGAATGTTTTATGGCCGGGCACTGGTGGCTCATGCCTGTAATCCTAGCTACTCCGGAGGCTGAGATCTGAGGATCCCAGTTCAAAGCCAACCCAGGCAGGAAAGTACATGAGACTCTAACCCCCAATTAACCACCAGAAATCCAGAAGTGGGGCTGTGGCTCCAGTGATAGAGTGCTAGCCTTGAGCTGAAGAGCTCAGGGACAGCACCCAGACCCAGAGTTCAGTCCCTATGACCAAAAAAAAAAAAAAAAAGAATGTTTTATGATCAGGGCATGATGATATAAACTATAACCTCAGCTACCTGGCAAGCAGAGGCAGGAGGTTCAAAAATTTGAGACCAACCCAAAGTTGATATAACCCTAGAAACAAAATACAAACAAAAGGGTTTGCGCATGGCTGAAATGATAGAGCACTTGCCTGGCATGTGGGAGACTTTGGTTTCAACCTCAATACTATAGGAAGAAAAAAGGGAGGTGGGGAATACTTTTCAAAAACCTAATCACATACCACTCCTGAAGTACTTAACAGATTCAGCGTTGCTTCACTTGGTACTTACTTTGAACATGCAGTGTATCTTTTCAGTGAGTTTTAAGACCCTTAGAACAGGGTCTATGGTGTTTGTTTGTTTACTATTCTTTTTGTTTTTTTAATCGGTTGTAGGGCCTGAACTCTGGGCCTGAGTGCTGTCCCTCAGCTCTTCAGATCAACACTTGAGCCATAGCGCTACTTCTGGTTTTCTGGTGGTTTATTGGAAATAATAGTCTCACAGATTTTCCTACTCAGGCTGGCTTTGAACCATGATCCTTAGATCTCAGCCTCCTTAGTAGATAGGATTACAGGCATGAGCCACCAGCACCCAGCTATTACTATTTTTTTTGAAAGAGCCATATTTGCCCAAAATTCTTCATAAAATATTCCTGGATCCACCAAAAGAGAAACTAAAGATATTATTCCACTTCTGTGCCATTTTGGTCTTAAGGCTTGAAATAAGTCTAGATAGTTAAAATTGATTAGCTTCAAGTCATCTCTGAAACCAAAATAAACCTCAGAGAGCCAGAGATAGTATCCAGGAAAATATTATACTTTTTGCACGAATTACAGAACTTAAATACTGCCTCTTTATACGATACACAAATTCAAACTCACAGCTCCTTACATACATGCCCTCCTACTTACACACACCTTCATATCCACATTCATACACAGTCCTGAGGAGGTCTATGGATTTTAGCACACTACATATGAACTGGCAAAACTGACCAATAAGACTCTCCAGTGTCTATCAAGCCAGATCTCCCAATGGCCACTCCAAATGCCAGTCCAGATCTGTGCATCAGCGTGGAATAAATAGCCTGGCTGAGACCTCTCCTCTCAAGCAAGCCTGCCCTACAGTGGCCAGTCCTGTTAGTTCAGATGATTGCTTACATAAAGAAGCCTCTGTGGGAGCAGACTGTAAGAGGAAAAGCAGTTTGCAAGTCTATTGTGCATGTTCTAATGGCCTCCACAGCAAACATTTGTCAAGGCCAATGAAAATCCTAAGCTAAAAAGTGAAGAAAGTGCTGGATTTTCAAAAATCCAATAAGGAAATCCTCCTCTTGATTGGTGGTGGTTAGGCACTCAAGAAGGATTAGTTAAGGCACTTGAAAAGCTTATTTCACTTATCTGTTCCAAGGAGCAGGTCTTAATGTGTTTTGTGTATTTGTGTGTGTGTGTGTGTGTGTGTGTGTGTGTGTGTGGTTGGTTGGTTGGTTGGTACATGCATATTTACATTCTTATGGTTCCAAGTGATTTTATGTGCTGGACTGAATTATTAATTTGTTATAACCCACCTATAATGTATTCTTCCACAAATAGAATCACCTCAAAATAAAAAAGGAAAGTCATCTGAGCACTGGTGGCTCACACCTATAATTCCAGCTATTCAAGGAGGCTGAAATGTGAGGATCCCAGTTGGAAGCCAACCCAGGCTTCAAAGTTTGTGAAACTTGTATCTCTAATTAACTGCCCAAAGGCCTGAAGTGGAGCTGTGGCTCAAGTGGTCCAGCACTAGCCCTCAATACAAGAACAAAAAATCTCAGGGACAGAGCCCAGGTCCTGAGTTAAAGCCCCAGGACTGGGATTTTTGTTTAAGTGATACTCTTATAGCTTTCCCTTCTTCCCATGGGCCTGTCTCTGTTTCTGAATACATGTGAACCTTTACTTGGGGTTAGATGTTATTTGATCTTCCCTTGGCCTAGTCCTGGTTGGTGGCTCAAGCAGAAAGACTCTGATTTTTTTTTGTCTACTGTGAAATTGCTGAAGTAGATATGTTTAAATCTGTCTCATTGCCTTACTCATGTAACTGTAACCCCTCCATACAAGATCTTAACAATAAAATAAAATTTTTAAAAAGAAAGTAGCCTTTTATAATACTAACAATTTTCTGTAGTTATAATTTTCATAGTATCTACTGAGTGAGAGATGATAGGGCTTATTCATAGAATTTACACTCTGTTGGCTTGATAAATACATAACATATTGAAAAGGAGTTTCATGGAAAAGTAAACGTTATTCATCAGGGCGTTGGTTTCTCTTCTATTTGCTTTCAGCAGAGCAATATTGTAACTTGTTTGTTTGATTTTTATTTATTTTTCATTTATTGAGCTTTCTTTCTAGATCCTTTACCTAATCCAATCCAAACAGCACATAAGCAACTCTAAATATGGCATAGCAGTAAATGTGTATATCTTTCTCTTTGAATTATCTTTTGTTCATATACTAAAAGCTACAGAAAGCAAAATATGGTGGGGAGCTGTTTTATAGCATGTTTCATGCTTATCAGTAATTTTTTCCCTCTGACCTTCTGCCTTAGACAATTAATTTTCTTGAACTGCTCACACTCTGGAAGTACATGTGTGTGTGTGTGGGGGGGATAATGTTAGTACCAGTGAATATAATCTTGGAAGCAAAGCTGTGCAATTATTCAAAGACCCAATCTTATCTCTTGTTTCATTTTTTATATCACAAGTCTACATTTAAAAGTATTAGATATACTGGGTTGCTGTCCCATACCTTCAAATCCCAGTAAATAAATGCTGCTAAGTGCCACCAGGAGTGAAAGAGCTTGTAATGAGAAGTGTGAGGAGATATGTGCTCCATTCATCATTCTGTTCAGTCCAATATTGAGGCTCTTGTTATCAGCAGGATTCGTGGCGATGTCATCATGGCTGGCATAAATCTTCTGTCAATGTGGGTCAGACTGATGCCCTATTAAAACTCTGCCTTCACCTAATCACAGAATGACCTTTCAATGTCTTTAATTAACCTCTGACCTGAACCATGCCAATGTCTTGTTGGTAGGTAAATCTATGGCATGACATTTGCTTATGACACTACATTTGTCTTGGTTTAATCATCATACCTTTCAGATTATAACTAGAATGAAATACATTTGGGATCCCTTTTAATAGGTGAATTAATTTTTAAAAGGTTAGAACATAATATTTTCTTCTGAGCTCCCAATGATGTCTTTGCAGATATTTTTCCCTGGGGAAGTAAGTTTAGGTGAGCCTTCAATTTCACCAATAATGTCATCTTTTCTACCCAAAGTCATTCCTTCTGAGTGGCCTAGGAGCCAAAGGCATTCTAGGTCATATAGATGACCAGAAGACAAAAGCTGTAACATGTAAAACTGATCTTCATTTGTTCAGGACAATACAATTTAATAAGGGAACAGAATTAAAAGCAAGAAACAAAAAAAGAAGACTTTTCTCTCACTTTGGACATATACATGTCTATTCTGGACTGTGTGGGCAACTCCAGATTGGATTATAAAATATCAATCATATCTCATCTCTCCACTAAGTAGAATTCTTGTGAGAAAATCCTATCTAAATTAGTAAATATTACAAACGTTAAATATTTATAGTAAAATATAATTTTCTTACACGCAAATGAAGGCATGACTTAGTTGAAATAATTAGTCATTCATTGAAATACCATATGTTGCTTGAAATGGTCAGTTGTAATTGGCCTATATATTACAAAATTGTAAGAATAAAAGTTTTGAGCTACCTGAGATTTGCCCAATTTTATACCCAATCAGAAGTCCAGGAAGTGGCACTGTGGCTCATGCGGTAGAGTGCTCGTCTTGAGCTGAAGAGCTGAGGTACAGAGCCCAGGCCCAGAGTTCAAGCCCCACAACTGACAAAAAAAAGTCCAATGAAGAGCTGAGACTAGATGATTTCTTAGGTCTTTTTCAGTTATAAAAATTTATGATTCAGGGCTGGGAAGGTGGCTCAGTGGTAGAGCACTTGCCTTGCATGCCTGAGGCCCTGGGTTCAATTCCTCAGCACCACATAAGCAAAGAGAAAAAAGCCAGAAGTGGCACTGTGGCTCAAGTGGTAGAGCATTAGCCTGGAGCTGAAGAGCTGAGGGACAGCTCCCAGGCCCAAAGTTCAGGCCCCACAACCGGACCCCCCCCAAAAAAGGCTGAGATTTGAGGATTGCAGTTTAATGTCAGCCTGGAAAAAAAAAGTATGAAAAAAAATCTATAATTCAGGGGGCTGGGAAGGTGGATCAGTGGTAGAGCACTTGCCTTGCATGCATGAGGTCCTGGGTTAGATTCCTCAGCACCACATAAGCAAAAAGAAAAAGCTGGAAGTGACGCTGTGGCTCAAGTGGTAGAGTGCTAGCCTTGAACTGAAGAGCTGAGGGACAGGGCCCAGACCTAGAGTTCAGGCCCCACAACCAAAAAAAAATCTATGATTCAGTGTCTCCATAGTACAAATACTGGGTTTAATGGTTCTGAATTCAAAAAGCTTCCTGCCTTTAAATTAGACTTTGAAAGTTATACTGTAAAGACTTGGAGCTAGAAAAGTGTACAAGTGTCCCTTCTTCCCTGACTCCTTACTTGTGCTACCTGTCAGCCTGCAGGTTAACTCAGCTATAAAGTGACCTCTTTCTATACCACCAAATATGTAAATCTTCCCTTTTACAACTAGTAGGAAGACAAGACCCAGAGACATTATGTATGCCTCTGATTTTTTTTCTTCTTCTCTGTCACTCTGGCCGAGGCCACAAAAAAATGAGGTGGTCACAGCCAGCCAATGGCCTAACTCACAAAACCTCACTGTTTTTATTTTAAGTTTTCTTTTAGTTTTATTTTGTAAAGATACTGTACAGAGGGGTTACAGTTACATGAGTAAGGTAATGCGTGCATTTCCCATCGAGCATTGTTATCCCCTCCTTTGTTTTTCCCCTAATATCCCTTCCCTCTCTACCTCCCCAACTCCCCTCCCACCCACTCCCAAAGTTTTAAAGTTTGTTTTCAACATAGTGCCTTGTACATCTCATTGTTACAATGGATCAACCTATGTCCTTGTTTTAGCATTTTGTTGTTTCCCTTCCCCTCCCCAAATTAGAAAAATATATATACAATATGCAGGGCACCAGAATCGAATGCAATGAAAACAGGGGTTATACCATGAGGGAAGAACATACAAAAGAAATAAAACATCACATAGTACATTAAAAACAACAGCGACAAAGAAAAAAAACCTCTTGTGTTCCTATCTTGGGGTTTATTTCACTTAGCATCATCTTATATGGTCACATGTACATAGCTTTTGACCTTTTCTGCTTGTCTGGTAAGATTATCCTAGATATATACTAGTTATTGCAAAGAAAGGAAACCATGGGACCTGTTTCTTTGGGTCTAGCTTACTTCACTTAATATAATTTTTCCAATCTTTCCATTTCCAAACAAATGGGGCAATGTCATTCTTTCTGATGGAGGCATAGAATTCTATTGTACATATGTACCACATTTTCTTGATCCATCATCTACTGAGGGGTATCTGGGTTGGTTCCATATCTTAACTATGGTGAATAATGCTGTGATAAACATAGTTGTGCTAGTAGCTTTAGTATGGCCTTGTTTGTGATCATTTGGGTAAATGCCCAAAAGTGGGATTGCTAGGTCATGGGGAAGCTCTATGTGGAACCTCCATACTGCTTTCCAAAGAACCTCACTGTTTTTATACTGCAGAGGTCAGGCTATGACACATTTAAGCTTAGGAAACTTATCTCTGAATCTTAGATCCAACAAAGACAGAAAAATAAAATGAAATGGTCTCAAGCTGGAGTGCTGTCATGACAACCAATCTCTTAAGGGGTAAATATGAGTAGTTTATTCATTTTTGATCCTGCAAATATTTATTCTACTCTTCAAATTATCAGTGACTCATTCAGTATCAACTGATGAACTAACCCTAGTCTTAAGAGTTTAGTTCTGCTACACCTTATGATTTAAAGGATGAAGTGCCATTTATGAACCTAAGGGTACTCAGTACTTTATATAGTTTATCTAATTTGATCATTAAGGCAAATCCACAAAGTAATACTCAAAATCTCTAGTATATGAACCTAGATCCAGCTGCCACAAAGCTCTGGACCTTCCATTTGCCATGATGCTCCAAAAGAAACCTTTTGCAGAGACAACTCCCTAAAGAGACTAAAAACCACTATCTGAATGTTCCTTTCACACCAACACTCATTCTGAATTCTGTACTTTTTAAAAAAAAAAACCCACAGCAGTGTTACTCAGCCTTCACATTGTTGGCATTTAGAACTGGAAAATTCTTTAGAGGGATATTTACTATACATTTTTATCAACATTCTCAGTTCTGGTGACCAAAAATACCTCTAGATATTAGCAAAGAAAGAGTACACAAAATTGTCTTTAATAGAGAGCCCTAACAGAGAAAGAAAGAAGCCAAAAAATAGAACCCTGAGTCCAGTGCCATTTAAATGAGTGAGTAGGGGAGGGATGGCTAAGAATGTTGAAAGGAGTGACATTGATTAAGATGTATTTTATTCATTGTATTGTATTATATTCATTGTATTAAGTGGCAACTTCTTCATAAACAACGAAAAGATAATAATAAAAAATTAAAAAGGAAGGCAGAAAGGAGCAAGAAGTATACAAATGAAGACAAGAGGGGGAGTATGCAGTCAAGAATCCAATGTATAGCCTATAAAATTAACAAGAGTAAGGGAAGAGATAGGTAGGGGAGGGATAGGTGAGAATGCTGAAAGGGATAACATTAATTGAGATATATTGCCTAAGACTACCATGCTGTGATCACAGTCTAACTGAGCCTAGTCTTCTACCTATGCCTACCAAGAAGCAGACAGATGACTGGAGCCATCTTGGAGCCACTATGACCAGCCCAGCCACTTGCTGAACACTATTGAGGGACCTAAGTCAAAGCTGCTAGGAACCAAATTACCCAACTGAGTTCTGATTGGATTTCTAAATCATAAAATCCTGAAATGCTTTTAAGTGGTAAGATTTACCTGGCTACCCAGCAGTGTATACATGGAACAGATCACACTGCTTACCTCGGTTTCCTTCTTTCAATCAAGAATTATTAATTAAACATTGCCCAGTCTCTAATATTAAATACTTATTCAGTACAAGGCATGGGCCAAACCTGCAGATTCTATACTCATATCAATCCAACAGCAATTTTCAACTTCTTTACATTCTGGACTTCTAAAATAGGAGTAGTACAAGTCCTCTTCATAAAAGTGTTGCCAAGATTGAGTGAGATGCATTCACATAAAGCATTTATATAATACCTACCACAATAAATGCTAACTAAATATTTCCCCCCGTTTAAACCATAATAGGTGCTTTCATCAATGGCCAGCAGATAGTTATATTTTTTAAATGACACTGGTTTTGATTTCAGAAAATTTTGCACTGATTGCATCTCTCCCAACTAGTAAGACTAATGGAAACTTCTTTTAACTTCTGCTTTTTCATGATCACAGTTTGTTCTGACTGGTCTTTTTCTGACTTCTCAGTTCTCACTCTTTGACCCAACTTTCCATACTCATGAATATGAGTGCCTATACATATGCATGCACACACATGTATACACACATATGGACACATACGGAACCAGGGACTGCTTCCAAAGCACAAGTTTCCTTGTAGGAACTGTGTATATTAAAGGATTGACTTCTGAATGTCCTTTTAGCAGTCACTATAATTTCAATTTCAGTGTGTGTGACTTAAGAGTCACTTCTTTTAGAGGAAAAAAAATGGGAAAAATAGAAAAGTAGTTCTGGGAATGAGAGGAAAATATTAAAGAAGATGAGAAAAGAAGAGTGAGGTTTCACCATGAAACATGGGAACTCTGAAGAAAATTGAAGGAAAAGAAAGAAAAACAGAACAGGAGAGAAAAGGAGAAGAAAGGAAAATGAAAAAATGATTAACACTGCTCAGAAGCTGAGCTGGGTATAAGTAAGACCATAGGCAGAACTGAAGCTATCATCATGACTACTAAATAGATATTTCAAACAGGCCAAATTAGCTATGAAAGAAGCCTACACATTTTCTGACTTATACACCCAAATTACTATGCATTTCTGGATTTCCAGGGCACCCTAGGGTCTTGGTGTATGAGTTAATAATTCTGAGTCAGAACTTGAGCAAATATTCAACATCTAGGTAGAGACACAAAAACATTATGCTTCCCACTGTGCACGTTGCCTGAAGAGCCAGTTTACCAACATTGCATTGGTCTTTTCCAGAATAGAATTCCTGCCAGGTTGCTAATAAGCAAAGGGTATTAAAATAAAACCCACCTCTCTGTTCTTTTCTAGCTCTCCCTGCTCTCTCTGCTCTCTCTTCTCTCTCTCTCCCCTCTCTCTCTTCTCTTTCTCTCTCCCCTCTCCCTTTCTCTGCTGCTCTTTCCTCTCTCTTTCCTCTCTTTCCCAGCTCTCTCTCATTCCCAGGCCTTTCCCAGCCATGTGGAGTGCCAACCTTGCCTAGTTCCAGCAGGTCTACTGAATAAACCTACCCCTTACCTGAAAAAAAATAAAATAAAATAAAATAAAACCCATTATACAGCACCCATCATAGCTGATTAAAGTAGACAAAATGCCACTAGAAATTAATGTTACTGTGCCCTCATCATTGTCTATATTGTTTAGAAAATACATTGTTCAAAAATAATATAGTTATAATTATAAAACTATAATTATGGGCTGGGAAGATGGCTCAGTGGTAGAGCACTTGCCTTGCATGCCTGAGACCCTGGGTTCGATTCCTCAGCACCACATAAGCCGGAAGTGGCACTGTGGCTCAAGTAGTAGAGCACTAGCCTTGAGCTGAAGAGCTGAGGGACAGCACCCAGGCCCAGAGTTCACGCTCCACAACCGGACCCCCCCCAAAAAAACTATAATTATAAAAATATAAAATGTGCCAGGCGCTGGTGGCTCATGCCTGTCATTGTAGCTACTCAGGAGGCTGAGCTCTGAGGATCATGGTTCAAAGCTAGCCTGGACAGAAAAGTCTATGAGATTCTTATCTCCAATTAACCACAAAAAAAAAAAATTGGAAGTGGGGCTGTAGTTCAAGTGGTAGAACATTAGTCTTGAACACAAAAGCTCAAGGACAGTGCCTAGGCCCAGAGTTTGAGCCCTAGGACTGGCAAAAAATAAAATAAAATACCAGTCTCTGCAATTTCCTCATTATTAGAAGTTCCTTATCTTCCATGGTCACTTTAAGAAAAGGGCTGATTAATATCAGCAAGTAAGGAGAGATTATGATACAAAGAAAGCATGGACCTAAGTAACAGTACTTTACCAATATTGACCCCCAAGTTCCTTTGGATATCATGAAGTAGATGAACTTCCTAGACATAGTGGAGTTGGTGCATTTTGACTCAAAGCACATCTTACATCTTAGGATGTAACTGTTTTGGTGAGAACTACCATTGGGGCCACAGGGCACAGATTTGAATCAGAAGAGATTCCTCTGAGCATCATAATAGATACTCCCTGCTTGGTTCCATTTAGACCTCCCTTCTCCAGACCAAGGCTCTTTTTGGCAGAGATTGAGTGAAAGTGGAGAAAAGGAAACTGAGCAGTTGGTACTCGCATTTGCAGGGGGCCTAGAATTTAGACTTTTGACATTTTTTTCTCCAAACAAAGTTATATAAACACTATACTTTTGGAGTGTTAAAATATGAACTGATTAAATGTTAATATTTTAAATCTCCTACATATTTATACCACTGTTTTGGGTTCTCTTCTATTTTCAATATTTCTAGGTCATTAAAAATGGGAGTGGTCCTGGGGTCTTGTCTTTTCTTGTGAGTCCCGCCCAACCCAGCCATTATCTACAGCATTTTCCCCCAAAATGCTAAACTTTCTCAAATAAAAGTAGCTATATAAATGGGAAGCTGGAAAAAAAAAGTGAAAAGAGAATTGTGTATGTGTGTGTTTGTCTAGAGGATGATACTAAAATCTCCTCTACTGTCCCCCTCCCCACCAATAGGTGTACCCCACAATATCTGGGGCTCAGCCTTTCATTTACTAACTCATTGCATAGTTCCAGAACACAGTAGAAATTCAGTGCGCATGTGTTGAACGGGTGAATGAATGAATGAATTAACAACACTAGCCTGGACAGATGATTCTTTATGCAATATATGATACTGTCAAATTCAACTGCCTGCAAGGGAATCATTTGTCTATGGAGTAGGCAAATTTTCAATCTGAAGCTGACTTCAAGCCATTGCTCAGACCAAGTGCCCAACTAAAGGAACATAAATGATTCTTAACATCCAACCAAGAAAAGCATAAGTCAGAGAGGAGATCTGCAACCAGAAAAAAAGTCAGTGCATCTTCTAAAACCAAAGAGAAATTCCTTCTGGATTGTCAATTATTTGGGATTACCTGGGCCTGGGTCACAGACCATTGGTGTGGATAATCAAGAATTGACTGCACATGTGGATGTTAAGCATGCCTGGACTCAGGCACCCCCCAGTGGCCTGATCTCAGCCACTAGACACTGCCACATAGACCCAAGGTAGCAGTGGAAGTGTAAACCCACAGCAAGCCTGAGAGGAGGACAAAAGCCTTCCACTAATACCTCAAAGACTAGTGTTTCACTGAGAGCTACAAGAGTGAGGTAGATTTGTTATCAACAACTAGAGAGAGGGTTAACAGAAGCAAGAGGGGTGTGGAAGAATGAGGAATTACCTGTGCCATTTACTCACTACAACCTCAGGTTGTTTATTCTCATGTGTTACATGTACTACTATCAGGACATACTAGGAACAAAGTTTAAAAAGAAATTTCTGTTTTGGGCACTGCTGCTTCTTGTCCTCTCGTCTTTGTTCCTAGCACTGGACCTCCACACCAGAGCTCAACCTGCGGATAAAATTGCTTGCTCTCTGTCTCTCTCTGTCTCTGTCTCTTTCTGTCTCTGTCTCCCCCCCACCTCTCTCTCTCTCTCACACACACACACACACATACACACACAGCTTCCTCTGAGTATGGTGTATGTTCCCAGCCTTTCTTGCCCCATAACCAATTTCCTGTTCCCATTGTTCTACCCTTAGTCTTTAAAGGTCAAATCTAGGATAAGAGGATATTATGGGCTTTCTGACTCGTGTGTTAACAAGTACCCTTTCTAACAAGCATTTCTAAGTAAGGTGCTTTCCACTTTACTCATGGCTCACAAGGCAGGCATCAGGGACAAGGTTGAGTAAAGTCAGCCAGAGTCATAATATTTTAGACTCTATGAACTGAGGCCTTCAAGACTTTCTATGGTTGGATTTGGCTTTGAATGGTGAGTAAGGATTAGAATGCTTTCCCTGAGGGACAAGTCAAGAATGTCACTTAATATCTTTCTACCTTAGTGAGCTCCTGAGAGCATTTTAACGACTTTCCACTTTATTATTCTAGTTCCCCAAAAGTGTGTCAAGCAAACACAAAGGGGCTAATTTCCAGAAATATACATAGCTGTGTAATAAACACAGAGGAAAGTATCACTATTAGCTGGTGATCCGGTGGTCCCTCTCAGGAGGGAGGGTATTGGATGCGTAGGAACTGAGACTCTGCCCCCATGATGGTTCTTTCACAATGAGTCCTCTGCCTCACCAGAAAGAGTGGGATAATTTATAGGTTAACATTTTCTTTTAATGTGGATAGCATTTTTCTCATTTATAGTTAATTAGGTTAAGCATGCATGGGGAGCAAGGGAGAAAAGCTTTTAGTGATGCTCTAAGTGGTTAGTAATTTGAATAAAGCAAAGAACCTCTAAAAGATGAAGAGGTGGCACATGCTCAGCAGGTTCCTCTGCTGAGAATAAGACTCAACTCATTCTAGTTAAAGACACGGTGGTCATTAAAACAGTAAGGAAATGAGATACAGAATATGTTGAACACTTTAAACATACGTATCATAAGTATGCATGATACAAAACAAATGACTGAAGAACCAAATGTACTTAGCTTTTGGTGTAATAGGGATCTCAGTTGAGCTTTGAACTTTGAGTCACATCAATTTGTTAGGGCTCAGGAATGAAGTGGCGGTTATGGACAAGAAATAGTTCATTTTGAGCTCTCTTGCTTGCTCATTTGTAATAATGGTGCCTCCCACTTTGGTCTTGGGATGATTAGAGATAAGGTATTTACTTATTTTACGTTTCAAATACTGGATACTGGTAGTCGCTATTGTTCAAAGATTCAAAACATATCTTACTTTGACTGAATCATACATTTAAACTTTTGTTATCTTAATCTATCTAGATCTCTTAAGTTTATGGCTACTATCTTATACAAGGGGTAAGTCTTTATGTATACAGTTTTCCCTAAGATGAACTAATTGGAAGAGTTCTAAGGACAACTTCCTTCCAATGATTTTCAACAAACAAAACCTTAACAGCAAAACCTTTTTACTGCAATTTATAGAAGATAGGTTTTGTCTCCCATTTGGAATATTAGCATTAACACAGACAAGCAAATATGGCACCATAAGAATAGTCCAGAGAACCTTGATTGGGTCCTGGTCTTATCTCCCTTATCAGAGTGACTGGCAGAGAGTTTCCAGACTCTCGGAACCTTTGCTTCACTCTTCATAAAATGGGAGCTGTCTTCATTGAGAAAATAAAATAATTTTTAAAAATGAACTAGATTTCTGTCTATGGCGCAAGAAGTTAGTTTTCAAGACACAACGTTTTATTAGCTTAAAAGGACTTCTTGCACTGTTGACTGTGGCCAGGATATGGAGTCAACCAATGTCTCCATCAAGGAATGGAAAGGAAAAGTGGAATACAAACTCAGTGTTAGACAATGGAAAAGAATGAAATTGTGTCATTTGCAGCAATGTAGATGGAGCTTGAGGACATTGTGTTAAGTAGAATTAGCCAAGCACAGGGGATAAAAGCACTGCATATTAACACTCACTTGAGGAAACTGGAAAAGTGGATCTCATGTAGAAGAGCAACAAATGGTGGCTGAGAATTGGGCAGGAAGTGTTAGCTGACAGTGTTTAGATAATAGGTTATAAAATACAGTTAAATAGGGGAACTCATTCTGTTCCTTAGAACAGCAGGGAAATTATAATCTCCAAAATTGTCTAATATATTTGTAAGTGACTAGGAGAGTCCAAAAGTTCCCAACACAGAGAAATGATGTTTGGAAAAGTGGAAATATTAATTGCCCTAGTTTGTTCATTCTGCATTACATACATGTATCAAATTATAATACTATCCCCATAAATATGTATGAATACCATATGAACAAATGTTTAAATTCTTTTTCTGTAGGACTGCTTGCACCACAAATTTCTCTGGCTCCATTTTCAGGTCTTTGTCCATATCAGCCTCCTGGTGGAAAAAATGAAATTTGGTGAAAGGAGTATGGGTTCTATGCCCTGGAGTATGGTAAACTGAATTCCATGATTCCATTAGCTGGCTGGGAGAGCTCGTGTAAATCACTTCATCCTCTGGAACCTCAGTTTACTCCCATTTACAAGAGTTAAACCTGCATAGATCCCACTCCCAAGGTATTGTAGCCAGTCCAAGAATATATAGAGCCTGGCACATAACTCATATAGAGAAAGTTTGTTCTCCCGTTTCCAACCATCAAACCAGGAAAGTAATGGATTTTCGAGGTTACCTTCCCCTGTGAACTTTTGAATAAGCTCCTGAAAGTATTCAGTCCATCTTTCCTCTCCCTACTTCGTTGACCACTCTTTGCCCGCCTTCCCCTCTTTCCCCAGGAATGAAGATTATGTGACAGTGAAGCCCCCTCCCCCACCCCGCAAAAAAAAGGCAGGGCCAGTTTTTAAAAAGTGTGCAGACTCAAGTGGGAAGGAGGCCATTGCCTTCCTATTCCCTAGCCACCCCACCCCCTCCAGGCAGCTGATCTGATGAAGAGAGGGTAGAGAGGGTGATTCCTTTTTTCATTGTTTTAATTCAATTCTAATTGAACATTAGGCTGGGGATGACTTCAATGGGCTCTTTTTTTTCTAGTTAAATTTCCTTAGGGATTGTACCCCAAGACCTCCTCTCTTTGTGATAACTTACTCTGGCCAGCAGAGCCAGAGTCTTATTTATTACATCTCCCCACTCCCACCTCTGCAACCCTGGCAGGAGGGGCCCAGTGCAATTGCTGATGAGTAGAGAGTTACTCAAGTGTGAACTGTCTCACTGTCTGTCACTTTGCTCATTAGGCAAGTGAGAAAATGTATCTATGGCCCTGTCTCACGGTCCTCATTAGCTTAGAGGCACATTTTTACTTCCGTTATTTATTTTAAAGATGAATGCATAAGAAACCATTTTCAGTCGCTGTTCCTCAGTATCATTTTAAGAAGCAAAAGCCTGGATAATCTTATTATCTTCCCAATAATTGTGTTGTTCAGACGATAGGGAAAGGGTAATTGCCTCTACCGCATTTCCAGCCAGGGTAGAGGGGTGGAACTGTGTTAGTTGTAATAAGGATTCAAGGCCTCAATGTCGCAGGATGATTAGGGTGCTTTCAGAAAGGTAATAAACAGATACCCCAATAAGGATAACTATATAAACTAATGAACCTGTTCCCTGAGAAATGTTGTTTCATTTCTATACAGCACACTAGTCACTGTAGGTAGAAAATATAATAATATTACTGTATCACTATCTTTGTGTTAATGTAATTCTATTCCACCTGGAGCTTTAAAAAAGAATTATTTGTTAGGTTTATTTGTTGTTTGGGGAGCAGGGGGGGGATAGCAATATGAAAAAGATGCATAGAGATATACTTAAGATTTGATTTTTATGGAGCATTCTTTACAGGTATTTATGGCCATTTCTCATCTCTAGATTTATCTCCTGAGATGATATAACAGAGCTAAGATCACCCAGTATCATTCAAGAGTTTGACATTCTGGTTACTTCCTTGATAGAAACATGTCAGCCTGTTGTTTGCTGTGCTTGACTTGGGGTGTTTAAGATCCATTTTTTGTTCAGCCACAATAAAGGTTGTTCCAAATTCATTAGCATATGTGTGGAGTCTCAGGCACAGATACCCTGTGGCTGACTATTTAAGAGAAGGACATTGGTCTACAGCATTAAAGACAAATGCTAGGTTCTTTACCTACAGCGTACAGCTTCCAACACACATGTAGTCTATTAGGGTTGGCATTTGCTTCTTGTGTGAGTTCACACATAGGTCTGCCTGGGTGAACAAATAGATGAATTCCGTTGATAAATGTGCCCTGTGTATAGCTATTTATTTGCATTTTAAGATCTGAGTCTTGAAACCTAAGATGTATAAAGAAAGAGCTTTCTTCTATGTTTCTTAAAGCTTGATTCTTTTTAGTAACAATGCCAGTGAAAATGCATATATTCTCATTTCCCTCAACCGTTTTCCTCATTCAAAGAAATGAAAATGCACATAACCCATTCAAGGGAAATATAATGCATTATTACAATATGACTCAGCCTAAGTAGCTAATCACTTTTTATTAACACTTTTTGGCCCAGGGAGTTGGGATTTCTCCAAGCTGACTGTCAGGGTAGGGATTCTGGGAATCTATATTAGTAATTAGCATTACAAGATCTTGACTCCTGGGGTGATTCAAATTAATACAAAATAAAAGTGCAAATTTTCAAATAGATTTGAAAAGCACATCTATTATTAAATTTATGTTATTAAAGCCCTTTCCAGCTAGTATGACAGGAATCCAAAGCGGAGGGTTTCCTTAAATATCTGCACAACTCATCTTGGATTCTTTAAAATTAAATAAAAGAGCTTACACTGAAAGATCAAAAGAATTTTCTGTACAATTGAGTTACGCCTTGGCAGGAAAGTTTTCCACCAAACCAAATCCCTACAAAGCAATATTAGTTTCATGGTCACAGTTGCTTTTGGACTTTCCTTGATACATTTGGCAGCTATCTGCAGAGCATCCAAAGAACCGCTGGCAACATCAATCACTCATTTCATAAGCAGGAGCTAAGAGGCGACAGGAGGGCTCTTGGCACAATACCATCTCTCTCCACCGTGGAGCCCCTCCCAGGCGGGGGAAAAAGAAACGGTGCAGCATAGAGACATTCTGGAATACTGGTCTTCGAATAAGGTTCTACTAATGTGTAAATAACCTGCTTTCTCTAACCATGTCTTTAGCAGACTAAGTGGTTAATTGTTATTGATCAGCTCTGCCCACTGTTCCAATATCAGTCATTATTGAAAATAATCTCAGTATCCTTCATTAAGCATGCATCTGTTTCCATGGGAATGCATTTTAAACACAGAGAGCGGCTTGAGTGTTATTGGTTTCACTGGTATCGTCGGCACTGAGGGCTGTGGTTGCCCAATCTGTCATAGTTAATCAACTCTCATCTCTTAACACTGGCTGCAGTTATCAATGAGGTAAGGATTAATATTCTGGGCGAAGCAGATGATAAATCATTTGTATATAATTAGTGTACAGCAAGGTTACAGCTGACATGAATTTTTATCTTAATTATGAGAGAAATTTGTTCCATTAATTTAATTTAGTTTGCATGAGTGGCTAGACACCTAACAAAGTTAATCTTACACCTGTCATTACAACATTAAGGAGAAAGCTGTGTGTTGAGGAGCTCGGCTCAGATCCGCTCGTGGATGAGGATAATGTTGTTCATCCTGATGTGAAAATAGATGATCGTAGACAGAAGACTTAAAGTCGACTCTTCTTAAAGTCGTCCCAGGGGATTTATGGGAGAATATTGAAGCAATTCAACTCATGTTGCTGCGCTTCTGGATGCCATAGTCCCTTTGCACAATTACCTTGTTCCTGCCGTGTAAATCAGGTAGAAGATACTAGATTCAGGAAGAGATGTGTATGTGTGTGTATATACATATATATATGTATATACACACACTGTACAGCCTTTGATCAAACAAAGCTTTGCCTCCTGAGACGCTATTGCATTTGATGCAATGGATCAAGAAATGTTTGTTTGTTCAGGTTATCTACTGTACACACTTATTATTTACATTATAATTGAAGAATTCCTATAACTTGGTCACTAAATGTTGATTTTGCGGGAATCCAAATGGCCTCAGAGTACTGTTCAAATCTCAACTTTGTACTAATTATCCAAATACTAACTGCATCTTTTCAATCACATTTGACTGATAGATTAAGTTAGGGCTGTTTATGGAACAGAATGCATTATTTTTTATTTTCTTAATGATTAGCTAGATATATAAGATATTTTAAATTCAAATATTATAAATTCACTGGCTTACTTAAAATGTTTCATTGTTGGAGTTATCTTTGTGATAATTATTTTGCCCTGACAGCTGACCTGGGGGAAGAAGTAAATCTTTAAAGGTAAAGAAGCAGGAGGTCACAAAGATACAATTTAATATCCCTGTAAACATAATGACCAAGAAATAATCCCAATAATGTTGGAACAGAACTTCAAAGGGCTTCATAGACTAGCTCATTTTTGAAGATGAATATAGGTCATATCAGCTCCAGTATCCAAAGGAGCAGGCTTTATTTAGGAAACCCAAAATAAGCCTGCAACTAAAATGCTAATTGCACAGTAACTCAGATTAATGTATTGTAATATTAGTCTACAATTATCACTTGGAGATAGGGTCAAGATGTGGATAGTTGGTTATTCACAAGAAATGACTGATTTAAAAACAAAGAGCTCTAATGGAATTCAATAGTGCTTTTCAGTCATTCTGCTTGGCGTCTCTATTACCTGAGATGATTCACAGTCCATTATGGGAGCTTCCATGCTAATAGAATGTCTATCTTCTGTAATACAGACACATCAGAGCACTAACTGGGAATCTGTCACAATGAATTTCATCTAGATTTCACTTCATCTCTTCATGGACTGTAAAATTTGCTCTTGTACAATGCCTAAATTTACTGTGGGTAATTGAGAGAGATCTATAGATGCGGCAGCACTCGGTAAAAAGCAGTTTTCCAAAGATCTATTGTAAATTGTGAAGCTTTGCCACAGCTGGGGAAAGATTATAGAGAGCTGAATCTTGATTTTTTACTAATGAGATGTTTGGGTGAGTTCAAAAGGGAGCATGGGGAAGGGGTGCTTCAGTGGATTCTGACATGTGGAAAAAGGAAAACAGGAAGGGACCTATCTTTCATTCCAAGGAAAGCTTTGCAAAGGGGACAAAAAAATAAGTTTAGACACAGGCTTCATTACTTTCCAGGGGAAGTATAAATCAGGGCCATGATAGACATAATATTTTCCAAATCTGCCTGCATTTACTTGGCAGAGAAAAAATGTCTCCTGCACAGCCCAGCCTTCCAGTGACTTGCATTCACCTTACTGCAGCTGCAAGTACAACAGATTCCATCTCTCATTTGCTAAACCTTCTGTTTCACAGATTGTTAATCCTAACTAAAATATTTAGTATTAAGCTATCTGCATGAATTGTTGATAAAGAATTAAGATAACATTTGAGCTATTAAATATAATGTGTGCTCATATTTTTTCAATGGATACTTGGGCTACTGCTCATAAACTATATACACTAACCTTCTTTTCCCCCTTCAAACTATTTCCTTTTCTAAAATTTTTTTTTACTTATCCCCATCAAAAGCTAACATAATCACTGGGTGCCCTTAACAATCATAGGGCTTAATATTTGTTAGCCAATTAGAATTGTGATATATTCTATAGCTTTTTTCCTAAGCCAGGAACTGAATAATAGCATCATGCTTCACTGGCGGTGAAGTGAACTGAGCCTTTACATTAGGAGAAAATCGGAATGGTATGACTGCAGTTCATTACTGAAATAGGTAACTGATGAACTGAAAAGACAAAGGGCATTGTTAAATGAAATGTCATTATTAGAGGTGCTCATGTTTAACAAATGTACTGTAAGTTAATTCAGTAGTGTTTTCTATAAAGTTCTCCACTGAATGTTCACTGTTCATTTTTTTTTTTTACTGTTCCTGCACACTTAGCATCTCCTTAAAGATGACTTTAAGGAAACAATGTCAACTCCTCATCTCGGGGGATAATTACACCAAGGTCAGAACCATCCTTTGGACTTGGGTTTATGTTCCTAGATTTGCATGCAGTACACTGGGATGTTAATATGGCCAGGAGGGGAGGAAATTGGAGAGAAGTATAAACACAATCGTTCGGCCGAAGATGAGAAAAATATTTTCAGTTTAAAGAGGAAAAAAAGAAAGCAATGAACTCCCCTTTGGCATCTGTGCAAAACTGTTTGCTTGACTCTGGAGGTGATAAAAATAATTTATGGAGCTCTACATTTTTAGCAAGAGGAAATGACCTCAGCTTTTGGCAATCTGATGCAGTTAGTGAAGCTTCTCTCTACTATTTTATGGATTTCCTTGAGCTACATATTCTGTGACCTGTATTTCAGATTTATTGGCAGATACATAAGCCACATTAAGTAATATAAAATGCAGTGAATGTATCAAACAACTCAGCAGGGACCAACTGACAGTGGGCCAGAGACTGCCTCTTGGAGGAAGTTACTGTGAATTGGATACCTGTTTATGCATTTGCCTAACCAGGCTCTGTGTGTTTTGTTTTAAATAAAGACATTAGTCCAAAACAAAAGAGTCTCCAGCTGTACACATAATATATTGGGTGGCAGGAAGAAAGTGGACAGATAACTTTAAAATCAAATCAATCCCTCAGGATTTGGAGTGTGAACATGTTTTGCTTCCAGTTTGGGGGGAAGCAGGGCTTCTCGGCAGGAGAAAGGGGGCCCCAGGATATTGTATTTGGCTTTAAGCAAGACAATAGAGTAGCATTTTGATGAGGGAGCTACGGCCTGACTGTCTTTTTATAAATACTGACTGCCCTGATAAGGCAGAGAGGAAATGAGTATTGGATGGTAAAGTGCACTAAACAATTGACAGAGCTGGAAGAAGTTTGGGAAATCTTATGCCCCCATTTCTGATGCCCTAATAGACGGGCGCCCAATGTGACAAGGTAGAAGGCATACCAGAGTGACAACTGGAAGGCTCAGTGTCTAGTTGGGACAACTGTGCCATCTTGGACAGCTCACACTTTCTCTCTGGAGCTTGCAATGGAAATCCTGGCATCCCTTCCAGTACAGAAAGCCCTGAGTTCTTTTAAACAATAAAATCCAAATAATTGATGTAAGAGAAATGAGATCACAGGATGTAGGAGACACCAAGACCAGCAGGAGATAACTGGAGGAGTTTCAAGATCTGGCACCAATCCACATCAAAATGATGGACATGTGGTTTCATGGGGAGCTTATAAGTCACTTTCTTGTGACTATTCTGTTTTACTGTTAACTATTTATTCTTAAAGGCAATCTCCTGAAACTCAGATAAAAGTGCACTCTCCCAAAGGAACCTTCTGGGTGAATGCCACCCTACAATGACTTCTCCATTCTCTGGAAATAACTCTTTGTGCTATCTATTACTGCATAGATGAGCAATTAAAGTAGTTCAGGTTCTACATTCAAATAACCCAACTTTAAGTCCTAATTTTGCCATTATTAGCTGGGTGACCTTGAGCAAATCTCATAACCTCATTGAGCTTCACTTTTTCTCTCCTATAAAGTAGAGCTAAACATAACCACATTTATATACTGGATTATCAGAATAATGAAATGAGATTCAGTCTGTAAAGCATTTAACATAAAAACTATATATTTTATATATTCTATAGTATACATTTTAGGTCATATTATTATTATTTCTCTGTTTCATGCCTACTTATTTTTTATTCTGTCTTTTCATCACAACAGTGTAATTCATTAGAGGCAAAGTCATAGTAGCATATGTCATTTGCTTCCTTCCAGTATGGGACTCCTATAATGTTTTTAGATAATAAGTACCAGGGATAAAGTTCTATTAAAGAGGAAGGAGACAGAAGTACAATTACAATTGAATAAGAATATCTGTATCACCAAGTACCTATGGGTAATGCTTATAAAACTACATACTCAGGAACCTAAGAGCTGAGGATCCAGGTTCAAAGCTAGCCCAGACAGGAAAGCCTGTGAGACTCTTATCTCCAATAAACCACCAAGTCAGAAGTAGAGCTGTGTCTCAACTGGTAGAGCAGTAGAGCATTAGCCTTGAGTGAAAAAGCAAAAGCAAACCACTGAGGCTTGAACTCAGGATCAGTGCATCATGCACACACACACACACACACACACACACATATACAGAGAGAGAGAGAGAGAGAGAGAGAGAGAGAGAAGAGAAAAATCTGCATTGTCTATTGCATGAAGAACAGATCTAACCATGACTATCATGATTAAGCCTCTGTATGTGCAGCATGGCTTTCCTGTTGGGAAGGCATACAGATTAGAGACGAGGAAGCCAGAGGAACTCGCAATGCTGAGTGGCATCTTGAGCAGTAACAAAAGCTAAAAATGTAGAGTCAGTTTTCAAAAATGCTCAGTATATAGAAGTATTCTAATCACAGTTTTGAGGCTCATACCATAGCAATTAACATTACCAGAGTCACTTGGAAGCCAAATGATGATAGCTTAAAGACAAGATACCAGTGGCTTACACCTGTAATTCTGGATATTCAGGAGGCTTAGATCTGAGGATCATGGTTCAAAGCAGGAAAGTCTGTGAGACTCTTTTCACTATTCACCAAAATTTCAGAAGTGTAGATGTGTTTCAAAAAGTAGAGTACCAACCTTGAACTAAAAAGCTAAGAGACAGTACCCAGGCCTGAGTTCAAACTCCAGTATGGCGCCCAAACTCCAGTATGGCGCGCATGCACACATACACATCCACATCCACACACACAGTGCTAATAATTAAGGTGTTGTGTATGAATGTTAACTAACAGCAGTACAATGGATTACTATTTGGAAACAACAACCATTGAAGTCTTAATCTTGTAAAACTCCTCTATCTCGGCAATGAGTTAAAAGTAATGAAAGATGGGGCTGGGAAGGTAGCTCAGCGGTAGAGTGCATGTCTTGCAAGCATGAGGCCCTGGGTTCGATTCCTCAGCACCACATAAACAGAAAAAGCCGGAAGTGGCGCTGTGGCTCCAGTGGAAGAGCACTAGTCTTGAGCTGAAGAGCTGAGGGACAGCACCCAGGCCCAGAGTTCAGGCCCCATGACCGGCAAAAAAAAAAAAAAAAAGTAATGAAAGAATTAACACTTGCAAGATTGAAGCATGGTCCGAGAAGAAAGATGGGATTAAGAAAGACAGCTAGAACCAACCCAAAAATCCCAATTGGAAGAATCAGTGCAGGCTGTGGCTTGCCTGAAGACCAAAAGAGAAAGATGTGGTCCATGCAGAACATATTAGGGGTCATATTGTCAGGAAGTATGTGGTATTATGAATGTCTTTGTCAGGTTGAAAATATACATCCTCTCCAAGCAATCTGCATGTTGTCTTCCTTCCAAAAATGGTTCATCCCAAACTTGAGTTATTTGCATTGTGTTTCCAAATGCCAGAAAGAAAGGCTTGACATGATAAAAAAAAAAAAAAGAAAGAAAGTGCAGGATACCTTTGCTTTGTACAAAGGAGTCCAGATCTCTGCCAGGTAATTTAATATGAAACTTGAGGCAAGAACCACCTCTAATAATTCAGAACTAAAATTAGATATTCACTTGAAAAATTCAGGTAACCGAAACAAAAGTGAGAGGAACATTGTTTATTTAAATTATGAGGATAATTGCCTCAATTCTCCAATTCCCTTCACTGGGGTAGACTTGGCTTGCGTGTATCAGTATCCATGGTGACTCATCTAATAAGTAAACTGCATTAGCTCTGCTACTAGCAGAGAGGAAAGGGAGAGATCTTGAAATATATCAGTCATGGCTTCCTTCCAGAGCAAGGGATTTTGTTATATCCTGAAGACATGAAGCAGTTCAAAGAGATTTAAAAATGTGGAATGAGAAGGAGGAGGAGGAGAAGTTTAGGATAATATGTAACTTTCTAGTTTTGTTTTTATATATGAGAATCAGATACAACAGACAGAGACTCTAGGGTTGGACTTCATTCTTCTGGTTCAAGATTTTGTTTTGGTTTGTTCAATGCTTGGTATCTTTCCAAGAAGTTCCCCTCATTTGAGCAGGCTTTCATATATGTATATACATATGTATATACATATGTAAAATGAATATATATGAATTATATATAATTTCAAATAATTTATGACAGAGTATCCTTTAAAACAATACACATACATGATTCCATGGAATAAATGTATGCAATGTGGAATGAGAATAAAAATCATTGCAAAAGAGATGCCATGATATTTAGTAAGAACAGAATAATAACTGGCTTTGCATTCATCTACTTTTGAGAACCATTTCACAATCACAAGCATAGGACCTATTCTAATTATTACTGTAAATAATTGATCTTTTTTTTTACAATCACTTATTAATTAGCTGTCATAACACTGCTATGAGTTAGATGGAAGACAAGTGTTCAATATTTAGTTATTAACACCTAATTACAGTATTCATTGTTTGCCATATGTTGTTTATAGCTTGGCATCCTATTTCTTTTTCTGTGTGTGTGTGTGTGTGTATGTGTGTGTGTGTGTGTGTGTACATGTGCCAGTCTAGGGAACTCAGGGCCTGGGCACTGGCCCTGAGCTTTTTGTGTTCAAGGCTAGTGGCTCTACCATTTGAGCCACAACTCCATTTATGGCTTTGTGGCTTTTTGGTGTTTAATTAGAGATGAGAATCTCATGGACTTTTCTGCCCTGGCTGAATTTGAACCTCAATCCTCAGATCTCAGCCTCCTGAGTATCTATCTAGGTTTGCAAGCATGATCCACTGTCACGACCTTGGCCTGGCTTCCTTATTTTTTTAAATAATTTTATTGTTACTATTAATGTGTTGTACAGAGAGACTACCATTTCATATGTCAGATAATGAGGACACTTCACTTCTTTTTTTTTTTTTTTAACAATATCATCCTTTACTTTTCCTCAGTTCATCCTTATTCTTGATGACAGATTCTCTAACATGGAAAAGTGCCTTCCATTTGCTTACCCACATCGCCATCTGTTGTTGGGAAGTAGAAAATGACCTTGGGTTTTTGTTTTGTTTTTTTATTTTTTTTATCATGATGACAGCAATCCTTAGACACAGCTTTTACTGGGATTTTAAAAAGCTAATCTACAGTGCTCACCTTAGGAAATAATTTTCTTGACATTTTTTTCTCCTACTGCTGGCTACATAAAGTATTCTGCTAGTGTCCACAGCAACTTCTAAGCAATAAAATTTGAGAGCTTAATAATGAAGTAACATTGAAATGTAGTCATCATGGGAGAATTTTCCTAGGACAACCGTTTCGGAATATACAAAGCTACAATCAGATGGCCAAATCCAGTATAGAAAATGATCAAGTATTTTTGTATGTATGTAGCATATACACATCCTCTCCTGTACTGGTGTGGAGGGGACACGTAGGTGTGAGCATGTGTAGGCACCAGTACTGGGGCTTTACTCAAGACCAACATGTTCTTCCTTAGCTTTTTCACTCAAAGTTAGGTAGCACTCTACTACTTGAGCCACAGATCTACTTGTGGCTTGGCTTTTTGATGGTTAGAGATAAGAGTCTCTCAGACTTGTGTGCCCTGGCTGGCTTTAAATTTTGATCCTCAGATCTTAGCCTCCGGCTTTAAATTTTGATCCTCAGATCTTAGCCTCCTAAGTATGTAGGATTACAGGTGTGAGCCACCAGTGCCTGGCTTCCCATGTACTCTTAAATTACTTTAAATATATGTATGTTCAGTATACAAATTATTTTCTTCAGACCATGTCCAGGCTAACATTGGTTGAATCCATAGATATAAAATCCATAGCACCAAGGGCAAACTATATCTCAACTACTCTGAAGTAGGAAAAGGATAATTAGTTAAAGTGTTGGGGTTGCACAAAGTTGAGTTTTAAGATTAAATGCCCTAATAACCATTGTAAAACCATGCACACAATAACTATTTGCATAACAGAAGTTTTCATTCCCCAAGTGATAGCAGAATGTCAAGTACTGCTTGTTCTAGCAACAATCTAAGAGTGGAGTTGCTATAACTGTACCCTTCTAACAAATAGAATTCACAGAATTTCATGAAGATTCTGGTACATAGCCAGGCATTGGTAGTTCATACTGTAATCCCACTATTCCTGAGGCTCAGACAGAAGGATTATGAGTTGAAGGCCAGGTTGGGACACACAGGATGTTCCCATCAGCCTGGGTTACATTATCACAAAAGAGAAAACGAAAATTCGAATTCAGGTCCTTAGAAGTTCAACTAACTCATTTTATAGTGAGACTAAAAGTCTAAAAATCCAAGATGACATGACAGCACTGGTATTTTTAATCTACAAATCCTCAATCAACTTGTCAAAATGAATGTAATATTCCCTTTCAGTCTACACCCCTTCCTTTACCCACCCTTCCTTTGGCACTATACCTCCAATTGGCTACTTCACAACAGTCCTGTTCAGTCCTTGTCCTGTTCAGTCCTTGTGGGTCAAGAAAAGTGGACTTCCACCCTCTTCATCAGGGAGAGATCTGCATGTAGGCAAACCAGGGAAAGCCACATTCTCTAAAGGAACCTTGCTACAGGGTGGTGAATTCCTCTGGGATATTAAGATTTCAGGACTGTGAAATCTCAGCATTCAATTTGCTACCAGCTAGAGAGGGACTGTCTAAGAGCAAAGTCAGTGTGAAGGAAAGCAGAGCAGAAACATATGGAGTAGACAAACCCTTGGATGGGTACTATTTTGAATATCTGCTTGAGTCTTCAATTCCAATACATCAGTGAAAATATCCTCTTTATTTCTTAAGCAGACTTGAAACAGGTTTGTAGTATTTGCAACAAAAAGTCCTCAATGGTGTGAATAAAGACATAATTTTGGAGTCAACCTATAAATATGGTCATTGAAGCATTGGTGAGAATCCAGCGAGGTCCAGGGACAAAGCTCTGGAGAATTTCATCAGAGAGTGTCTACTGGCAGAACCAGGAAACAGAACTGATACACAGAAAAGCTAAGCCAGAGAGGACAGTCAAGAGTCTGACCTGGAAACTCATTGGTAAGTTGAGAGTGGCACCAAGAGTTTATTGAGTGTAGGAAACCAAGTGAGAGTAGTGTAGAGGAGGTCGAAGAATAAAGGACAAATGCGAACAATGGTAAGTTAGATACACACAGAGACCACTACTTTCCTCTGGAGACACAATTGAAACAAGAAGAAAATTAAATTTTTTTAACCTTCAAGGACAATGAGAAAAAGAAAGACCACAGAGGAGAAAAATCAGCAACAGCAAATGAAAAGTGTCCACAAAGTTTTAGAAATCTACAAATGGTAGATTGGCTTAAGCTTTACAAAAGAGAAGAGGCAGACACCAAGAGGCCCACTTGGAGTCATGATAGTGAGCCATATGGGTATAGAAGGTCAGAATCCTGTCAACTTTAACATGGAGGGTACAGGGACTTGGGGAGCAACTGCTAGTCACAAGGCTGAAAATAGGGTGATTGAAAAATCTCTGTTAGATTGAGCCCATCCTGTTATCTTTTTGCCATCTTACAGATAGATCAGTGTCTCCCCATTCTCACAAAAATGTAAGAAAACTGTTCTCTAGAGACCCCTATAGGGAATAGTGGGTAAAGCCAGCAAAGCTGGGGTCACTGCTTAGGTCTATATCCAAAGCTGAAGAACTGGTAAAGGAAGGTGCCCCACTGATGCCTACAGCCTGATTCTATGCCCTGTCATCTACTGGACAGATACATACTCCAACCGCAAACAAGACACTGAGAGAGCTCTTCAGAATCAATGTCCCTGTGCCAGCTCGTATAATCACAAATTACCTGAAAGTGGGTATGTTTAGCAACCCCCTTCCTATGTGGCCTCGGATAGGGGTAGCAATCTGTGTACAGGTTGCAATATAGGAAAGAGAAGCAGCCGCATTGTGTCATGGTGGTGAAGGTACCACCATCACTGATGGCTGAGAGCAGATGTCAGGTCCACAGCTTTGCTGTTACCCACAGATTTCACTCAGCCTCTCCTCATTCTAGGTCAGGCATGGGTGCAATTCTACCAGAAATGGACTCAGCAGGCGATCTTCATCACTGAAGTTCAGGAGGAGAGAGAACCTTAAAATATTTGAGTTCCACAAATTCAGGAATTTGCTATTTCATAGTTCTGGGGTGCCAGAAGTCTGAAATCCTGGTTTGTTTAAGGCCATGCTCCTTCAAAGTTTGCATGAGACTTCTTCCTTGCACTTTCCTTCTGGTAGTTTCCTAGCTATTATCAGAGAGGAGAAAATAAATTGTGCCAGTAAAGAATAGTGAGCTTTCAAAAAACAAGTTAGAGATGGCTAGGAAGGTGGCTCAGTGGTAGAGTGCTTGCCTTGCATGCATGAGGCCCTGGGTTCCATTCCTCAGCACCACATAAGCAAAAAGAAAAAAGCTGGAAGTAGTGCTGTGGCTCAAGTGGTAGAGTGCTAGCCTTGAGCTGAAGAGCTGAGGGACAGCGCCCAGGCCCAGAGTTCAGGCCCCACGATCGGACCAAAAAAAAAAACAAGTTAGAGAGAATAGAAACTAATCGTAATAGAGGAAATGATACTCTGTGAAAGACAAAAAAAAAAATAAAGTAGCAACATTAGCTTTCTGGATATCTTTTGCATTTATTTTAAAAATGAATTAAGATAAAGGAGGTTATTGCTCATAATACTTCAAATTGCTAAATAGAAAGCATCTGTGCACTGTGCTGTCGGAGTTCAGAAGAACATCTCTCAAGGTATTTTATTGAATCAAGCCTTGAATTTCTTATAACATCATCCTACAGAAGGATGTGAATAAGTTTTGGTATGTTGCATGTTATTTTCCCCTTTTAGAAAATCATAACGTATAGTCATGTAAAAGTCTTACAATATAAAAACTCTGGGACCTTTTCGATTCTCGCAATTTTTAGAGGATGGGAAAACTTCCGCTGATTCCTCATGTAATGTGAAAGAATTTTTATTGTCTTTTAATCCCTTTAAGAACGCACCCACAAGACACTTAGGTTCCAATAGTCCATCCTAGTAATTACTATTGAAATGTAAAATAGTGTTTTCATACATCAAATCTAAAATCCTGTTATTTGTTGTACACAATTTTAGAGGAACGGGTTGCAAAAAGCTTAGAAATGTTCATTCTACTATAGCTGACATATTGAAACTTTTTGGTATTCAATGCAAGCTTTGCATTTTCTTTGCAACTTTCAAAATGCATAGCCTCATGCTCTCTTTCAAAGGCTCTGGTATTATCCACAAGCAATTACGAAGAAAAACGAAATTACCTTTCGTCATTCTATATCTATTCAGGGCCTTGGAAATGCAGACTGACAATGAACTGAGAATTATTTGCAATCTACTTTCAGTTAATTTCACCGTAAATGGAGCCTAAGGGCTGCTGACAAATAAAATATATTGTTCATCTGAAAACATTCTCTTTGGGCTCTAGATCTTCAATCTATTTCATTAGTGATCACCATCAAACTAAGTTGAAAATTGATTTATGCAATAGTTACTCCTTTACAATAATTAATTAGGAAAATAATGCTTTGGTGGAGCTTTGAAAAGGAGTAGTTTCTAAGGCACTTTGCTAAAATGAAAAACTTAAAATAATTATGAGGCAATGTTCCCAAGGGAGTAGATATGCATTGTATCGCCTTTTCTACTTTCCCAAGATTCTAGACTTAAACTGCAATTGGAGATCACTTCTTGAGTCTCAATTTGATTCATCTTAAAATTTTTTAGTGTTTCAGGTGCTGGGTGCTAGGTCCTTAAAAGTTAGAGAAAAGGAACATCATCAATGAACAGGCTATTGTAGATGTAAGTGACAAGTGCTTTTATAATATAGAGGCTCCAGGATTCATTCTACTAGTCTTTGGGTAATGTTTTATGGGAGAAAGTGGCATTAGGCGTGGTCCTAGGATGCTAGGTTCAACATCAGTTGGTTGACCTGAAAGGTTATGGGCTGGAGAGAAAGCAAGGGCAAGCCTAGACTGAAGAAACAGCATAAACAAGGGCAAAGGACTGGGACAACTCCAAGTGGATTTGAAAAGATGTGAGAGGTCTGGTGTGGTTGTGAGAGGTGAGGAGAGCAAAGTATTTTAGGACTAGATTGTAAAGGCAAAAGTTATTCTACACCAATAATTTTTTAAATAAGTGGAACTTTAAGCCAAAGAGCTATGTTGCTTAGATGATTAGTCTGGCAGCAGTGTTATTATGGAGTGAAGGAACTACAAGAACTTACTGGAAGTATTCTGGTGAGAGTTAAGGAAGAGGAAAATGGGGATGCAAGAAGGAAATAAACTTGAGAAACAATTTGGTCTCTTAAGAGACTCAAGGGCACATTAACTCAAGAAGGATCTTGTTGGTGGGTATTAAAGTCATGCAAGTCATAAGGAAAAGGGAAAATGAACCAAGTACAAAAGCTTTGAAATAAGACAGAGTTGAGCTTGGTGCCGATAGCTCCCATCTGTAATCCTAGCTATCAGGAGGCTGAGATCTGAGAACTACACTTGGGCAGCGAAGGCTATGAGATTCTTATCTTCGGTTAACCACCAAAAAGCCACAAGTGTAGGTATGGCTCAAGTAGTAGAGCATCACCTTTCAAGGAAATAGAAAAGTAAGTAAGTAAGTAAGTAAGTAAATATTCTAAAAACCGGCAAGGTGCCTAGAAGGTGATACCTGAGGATGATGGTTTGTTCACTCTTTGCTTCATAAACTCATTCATAACTCAGTATCAATTGTGGTGGATATGAGAATACAGAGAACAAGATGCCACATTGAGTTGACATCTTTCATCAAAGAAGAACATTTATTGTGCTTAGGGAGGGAAAGCTTTCATGGCTCTTTTTAAAACAACAAGTACAGAGAATCATGGAATTTAGGATAATACATATTGGACAATAAAAACTTGTAAAAAATGGGAGAACTAAATTACTACTAGAGTTTCATGTCCAGGCAGGAAGATAAGAATGAAAAAGAAGAAAACAATGTGCTTGCTGAAACTTACCCACTTTGAAGGGTGGGTGTTCCCTAGAATTCATCCACTTACATGGATCACCATGTCCACTCCTAATCCGCATATGATCCAAAGACATACAGAATTCAGCACATTTTCACTCTCAACAAATTCTGCTAGCAGAGGGCAAGCAAAGGGCATCACAAAGACAAGTAACACAGTGAACACTATACACTATATACTTGAATATATTTTTATTTTGTCCCACTGGTTGATTAAAATCTTGCTGTAGTACAGAATTCTCAGTTTAAAATATTTTTCTTAGACTTTTAACATGCTATTCCATTGCATTCTGATTTCAATTGTTGCTCTTGAGAAATCATGTGTTCTCATTCTCATTTCTTTATTGTGTGAACTGGTCTTTCTCTCTGCCAAATCTTAGCATCTTCTTTTTATCTTTCATGTTCTGAAACATTATAATAATGTGTTTTGATATGGATTATTTTTCTACTACTCATGCATGGCATTTGTGTATGTTTTTCAACCAGGGCACTACTTTATCATTTCTTTGAAAACAATATTTCCCTACTGTCTACATTTCCTTGGTCCCATCTTTCAATGCTTCTACTGAATTTTAAAATTTCACATATTGCTTTTAATTTCCAAGAGTCCATTTTATTCTTGTAATATATAATTAGTATTTATCTATAATATGTAATTATAACAGACTTTTAAGTAAAGTTGATTTGGGGTGAGATCCAAAGCCTAGAAGGTAATGTAACTTTCTCATTCAAATGTAAGTGCTAGATATTAGTATAGTATGCACATACTATGTGCTGATAGTAAATCAAGTCCTTTGCCCTTAGTCTATCTTTCATCTCTAGCTCATATATAAAGAAAACTAAAAGAGTTGAGACTCTTTAAATTCACAAATTTGGAGGGGGTGTTATATGTGAGAATGTGAACCTTTAAAGCGGATGTTTCTCTCTACCCCTTTGGCTCGAGCAAGAGAAGGCTTCACAGCACACTATCAAGACACTAGAATTATCTGTCAGAAATGAACATTAGCATTTAAGCTCTTAGGTAGCTGCTAGTTGCTATAACCCTATGGTCTTGCTCTGTGCTAGACTCAAGTTCTCTGTAGTTAGATACCCCTCATGTGAAGCAGAGAGATTAGAGCCTTCCAATAACCCTAGTCTTCCTGAGGCTGCCTGTGAAGGACAATGAAGAAACTACAGGGAAACTGGTTTCTATTTCCATCATTGGGTTGGAGCAATATGTGTGAGTTTTCCAGGAACTGTGAAACCAGCAAAGTAAGAGAGAACTTGAAAGGCATTCAGAGGACCTTGGAGGAGAACTAGGGGAACAATATGTGGTCAGCTACATGGTATGTCACCAGTGAAAGGTGGGGAGAAGCATAAATGTCAAAAGTCCCAAGAGAGAGAATCAAGAAAAGTCTGCAAAAAAATTGCCTGCCCCCACCAATAACAGGTCTGTTTGGGGCACCTACTACTATTTGAGGCACAATGCTAGTTATATTCACGAATCAAATACCTTTATTTTTCCTTTATTTTTAAGTTGATACTCTCCTTGGGAAAGACAGGGAAAGAGATAGAAAAATCAATTAGTTAGCCAATAGGAGAAGAAAATAGAATAAGGAATGAAAAAAAATGAATAGACCACATGCCTTCACTTCGATTTGGCAGGATGTAAGGGCTACCTAGTCAGGAAAGGGAAAGTTTTAATCTGATGATAAGACTGAAGAGTAGATCAGAGTGTATATTTCAATACCTAAAGATGAGAGCATACTAATCTCCAAAAGTGCTCAGAAGAGGCTTAGAATCCATACAAGATGCAGTCCAGTTGCAGTATGGGATAAAAGATATTTGACAGAACAACTTTACAGATGGATGGGAGAAAACCCCAAGTTGTTTCTCACTCACAAGAGATTGTATTTCGGTTTTCTCCCTAATTTTCTTAACCTTTGCCATCATTTTAGTGGGACTTTAGGAGAAAGAAAAGTTGGCTAGACATACCTACACAGTTCCATGTTTGTCTCTGTAACAAATACAACTTTAAAAAGAAGCAGAGTTTTTTTATGTCTCACAGTTTTAGAGTTTTCAGTCCATGGCTGGTGGATCATGTTAGGAGGACAAATTATAGAAACACCTATTGACTTCATAGCCAGCAAGAGAAAGGAAGACTGAGACCAGTGTCCCAAGATCTCCTTTGAGGTCACGCCTCTAATGATCTAAAATCTCCCATAGGGACCCACTTCTTAATCTCCAAACAGTGTGATCCTGTGGGAGTACATCTTTAACACATGCACCTTTGGCGGACACTCCAAAGTATAGCAAGTTAATTTCCAAGTCCACGTAGCTGACTGTTTTGTTGTTGCTGTTGTTTGATTGTTTTGTTTTCTATGGCTTGCTTTATAGCACCAAGAGCTTCTTCTCATGGGAATACTAAATTGATCTAAAGTTGTTTGATATGTGAAATCAATAAAGCCCTAAATTTTCACTTACATAGATAAATTTAAGAAAAAAAGGTTGTAACTGTGGTTTATTATCCTGTAGATGCACTCTGAAATGCTTCCTCTGAAAGGAATTATTGGCTGTTACCTCTGCCACCTGGTGGCCGCTTTGATGCACACATAGGGTAATATGAACTCACTTATTTTTCATCATTCATAACCACCCACCCAACCTTGGTCCACTTGCTCAGGGCAGAGCCTAGATGTCCAGGTCATCAGAACACACACAACACCCTCATCTATTCTTGAGGAACTAACAATGTTTTTTTTTCTTTTGATGAAAATATATATTTTCATCAAGTATTATGGTTCTTTTCTCAACTAGCTTCTTCCTGCAGTTTGACAAGGGAAACTCAAATTTTTGTTGTGTTTAGAGAAAAGACAACAAAACTAACTTCCCATCAATTATGCTGCCCCTAACTACATTAATTCTTTCCTTCTATTCACAGTCAAGTTCCCCAAGGAGTCTACATCTTCTGCCCTGTCTTTCTGACTTCTAACTTATTTTTGTAGTTATTTCTCTCCCTCCCCCACTCTCTGGCCTGTGCACGCGCACACACGCAGTGATGGGGCTTGAACTCTGGGCCTGGGCACTGTCCCTGCACTCTTCAACTCAAGGTGAGCGCTCTACCACTTGAGCCATAGCAACACTTCCAGTTTTCTAGTGGTTTGTTGGAGATTAAGTCTCACAGACTTTCCTGCCTGGGCTGACATTGAACTGCAATCCTCAGATCTCAGCTTCCTGAGTAGCAAGGATTACAAGCATGAGCCACTGGTGCCCAGATTATTTCTCTCTCTTTTATATTTATATTTTTACTATAAAATAATTCAAATTTGAAGGAAAAATGGGAATAGAATTAATTCCCTTATGTAATTATCATCTACATTTCTCAGATATTGCTGTGTTCCCTTCTTTTCCTAAAGAAATACAAAATCATAAGTAATGATGTTCTCTGTTCCTCTTCCTCCTCTTCCTTTCCCGAGGGAAAACCATAGTCATGAACATACTATTCATACTTTCACTTATTCACTTTCATCCTATTCATACTTTCACTTTACCACCCACTTTTATATCTATTACAGTGAATAACATTATATTTGTAAGCTTAGCAAATAATTATGTGTTGCTTTAAAAGGTTCAACCTGGTATTTATGTTTTCTTATTTGTCCTTTCTCAAACTTAGAATCTAGCTTATTTTCACAATGGAAAGTTATTTTTTTCTTTCCATAAACACTTAGGTCTCATTCCATTTTTCTATTTTTAAATGTACATATCATGACCACTCTCATGTATACTTTGTACACATGTACAACTGGAGCAGGAGATCTTCTGTTGTTACCACAGAAGCTCTTTCCACCCAGTCTTCAATTGCTCACAGCATTCTACACTACAATCAGCAATGTGTCTGCTCCAGGCACTGGATTCTGTCTTGTATCCATACAAATTGGTATCAGAAGCAAGTCACCTTCCAACATGATTCTGTCTCATCATGAGTCCACCATCGCAAGACCTTTTTCTCCTTTCTCCTTTCCAGAATAACTCAAATTTCTTTTACTGTTAATTTTATTGTTAGTAAGTGCTGATACTGTAGATCACAAAGCAGTTTGCTAGGATAATAACATTTTGGATAGTGTTTTATAATTTTCACTATTTTCCAAATCTTTGTTGGAAGACCTGAGTAGGTACTTTTATTATTGAATCCAGTAAAAGAATCTAGAAACATTGCAGTAATTTGTCACTGTCAAGAAATGTAAAAGTTTTTAAGGTAAGATTTTATAAACCTACAATATTATAAAGCTATAAAATACGTATTAGGTCTTCCTCCCACCTTTCTGACGTATATCTTCTAGATTCCTTGAACTCTCTGGAGTAATAAGAATGTAGTTTGACAGTGTTAGTTACTCACTTTTCTAATCAGTCAGGAGACAGAGCTGAGAATTGTGGTTCAAAGCTACCACAGGCAGGAAAGCCCAATTAAGTCCAATTATGTCCAATTAACCACCAAAAAGCCAGGAGTAGAGGTATGGCTCCAGTGGTAAGAGTGTTAACCTGGAGAGAGAGAAAAAAAAAAGATAAGATAAGAAAAGAAAAAGAAAAAGAACAGCACCAGTTCAAGCCCCAAGACTGCCAATAAATAAATAAATCTTTTTTAAAAAAGAATGTCTTTTGCGAGCTAATGATCATGGTCTGGCAGCCCTAGGGTAGTTTCAGCATGGACTGGTCATCAGAAAGAACAAAGATAGCACTAGAGAGCTGGAACTTTCAGCCCCAATCATTCACTGGGAAGAAGGGGCTGATGGTTGAGTTCATTATCGGTGAGTAATGGGGTAATCATGCCTTCTTAAATGAAGCACATATAAAACCCTAAAAGAAAAAGTCTCAGGGGCTTCCAGATAGCTGAATACATAGAAATTACTGGATGGCAGTGAGCCCAGAGAGGGCTTGCAAGATCTGTCCTGCTTCCTTCATACTCTTCCCTTCATACTCTTCTCAACTCTAGCTGAATCTCCTACAAAGGCTACATTCATAATATTACCAAGTACAAGTAAATATATGAGTTTTCCTGAGTTCCATGATCCACTGTAGTAAATCAATCAAACTCAAGGAAGATGTCATGGTAGCTATGATTTATAGTGAATTGGTCAGAAGCCCAGGGTATAACCTATGCTTGAGAATGGCCTTTGAGATTGAGGGCAAATGTGTGGTATTGACCCTTGAACCTGTTGGATCCAACTCTCCAGGTAGGCAACATCAGAACTGAATTGTACAATAGGATGCCCAGCTGCTATCTGCTGTAAAATTATTTGGTTCATGTGTGCAGAAATATCTCCACACATCTCATGTAAGAAGTGTTGTATGCTCTGTGAGTATAGAATATGAAAAATGCAGTTTTTCCCTTGTGTATCCATACACATATATGTGTAAAGCTTATTAATATGCTTTTTAACTTAGTTGATTTTGAGATAGTAGAAGTATGCTTTATGTTTTTTAAAAAGTATCATTATCTGGTATATGTAACTGTAACCCCTCTGTATAACACCTTTATAATAACAATAAAAATTTTCAAAAAAATAAAATAAATGTACATTTAAATTTTTTTCAAATGTGAAAAAAAGGCTCTCACATTAATCCAGACAACAGAATTTTCTGATTCCTTTCTTCCAAGGCAAAATTGAATTTTTTTCTCATTTACTTTTATACATATGCATGATACGACTGTAATTCTAATGATAATATTATATAGTTGATTTAGATGTGAATTTTCTAAGTTGTTTCTTTCAGTTTTTAGACAGTCTAAGAGCAGTGTTTCCGTTGTGGCTGTTAATTTAGTCCCTATCACATAATGGAAATAGGAATAATTTTATGTGAGCAATCTTTCCACTGTGGGCATTTGAAATTCAAATATCATTTCTATAGAGCAAAGTCTGAATCACAGTAATGATATGACTTGTATGTTTACAAAATAAATTTTGATTTAAACAAACAAACCCAAAACAGTCCTTACATGACTGTCTCTGTGCTTAGGTGGAATCCAAACCTTTTCCTGTGCCCTCCCCCAGATGCTGTGTGATCTGCCTACCCCTCGCTTCCTGCCCAAGAGTTTCTGATCTGTCCACCCACGTCCACAGCCAGAATGCTTCCTCAATTGTGTTTAACTCTCACTCCTCTTTAGGTCTTAAATGTTAAGTTTCTGATGAAACCTTCATTAACTCCACATTCCAAATCCTTCCTCTTACTAATTCTCTCTTTTTTTGTGTTTTTTTTTTAAATTGGTCTAGTCCTGGAGCTTCAACTCAGGGCCTGAGCACCGTTCCTGAGCTTTTGTGCTCAAAGCTAGCACTTTACTACTTGAGCCACCACTCCACATCTAGCTTTCTTAGTGTTTAATTGGAAGAAAGAGTCTCACGGACTTTCCTTCCCAGGCTGGCTTTGAACCTCAAGCCTCAGATCTCAGCCCCCTGAGTAGCTAGGATTATAGGTATGAGCCACCATTTATCTTACCCATCTGTTTATCCAAATGGCACTTACTTTAGAACTCAATTATGTCATTTTTAATGTAGTTGTTTGTTGATTGTTCATTGTATAGTACCATTAGGTTGCTTTTCTGTATCCAGTGGTCTTCAGGGAAAGAAATTGGGTGCTTAGGAGATTTAAGGGGGAGGATAACTCTTCCTTGTGTAGGCCATGCTATGACAATGAAGTATAACAAACACCTTCAAATCTCAGTGCTCACAATAAATACTGATATTCTACTCATGTTTGGTTGTCATTCTTTTCTGTTTGTTGCTCATTCAAGGGCCCAAACTGAAAGAGCACTGGCTGCTTCATACCACAACATCTGAACATCCCTAGATGTTCTGGTAGTAGCTGGCACTAGTGTAAAAGTGAAGGAATATGGAATGGCTCTTACTACTTTTCCTAAGCTGGCATGATCTCAGATTTGCCCACATTGCTCTAACAAAAATAAAAATCCGGGCTGGGAAGGTGGCTCAGTGGTAGAGCTCTTGCCTTGCATGCATGAGGCCCTGGGTTCGATTCCTCAGCACCACATAAGCAAAAAGAAAAAAGCCCGAAGTGGCCCTGTGTCTCAAGTGGTAGAGCACTAGCCTTGAGCTGAAGAGCTGAGGGACATCACCCAGGCTCAGAGTTCAGGCCCCACGACTGGACCCAAAAAATAAAAAATAAAAAAATAAAAAATAAATAAAAATTCTTATGACCCTACTTTAGTGCAGGCAAATTGACATCTATAGCAGCTATGTTGAAACCAGAGCCCCCAAGAAGATGATAATTCGAAAGTGTGACAGTAATTAGAAAGTGTGACCTTTAGAAAGTGATTTGGGTTCTGACCTCATGAATAGGACCATTGGTCTTATAAGAGGGACTCCAGAAATACCACTCACCATTGCTGAGAGTGTAAACTTGTTCAACCACTTTGGAAAGCAGTTTGGAGGTTCCTCAAAAGACTCTACATAGAGCTCCCCTATGACCTAGCAATCCCACTTTGGGGCATTTACCCAAATGTTCACAAACAAGACCAGCTACCAGCACAGCTATGTTTATTGCAGCATTATTTACCATAGCTAAGATATGGAACCAACCCAGATGCCCCTCAGTAGATGAATGGATCAAGAAAATGTGGTATATATA
>NW_012267268.1:3528429-3581533 GCF_000151885.1 Dipodomys ordii | reverse complement strand
TTTTTTCTTTTTGCTTATGTGGTGCTGAGGAATCGAACCCAGGGCCTCAGGCATGCAAGGCAAGTGCTCTACCACTGAGCCACCTCCCCAGCCCATCAAATTGTTTTTAATATAGATAATAGAATGTAGTTGTGAATACTGGAGATTATTGAAATACACAAATACAACTCTCATTTATTAAAGTGTACTATAAGAACTCACCTAAAATTTTATGTGTAGTGTGTGTGTGTGTGTGTAGAAACACCAGGTTGTTTTACCAGTTTTTCAGAATAGATGGGTTTTACATCAGCTTGCAATTCTTGCACTTCTATTACTTTACTATAGAAATGTTACATGGAACATTGTAAAATTTTGCCACTTGAGAATAGAACAACACACAATTAAGAATTTCCAGGAACTCATTTAACTTAAAGACTCTAAGTTAGTGGATCTTGAATTTAGTAAGTGCCACTGTCACTTACTAAAATATATATTGTACTCTTAATGAAGTCTTATATATAAAATAGCATATGCCAAGGGGGAATGTCTCTCCACAGAACCAAAAGACTTCAATGTGCAGACAGGTTTGAGAGCTACTGGCATAGAAAGGTCTCAGTGATATTAACTGATAGACGACTGAAGTACATTGTAAATCAGAAACCTGGCCTCGGCCAGAAATCTGACACTGCCACGCAACTGATGCCAGAACATCTTTTAAGATTCTTTCCTGCTATAGAACTTCATGATCTCCTTCTTAGTCAAAGCAAGAGCCCTGAGTGGAACGGGGAGGAGTCTAAAAACCACATGATTGTAACTTTAAAGAAATCTTCAAGGCAATTGCTGGTGGCTTCTGCCTGTAATCCTACCTACTCAGGATGCTGAGATCTGAAGATCACAGTTTGAAGTCAGCCCTGGCAGAAAAAGTCCCTGTAAGACTCTTATTTCCAATTAACCACTCAAAAACCAGAAGTTGTGGCTCAAGTGGTAGAGCACTAGCCTTGAGCAAAAGAGCTCAGTGACAGCACCCTGGTCCTTAGTTCAAGCCCCATGACCAACAAATACAAACGAACAAGCAAACAAAAAACACACAGAAATCGTCATCTCAGATAAAGAGTGTTTTAACAAGAAGCTCTTTACTGTGTTACCATTTTACCCCCAAACTAAAAAGTATTTGGGAAGCTCCAGAGAATCTTGCAATTAGAAGAACACCACACAGCTCTGATATTCAATATGCAAAAGACTGATTCTTATTCCTGTATTGATGTGTATGGGGTTATTAGGCAACAGAAAAGGGGGAGAATACCCCACTTATCAGAGAGAGTCTTCACAAATCTTCTTTCCCCTTTAAAAAATGGTTTTCTTCAAGACTGTGCAGGGGTTGTTTTAATTTTAATTTTATTGTCAAAGTGAAGGGTACAGAGGAGTTACAGTTACAAAAATAATATAGTGAGCACATTTCTTGTAGAACTTGTTACACCCTCCCTCATTTTTCTCTCTCCTTCCCTTCCCCTTCTCCCCCAAAGTTGTACAGATCATTTCCAACATAATGTCTTGTGAGTATTGCTGTTGCATTGGTTTTCCCATTCCTTTCTTAAATGAATGCTGCTCAATCTTTCTTTACAGCTGTGATAGCTGTTTCACTAATATCTTTTTTTTTAATGGCATGCTGTTAACTGAACTTTGTGACATAGACACTAAGTAAAATGGCAGTTTCTTGGTGGAAAAGCTCATGTTTATTTAAAACGTTGCAAAGGCATTTACTCACAGAGGACCTATGATATAGGCTGCCTAAATTAGGTTATCCCCCCAAGCCCTTTGTTCTGGACTGCTTTATGCTATGCTTGCCCACTCTGTAAGGTATTACTACTCAGCCTGATGCATTAACAAGTAACTGGGCACAGATGATTCTCAGTCCCCATTCTTTCTCAACCGATAACATTTCAGTGAAGGACATTTTCAAGTGTTCAAACATATTTGGAAATCTATGAAGTGGACACCTTAGAAATTTTAGTTTTATTGGCATCACAGTGGGTGAGATGGAGATGTCATACCACCCAAAGGAGAGCTCTCACTTCAGCATCTGAACTTGCACATTGATTTCTTTAATTATTGGATGGATGGGGGGGGGAGGGCGGGCGACACACTGCTTTCTGGATTATTTACTAGCTCATTTGAGAAGAAACTAGTTTGCTCCAGCAACCCACCCCTCCTTTTTTTTTTCCTGTGAGAACAAATTCCAATAATACAAAAATAAAAAGAAATCTTCAGGAAAAATGTTTACTTAGTAGACAGTTTTTTAAATAAAAGACATTAAGGAGGCAAAGAAGAAAAAAAACAAATGTAAGACCCCATCTGATCTCAAGGAGTTCATAGTTTCACACCTCCTCCCCCATCCCCATCTCTTTTATGGCAAAAGATTTCACCTATCACCTTTGTCTCCACCATGAAACCAGGAGAGGCTCGGAAGCCCTTTATGGAGCAGTTAGGGGCTTAGTAAGAATAGAGACAGCTACAAAAGTCCTGGTCCCCAGGAAGACCCAGAAAACTGCGATGTAATGGACCAGGGGATGGGAATGAGAAGCTCCAACCGCCGACGCGACGCAGGCAGCAGCCATGAGCAATCCCCCCCTGCGTCCAAACATCCAGAAACTTGCACCGGTGAGCGGGAAAGCGAGCTGGATGTGGACTCTCCGGGCCACCCGCGCTCCGCCAGACTCGGGTGTAGGGGGCTCCCAAAGTTCGGCTCGTGGACAAAACCAGAATCGCTAGGGAGATCCGCTGCCACGAGGAAGCTTAGAAAGGAGGTGGAATGCAAAGTGTCCTTAACATGTGGGGGGTAGAAACAAACAAACAAACAAGCACTGAGCACCGGCGGACTGGGGGGCGGAGGAGCGCAGACCCTGCGCAAAGCTCCCCGGCCAGGCAGAACAGGTACAGCGCGTCCCGGCCCCGCCCATCCTGACGGGCTGGAGTCGCACAGGCGCAGTGGGGCCGCGCTCTCGCTCCACTGCGCATGCTCCGCCCGGCCGCGGTTCCTGGCCGGCAGCGGCGGCGGCGGCGGCGGCAGTGGCAGAGGAAGTTTCCGCTTTGCGCTCCACCCCGGTAGCCGCTTGGCGGCCGGGACGGCTTCCTCCAGGCGCTTGGCGGGGTTCGCTGACGACCTTTGTCACCCCAGTCGGATCATGGGGCTGCCCAAGGGGTCGGGGGGCCAGGGTCTCCCGGAGGTAAGGACCTCTCTCCCTGACACGCCGGGGCTTCTGGGGAGAGGGCCGGGCCTGGGGGCTGCGGGCGCCGAGGGGCCTGCGGGGCCTTGGGCTCACCCCCCACCCCGCTCTCAGGTGTGGTACCCCCCCACCACCGGGGAGGGGCAGCGCGTCCCCTTGCGTGGCCCGGGGCAGCGGCGGGGTGGGCAAACTTGTAGGGATCCGGGTTGTTTCGGGGTTCGGGGGGCTTTCCAGACGCACGGCTGCCCTGACGCAGCCCCGAGCGCCGTCGGGGTTCCAGGGCTGTCCTGCCGTGCGCCCCTCTTTCCCCCTCCCACCCCCCGGGCTCTGCGGGGTCCGTTCTAGGGGCCGACGCTCCCGAGCGCAGCAGTCACGGGACGCGCGCCGGGTCTGTCCGGGTCTGATGGTGTGCAGAGGGCGGTGACCTTGGGAGCCTACCTCCTCCGGCCCCCCGCCCCTCCGGCCCCACGGGGTCTCGGGGACCAGCTCCACCCTTCGTGCCGTCCCGAGGCTTCGCAGCTCTCCTGGCATTTGTCCCACCCGGGCTGGAGCAGGAAGTTTGAGAGCCGAGCGTGCACCGGGGGAGTTGTCGGTGTGGGGGAACCGCGCTCTCTGGGTTGCTGAGTGGCCACGGACTGAGCCCCGGGGCAGAAACATTGCTGCTCCCCCCTCCCCCCAGAAAGAAGATGGCAAGTGGCTTTCTAAGGATATAGTTGGAATGAAGTAGTGTCTCCATCCCCGAGGGACAGGATCAAGCCTCAGTGATTTTATTTTTATTTTATTGTGAACGTATTGTACAGAGGGGTTACAATTACTTGGGCAAGATAATGAGTACATTTCTTATCAAGCATTGCAGCCTCCTCCTTTGTTTACCCTTCACATCCCTTCCCAGCCTCCCCCCCCACTCCCAGTGATTTTTATATGTCCCCCACGTTGGCTGGGAATAAAAAGAAATGGCACTTTTTCGTGGGCTGCAGACATCATTCATAGAGGTAGTTGGTGTCAGTCTGCCCTTCCTGTTCGTTTGCTCAGAAGCTAGTGTAGTGTACAATTCCGAATCGAAATGGGAAACGCCTTTCCTATACTGAGGTTGTGATGCAAGCATCGGGCCAGGGGACTGATTTCTTGACTTGGACCCGTGTCATGCCTGCCTGTGAATGGCCTTGCTTAAATCCTCAGCTCTTTGATCTTCCTAATTTTCAGAATCACTGTGCTTTATGCCTAGGGAGTGGAAGGACTGTGGGGTCATCAGTGTGGACCAGTGTCCACAAGTTGTGTTGTAAGAACACTTGATAAGTGTGAGTTGTCAGACCTCCCGCATTAGGTGAAACCTTACATGCACATTCCTTTTAATTTCACCTGGGATAGTGAAGAGTAAGATCTGACCTGTGATACTTGAAGGTTTGTCATTCTTTCATTCTAGCCTTTCTTTCAAGTTTTACTTGAGCTTTTGCTTTTAGATTCTTTTCTAGTCTTCTAATTTCTTCCTCAGTTTCTCCAAGCCAATGAGGGATTTTCTAAGATAATAAGCAATTTGGTCAGGGGCTGGGGCTGATTTGTCATTGACTTCCAAAAGCTTTAGATAGTTCCTGGCCATCAGTAGAAAGTCATGCTGAATATGATCAAGTTACTATCAACGACTAGTCTATCGTTAGGCTATCACTAGTCCAGTTAATTCAATAAACTCAGCTTTCGAAACTCCTTTGTATGACTGTGAAAGAAAGATAGCTAGGTTTGGCCCTCCTTCTAGTTTATATGAATTACAGGGCAGTGCAATTGAAAATTTATGATGAATGTCTGTGAGCTCTTAATGTTTAAGAGCTCACAGACATTCATCATTATCAGAGTTTTAGTTTTAATAACTGGATGTATTAACCACTTTGGTAGCTTTTTATACCTTCAAGAAAAGATGTTCTTTATATTTCCCCTGTAGTAGTGGCTTTTTTCCTTTGGTTCAGTGTTTAATATGCAAAATGAACTTTCATGAACATTTGCACTCAGTGTCTTGTGCCAGTTAATTCACAGCTTATATTGCAAAAGTACAGTATTCCATTCTGGGGGTGCATAGACAAGAAACGTCCTATAGTAGGTGGCCTGTTGGTGTTCTTTAGATACAAGTTAGGCAGCATTATCCTCCTGTAATGTATTTTTCCTCTTGTTGGAAATATGTTCATAACAAAAAAATCACCAACAAAATGAAGGATTCTTATTTTATGTCCCGAGTTCTAAGAAAATGTCATCTTATTTTTTTCTACTGTGCCATCATAGAGTACAACTGTTCTTTCTTCAGTCTTTTCCTTGACTATTTTTGCTGTAGATGTTTATCAACTATCCAAAATATTTTGCCAAAAAAAGATGTGAATAATTAATATTGCTGTTTACTAGAAACTAGTCCGTAAGTAATGGTCCACTAGGGATTAATAAAAGTTAATCTTTAGAATTTTTGATGAGCTGGATCATTTAAAAGAGGAGTAAATGGAGAAAATGAGCTGAGGCCAAATGCTGTCCCTCCCCTGCCACACTTCTACCCTATCTCAAGGAATTGTTACTCCATCTCTAATAATTGCATGTTTAACTTTATGTTAATAATACATCCTCTTTTTACTGACAATTTACACTTCAAAATAAAATTTACTTTGTATTATCAGTGTCATGACGATGGAAATGTTTTGCTACTACATAACTAGTTTAGGTCCTGAATTTAATGTAATGATTAAGCATTTAATTCTGTAACATGTGTGTTCTTTGAGCTAAACGTTTGGTAAAGAGGAGTAAACACACATGTGATACATAGGTCCTGTCCTGAACCAACTAACAGTTCAATGGGAAAGACTGGTATGTTCCCAACACTGGCCAAGCCACAAAGAAGAGACTAACACTTGTGTATGAAGGGCTTAAAATAGAAATGCAGAAATGACTGTTCTGGGCTAGATTTGTAAGAAATAGTCATTATTGAATTAGAATTTGAAGGTGATTCTTGCTTCGTTTGAGAATACAGAGGGAAAGGGATGGTGTGACCAGAGAAAAAATGAGAAAGTTTTGTCAGAGTTGACTGAAGCTGCTTTCAGATTATCCTTGGTGGGTGGGAGATAAAGGATGAAGCTAAAAAGGTAAGTTGCAGCCAAAGATCTGAATACCAAACTAAGAGATGTAGAGTTTATTTTATAGATAGATTTTAATACATTGTGATGGGCTGGGATATGAGCTAATGAGGGATAATGGGGAAGCTCTAGGAAGGACTGAATGCGATAAATTAACAGTGAGATTGGGAAGCAATTGGAATAATCATTGCATGAAGCAAGAATAAAAGGGGAAGATTTAATATGCACAGTAAAGGAAGGTTTCATTGGCATTGTTGTATGAAAGAGTAGTCAAAGATGAGTTTGAGAATCTTTGAGCTAAGGTGCATTGGTGTTTTTTTTTTTTTTTGGGTCCGGTTGTGGGGCCTGAACTCTGGGCATGGGCGCTGTCCCTCAGCTCTTTGGCTCAAGGCTAGTGCTCTACCACTTGAGCCACAGCACCACTTCCGGTTTTTTTCTTTTTGCTTATGTGGTGCTGAGGAATCGAACCCAGGGCCTCAGGCATGCAAGGCAAGCGCTCTACCACTGAGCCACCTTCCCAGCCCCTGCATTGGTGTTTTATGGAAAGGTAGCTTTTGATTTTCTATAATAATGGAAGAAAGGAAAGGCAGTTAAAGATGCCTCTCAATAGATGAATGGATCAAGAAAATGTGGTATACACTCACACACACACAGTGGAGTTCTATGTCTCCATCAGAAAGAAGGACATTGCCCCATTTGTTAGGAAATAGAAAGACTTGGAAAAAATTACATTAAGTGAACTAAGCCAGGCCCAAAGAAACATAGGTCCCACGGTTTCCCTTATTTGCAATAACTAGTATAAGTCTAGGATAAGCAGGAAAGGTCAAAAGCTATGTACATATGACCATATAAGATGATGTTAAGTGAAATGAACTCCAAAATAGGGACACAACTGTTTTTTTCTTGCTTGCTATCGTTTTTAACTAAAGTATTTAAAATGTACTGTTATTTTTTTCATTTCTTTTGTATGTTCTTCCCCCATGGTATAACCCCTGTTTTCAGTGGATTTGATTCCAGTGAGGGGAGGTAAAGGGAAATAACAAAATGCTTAAATAAGGATACAGGTTGACCCATTGTAACAATGAGATGTGCAAGACACTATGTTGAAAACGAACTTTACAAATTAGGGTGGGAGGAGGAGTTGGGAAGGTGGGGAGGGAAGGGATGGTAGGGGATAAACAAAGGAGGCAGTAACAATGCTCCATAATAATGTACTCCTTACCTTACTCATATTACTATAACCCCTCTGTACACTATTTATACAATAAAAAATAAGAAAGAAAGTAAAAATACTAGATGCAAAAGTACTAGAATATTTAGACAAATTTACATAGTAGTGGAGGAAGAATATAAATTTAAAGCTTTAAACCAGATTCCATTTACATATAGTAGGTGACATTTTTAAAGCAATCATATTATGTGGCAGTAATTACCCTTTAATATATCGGGGGTGATACCCTTGTTTTTACTCCTCTTGTTAATGACTTCCAGACTTGGATTAGTATAAAGTTTTTAAAATACCTTTTCCTATCTATAAGGAGATTATAATTTAGTTGAGAAACCTATCAAGAAAACTTTTAAAGTCAGGTGTGGTAGCATACACTTCCGCAGGCTAAGGCAGGAGGATCCTGAATTCTAGGCAAGTCTGGGAAACAACATAACCCTATCTTTTAAAAAAAAAAAAAAGGCAAACAAAATAAACTGTGTCAGAGAAGGAGGTAATGTCCGCCAGTCTCTCATTCTCCTGGATTCCTGTTGCCTATTATGAACAATTTGCTTCCACTTGTGAAGATTAGAAGTTTATTGAGGGCTGGGAGCCCATCCTTTAGGACAGAGTCCACATGCTTCTGTGTGATGCTTGTCAAATTTACAATGAATCTGGTGCAGTGATTCAACCAATTTCACCTGCTCTTTTGCAATGACATTGTGGCATCAGGGATATACATGGTGTCCTCTTATTGAAAGGTAGATTTTACTATCTTACATTTGTTCTTTTTCTAGGTGGAAACAAGAGAAGATGAAGAACAAAATGTCAAGCTGACTGAAATTCTGGAACTCCTGGTTGCCGCTGGGTATTTCAGAGCAAGAATAAAAGGCTTATCACCTTTTGACAAAGTAAGAGGAAACCTTTCTAACCATTACTCTATATCTTATCAGGATGACTATGACAGACAGAGGAAGAGATTGTGCTTTTACTTTCTCCATTTCCATGTCTCCATTTTTCCTAATACATATTCAAGATGGCTGTATTAAAATTTCCTTAATCAAAGAAGATATAAGTCAGTAGATAAAGGTAAAGTCAACTTCTGTGCACAGACTTTTAGAAAATCCAAGCAAGCAAAAGAACAGTTTTCTCCATTTAATGAAGTTGCAGTTTTGGTGGAGATTATAAAGTTTATGTCTGAAAATAATCTTAGTTAATAATTAGTTATACAAAGTCAGCATGCTCCTGAACAATTGACAGATACTCTGTAGAGGGAATATGCTCTGGGTTTCAAGGAGGGAGAAGTCACTACTGCTTTCAATTGATTTGTACCATGAACAGTTATTTTGCACAGGACATAGTAATAGGTGTTGAGCACAGAGCTGAAACAATAAGAGCTCTCAAAGAGAAGCACTTTTGTAGAAAACAGAAGACAGATAAGTAAACCAACATATGTAGAATAAATGGACTGATGCAGGAAATGCTTCAGTGGACAGTGCTAAGTCATCCAGGACCAATGACAGGACAGAGCAGGAAATCTTCAGGAAACAAGGGCTTAATGCTTCTGGGGTAACAGTCCTGGCTTGAGCATATCAGAGTCATCCTGAGTTGTTTTGTAATACACATGTCCAAGTATCACCCACTGAACTTTTATTCCATCTGGGTTGGGACCTGGAATTTTAACAGACATATCCTTTGAGTCTAAACTGTAGCCAGAAATGAGATTCAGTTGGTTTTTCAAATATCGTGCTACATCTGAAAAGGATTTTATTTCAAAGTGAGATTTCAGTCTAAGCCTTATTTTCATCTGAGAAAACTCATAAAAGCAAAGTTCAGTGGTGAGTATCATCTATGGTAGGTAGATAAGACTATTAAGACGTGTAGAAAATAAACACAATGAGCCAGAAAATATCAGCCTTTTGATGCTCATGTACTTGGTCTGCAAAATACAAATTTCCTTGGATCTGGCATGTTGGAAACCAAATTAAGAAATCTTTCAGCTGAGAATTAATGTCCGTCCCCTTCACTATGAAGAGAATCTTTGTGCAATATGCCCATTTAATAGTGGAGTCAACTTTTCAGTCACATTGGTAGCCTTTTGAGTTCTAATTAGCCACATATGGCCAGAAGCTGATATATAGGACAAGATAGGTACAGAACATTTTCACCATTGCAGAGTTTTACTTAGTAGTATTATTTTAGATGAATCATAGGAAAGGAGAACACACTGTCTCTCTAAAGATGTCTAATTTTATATGTTCATTGAATCTTCATAAACTGTAGTTTATCTACCTTCTGCTTTCTTTCCTTTAGAAAGCAAAACAAATATTTGCTTTGTTTCTTACAGGTAGTAGGAGGAATGACTTGGTGTATCACCACTTGCAGCTTTGATGTAGATGTTGACTTGCTCTTTCAGGAAAACTCTACAATAGGTCAAAAAATGTAAGTTATTAGAGCTCGCCTCTTTCAGGAAAACTCTACAATAGGTCAAAAAATGTAAGTTATTAGAGCTTGCCATGGAAGAGCCTAAACAGAGGGAGAAGGGACTTTTTTTGGAGAAGTAGTTGTTATGTGTTTCTATTTATATTTTTTTACTTTTTTTTTTTGCCGGTCATGGGGCCTGAACTCTGGGTCTGGGCACTGTCCCTCAGCTCTTCAACTCAAGGCTAGCACTCTACCACTGGAGCCACAGCGCCACTTCCAGCTTTTTCTGTTTATGTGGTGCTGAGGAATTGAACCCAGTGCCTCATGCTTGCAAGGCATGCACTCTACCGCTGAGCCACCTTCCCAGCCCATCTATTTATATTTTTTTAAATTTTCATGTTATACTGTCTGTGTATATTTATTTTATTTATTTTTGTGCATTTTCATATCCCAGACAGGCATTCTTGTTACCTCACCCTCTCAAATGCTAGGCTTATAGGTATATATCACCCTGTTCAGCTGTATTTATTTTATTTATTTTGTGGTACTGGGGTTTAATTTCAGGGCCTTGCACTGTTTGTTGTTAACATAAATTCTTACATTTTTACATGTAGATCCTCTCCAATACTTATAGCCCCAGTTTAATTATTCTTAACCATGTGGCATATCTATTTTGTTTTGCTACCCACCCCATATACCCATTTTGTGTACTATTATTCATTTGCTTAAGTAATGCAGATTAAGGAAGATATGATTGTGTAAGAAAGTAGTCCTCTGTGTTCCAAAGCCATATGTGACTTTATAAACCAAATTACCTATGCTGTTAGTATCCTTGTGATCAACCTTGTTTCTTCTGTTCCGTGTTTCTATTCTTTTACTTTAGTTTTTCTGGGTCCATTTTAAAATTTAGTTTCCTTTAGACCTTGTGTAGTTAGTTCTTACACTTTTTTGAATGTGCTAATCTCCGTCTTTTAATTGATACTCTTAGATTACTTGTATTTAAGGCATTTTGGATATGGCTATGTTTAAATTTATCTTTACATATAGAAAATGCTAATACTTGGGCTGGGAAGGTGGCTCAGTAGTAGAGCACTTGCCTTGCATGCCTGAGGCCCTGGGTTCTTTTCCTCAGCACCACATAAACAAAAAGAAAAAAGCCAGGAGTGGCACTGTGGCTCAAGTGGTAGAGCGCTAGCCTTGAGCTGAAGAGCTGAGGGACAGTGCCCAGGCCCAGAGTTCAGGCCCCACAACTGGACCCAAAAAAGAAAAAAAGAAAATGCTAATACTGAAAGTAAAGCACCTTGAAGGAGAATAGTATCTTGTATCCAGTTTGACATAAACTCACTTCACATACAAATGAAGATTTCTGCCGGGCGCCGGTGGCTCACGCTTGTATCCTAGCTACTCAGGAGGCTGAGATCTGAGGATCGCAGTTCAAAGCCAGCCCCGGCAGGAAAGACTGTGAGACTCCTATCTCTAATAAACCATCAGAAAACCGGAAGTGGCACTGTAGCTCAAGTGGTAGAGCACTCGCCTTGAGCTGAAGAGCTGAAGGACAGCGTCCAGGCCCAGAGTTCAAGCCCCACAACCGACAAAAAAAAAAAAAAATGAAGATATCTAGAAAGTTGTTTTTGAAGTTTTTTTGTTTGCAATTTTTAAAATTTTTTAAAGAATTTTTTCACTAAAACTGAAGTCATGGTGAAAAATTGTTTCTAGCTAATTTTAGATAATATATTTTATATATAAATAAAATGGAATTTATATTTGAGAATTTTCATCACTTATAATTTCTGGAACAGATAAAATTGATTATATCTTCCTGTGCAGGAATATTGCTGAAACATTGGGTCATATTCCCAGGCTAGGCTTCACAATCCCACAAATGACTGGTCAACAATCTTTAGTCTGTCCTGAAAGACAGAGGAAGACTTGAGCAGTCATTTGTGGGACTGTAGCCTAGGATTATGAACTAATGTTTCATGAATGCTCCTGGTATGTGAAAGTAAAAGCAACTTTTTGTGATCCAGACATTGTGAATGAGGAAAAAGTTCAAATAAAATGTACAGTTTTGTATTTGCTGAGATGTTTCACAGTCTAGTAAGATTTTAGACAAGCAGTGTTCTTGTCTGTGAAAACAGAATGTGTTATATAGCTAAAATATTGTTATGAAAAACTTCAAAATGATGATCCATAGTAGAAATTCTTCATTGTCTTCAAATCAAAAGACTTCCTTCTAGAGGCATTTCTGTGTGTCTCTTCCAGTTCTTAGTTCATTAGTAGTAGAAGGAAATACACTGGATTCATTCTTGGTATCTTCTGAATGGTTCTTTGTGGTGCTTGGAGCATCTTCTATTGGGTATTGATTATGTTCACATCAGTTTTTTAGTCCATTTTCTCCGTCATTAACATTCTTTTAGTTGTTGTTGTTGTAATTTTGTTTTCTGTTTCCCCTTCAGTTTCTACCGAGGTTTATCTGCCTAGCTTCTGGATAGAAAAACTGTTTTTTGTGTCTCCCGTTGTTTTTCCTTGTCTGTGTTGACAGGAAAGCCCTTACAGGGACCATTGTTGACAATAGTGGTTTTGTCATCTGCCTTTTATTTGGTTGTATCTCAGCTAGATGTGTCTAGTTCACTTAATTTTGTAAAATGGTTCTCTGTTGAAGTTTTTGCTTAGGTACATTCCATTCCTTAGCAGGTGTATCATATCAGTTTTTTCATGCTATGCCTCATGAATGTCTGTGTCTGGTATTCCCATTACTTAAAAAGTGATAGGGGGTTTTGGCAACTGTTGTCTTTATCTGTAATCTTTTATAAATTTTTAAATATTGGTCTTTAAAGTCTATATTTGTCTCTACCTAACTATATGTTTGTGTCCTTTTTGTGGGGGGGGCGCAGGTCAGAAATTTTTCCATATGGCTTATTACTTGTGACTGAATGTTCCAGAAAGTATGTATTATAGTTCTGTTCTTTTTTTTTTTTTTTTTGCCAGTCCTGGGGCTTGAACTCATGGCCTGGGCACTGTCCCTGAACTTCTTTTGCTGCAGTCTAGCACTCTACCACTTGAACACCATTTCTGGCCTTTTCTGTTGATGTAGTACTGAGGAATCAAACCCAGGGTTTCTTGCATGCTAGGCAAGCACTTTACCAATAAGCCACATTCCCAGCCCTGTTATAGTTCTTAACAAACTGTGTTTCTTTGTATCTGCTTCCTGTTTTGTTGTAGCTGTTATTGAAGTTGAATTTCCTTTTCTAGTGTACATATATCTTCCTTGGTGCCTCTTTAAGGTTTGGTGAATGTATGACTTCTGAGGCACTCAAGAATACACAGGTTCATTTGGATTCTGAGGACTCTGACACATTCAGATTTAGTTAGTTCTTGTGGGTTTTCCGCAAGAATGCATGCAGTTAATATTGATGGCTATAATTTTAAGATCACACTCAGCATCCTTCTGCCTTTAGCTTCTTCTGGATTAAACATGAGAGGCAGAAGTTTAACTTGGCCAAGTCACAGTGTTTGAAGCACATATTTTGTTATTTAGTCATCCTTGAGTGGTTTAGGTTCTGTGGTTTTCATATTATCCTTGGCAAAAAGTCTATTGGTTTGGCCCTGGTGACTTACTTATTTTCACTGATGATAGAGGGTCCCTTCGCCCTAGTAGGTAGGACTTGAGTGGGTTTGCCTGCTACTTTTGTGGGGGTAACAGTTTGATCCATTATCTTAGTTTCAGTGGCCTTGTCTTTGGTTGTTTTTTTTGTTTTGTTTTGTTTTTGGGGGGTCCAGTCATGGGGCCTGAACTCTGGGCCTGGGCGCTATCCCTCAGCTCTTCAGCTCAAGGCTAGCGCTCTACCACTTGAGTCACAGCGCCACTTCCGGCTTTTTTTTCTTTTTGTTTATGTGGTACTGAGGAATCGAACCCAGGGACTCATGCATGCAAGGCAGGCGCTCTACCACTGAGCCACCTTCCCAGCCCCATCTTTGGTTGTTTAATGAGTTTCAGCAGCCTGGATGTCTACAGCTGTAGCCACAGCTGATTGGGGGCTCTCAGTTTCTTGCATGCTCTTGTGGAACAAGATGGTCCCATCTTGCTTTAAACCTTCTACTTTGGCAGCCTGGGTTCTAGTAGCTTCTCCCTTTGCTTTTTGGAGGTTTGAAATTTTGTGCACACTCCTGGTGGGAGAAGTAGCCTTGTCCCATTCCAGCTTCTTGGCTGCATCCCTAGTAGCCAGGTAGGTGTTCAGTAACTTTGTCCTCATCTCTGCTGAGGTCAGATCAAACGATATTCTCTTAGTGATCTTTTAGAAGGACCTGCCTAATTTAAAGTCATCTTTTCATCAACTCCATTTTCATCCTCCAAATTCTTCAGATTCTGTCCTGGGTTAATTGGGGGATGTCTTCTGCACTGCAGTGCAAGGTTCAGCTCAGTACTTTGTACTAAAGGAGGTGAGGCAAATGAGGAGCTGTAGTGGAGATGGTGGTACAAGCACACAGGTTTTCTAGGAATAGTTGCCAAAGAAATTTTGCTTATATGCCTACCATGTTCTAAGCACTGAATGGTAAAAATTTCCTATTTTCTATAGTTAATGTTTTAGTACATATCTATCCAAAATATCTAAAGAGGCTCTGAGGATCAATATTTAGATGTGTGTTTGTGTCATGTTTCTGCCAACCTGATATAAATACTTTAAGGAAAGGTTCACAATTTCTATCCATGACCATAGAGAGTATATGACAGAATAGCAGATCATACCATAGCAGCCAGGAAGCGGAGAGACAAAATGCTTGTGGTCATGGCAAATATTTCTTAATCTTGGCACTAGCAAGTGTTAGGCTCTGAGATCAAACCCTATCACTGTCCAAAAAATACATATACTATACATTTTATTATAACATATTTTTATATCATAATATTCAAGACCTATATACTATGTGATTTTAGAGAAAGAATATTATTTAGCACAGTCATATGTTTTCATTAGTGCTAACCATAAGTAACAGAGCCCTGTATCTCTAATATCTGCCATTTTGGGGTGTGGCATCTCACTAAGCTGCCCATAGTTAACCTTCCTGGAAGGCACTGCACAGTCCTGATATGTGGCCCTGATCTCTTCCATTGTGCCAAATCCAGAGGTAGATTTTTTTACATCTTTCTTTTTTATTATAGAGACATTATATCCATGAAGTTAAATAAAATTCATATTCTATCAAGGGAAACAAAGTATAATGCTTAAGATTTCTTGCCTGTACTACACTGGAAAGATCCATCTTCAGCTGTTTAAGTTTTGAGATTCTTCACAGTGGTCTTTTCTACACTGATATGTCTGTGTTTCATAAAAGTCTAGTAAAAATAGGAAATGAGCTCACCTAAACTCCTCCCTGCATCTACTTCATCTTAGAAGATGAGAGATAGATTCCCCAGTCTCAATAATTTCTTGTTGTTCCTGTGGTTATTTGTACAGTTTTATTCTACTTAAGCTTCTCTTTCTTGATCCTTTAGCAAAAGTTAGTTCTGCTGGGTTCGAACTATTTAGAGAATATATTTTAGTAGCTTAATTTGGCCTTCTACCTACAACTTCCATCTGTGGAGAAATTCCTTTTAAAATGGTAAGGTTATACTATTAAAATACCAAGGCACTTGTTTGTGCTTTCTCTCCAAGTAGGTTCTGGAAGTAAATCTATAATCACTCTGTACAGTAAGGACTAAGAACTGTGATGGGATTAGAGAAAGGCAAATGAATGATGCTATTTGAAGAAGGAAATTTAAAATATCAATCAAAAAGGGTCTCTGTTCATTTTTTTTTCACTCAAAAGGTGTTTATAGAGCCTTTCCTGTGGTCAGACATTCTTTGTGTACTTTGGATTCACTAATGAAAATGTCTTTTCCTTGAGGAGCTACAATTAGTAGTGGGGACAAACTAAAGACAAGAATTAAGAAGTATGTTTTATATAGAAGTAAGATAGTAATGGTAATGACTAAAAGAGGAAGATTACCAAAAAAAAATTTAAGAAGAGTATTATGGGGAGAGATGTCAGATAGAAGAAAATTCATGTTTTAAGTAGGGTAATCAGGGCAGGATGTTAAAGGAGCTGAGACTTGAGGGAAGATGGTCCCAAGCAAACGGAAGCCTATGTCTTAGCACTACGCCATGTGTGTGTAAGAATACTGTACAGAGGAGTTACAGTTACATGGGTAAGATAACAAGTACATTTCTTATCAAGCATTGTTGCCTCCTCATTGTTTCCCCTTCCCATCCCTTCCCATACTCCTCCCTTCCCCCCACCCGATCCTCCCCCCCCCAAAGTTGTTAAGTTCCTTTTTTGACATAACGACTTATACATCTCATTGTTGCAATGGGTCCACCTGTATCCCTGGTTAAACAATTTGTTTTTTTCCCTTCCCCTCCACAAATTATACCTACATCAAAAACAGTGAAAGTATGGGTTATACTATGGGGGAGGGACATACAAAGCAACATAGAAATCATCTTATAAGGGCTGGGAAGATGGCTCAGTGGTAGAGTGCTTGCCTTGCAATGCATGAGGCCCTGGGTTCGATTCCTCAGCACCACATAAGCAAAGAAAAAAAAGCCGGAAGTGGTGCTGTGGCTCAAGTGGTAGAGCTCTAGCCCTGAGCTGAAGAGCTGAGGGACAGCGCCCAGGCCCAGAGTTCAGGCCCCACAACCGGACCCAAAAAAAAAAAAAAGAAATCATCTTATAAATATGATAGAAACAATTGAATGAAAGGGAAAAACAAAAACAAAAAAACATTTGAATGCTTATCTTGGGGTTCATTCCCCTAACATCAACTTATCTGACCTTTTCTGCTTGACTCAGACATATACTAGTTATTGCAAATAAGGGAAACCATGGGACCTATGTTTCTTTGGGCCTGGCTTACTTCACTTAATGTAATTTTTTCCAAGTCTTTCCTAACAAATGGGGCAATCCTATTCTTTCTGATGGAGGCATAGAATTCCATTGTGTATATATACATTTTCTTGATCCATTCGTCTACTGAGGGGCATCTGGGTTGGTTCCGTATCTTAGCTATGGTAAATAAGGCTGCAATAAACATAGTCGTGCTGGTAGCAATGTGGTCTTGTTTGTGATCATTTGGGTAAATGCTCAAATTATTTAACCTTCATAACACTCTTTGAATAGGTAAGATGTAGGAGGTAGGAGTCATTCATCATTTTATGAGGTTAGTATTAGACCAGGTGACTTGCCTGCCAGAAGCCCTAGAGTGGGTGTGGGAGCCTGGATTCAGATCCAGGTTTAATTCATTCCCTTTCAAATGGTTTTCAGTGAAAGAAAAAGTGCACTGAGCACTTAACAACTAGGGAGTTGGCTGAATGTAGTGACCTAGTACTCGGGAGGCTGATACAAGAGGATTGCAAGTTTGATGCCAGCCTATGCTAAATAGCTTTAAAAAAAAAAATGTAAAGTCTGACTAAGCACCCTTAATGATATACTAAAATCTTAGGCTAGGAAACCTGCTTGGTGACCTCTGCCGTTGTCCTTTTTCCTAATGTTTTAGGAAGTTGGAGAATCCATGATGAGATCCAGGGAAAAGCCAAATGGGGACTAGTGTACCTTTGTAAGAAGCCTTCCTGACCCTGTCCCCATAACCCTATACACACACCCTGCCAGTGTTTCCGTCCATGTTCTCCCAGCAGTATTATGCTTTTTTTTTTCCAGGGCTGAGGACCGAACCCAGGGCCTTGCACACACCAGGCGGGCGCCCTTCCTCTGGGCTAAACCCTCAGCCCCCAGCAGTATTATGCCTTGTAGCTCCCATGTGCTACTTAGACTTCCCAGTGTTTTCAGGGAGGCAAGTTTAAAAGGGCTATAACCCCTGAGGTACACCAGCTATCTCTTTCCCAAATCAGGCCTTTTGAGACCTGTTTGAGTAGGCTGGCTCTGAGAAGTGGCAAGGAGAACCGTGTCTAAAGGCAAGGGTTTGTACTGCATGGTGCTGAGGGTCTCAGCCTCTGGATTTTAAGCTACTGCATGGTGGATAATCTGTGACCCTACGCAAACAGATATGTAGCCACTGGAGGGAGCTCTCACCTTGCTGAATAGAAATATAACTGAGGAAAGGCTCTATTGACTACATACCAGTAATGGATGAAGGGAAAAGACCTCACTCACTGAGACTAAAAGCAGCATTAGTGTTCATAAAGAAAACAATAAAAATTCTGAGCATAGTAACACACCCCTGAAATTCTTGATAAGTAGGAGGCAAGAGCATCATGACTTCTTACCCACCAGGCAAAGTCAGTGAGAATCTGTCCTTTGGTGCGGGGTGGGGGGAGGATCGGGTGGGGGAAGGGGAGGAGTATGGGAAGGGATGGGAAGGGGAAACAAGGAGGAGGCAACAATGCTTGATAAGAAATGTACTCGTTATCTTGTCCACGTATTTGTAACTCCTCTGTAGGGTATTATCACAATAAAAAAAAAAAAAAAAGTGGCTGAGAACATACCCTAAGTAGCAGAGTGCTTCCTTAGTAAGCACAAGCTCTGGCTTTAGTCCCCAGTCCTGGGGTAAGAAAAAAAAAAGGTGTTTTAACATCAAAAAATAGAAAGAATAAAACCTTAGAATTAAAAGATTTATAACATTTGTGCACATCCCTTAATTGTGCTGCTTTTTTTCACTTTGCAGTCAGGGGAATGTTCTGACATTGGTATGGTTCTAGGCTGCTGTCCAGGCTTGAACAATGTCTTCAGGCCCTTCAGGGTGTTCTCATCTGCACTGTTTGTTTTTCTTGTACAGAGCTCTGTCTGAAAAGATTGTCTCCGTCCTTCCGAGGATGAAGTGCCCACACCAGCTAGAGCCCCACCAGATCCAGGGCATGGACTTCATCCACATATTTCCTGTTGTACAGGTGAGGTCTTCTATATGCTTTCTGGCCTGCAAACTACAGCTCTTGAAACAGATCTGGCTTTGAGGCCAACTGACCTAGGTCCTAGATCTAGTGGGTATGGTTTGGATTTGGTGCAGCAGGACCTGTCATCATTCTCAAAGCCCTCTGGCACTCCTTATTCTCTTTCACACTATCTTCTCTCTTGTTATTTTTTTTCTAGTTTTATAGAACAGCATTGCATATACTTATTTATTTATATTTGTTTCTGATGCCTGTCCTGGAGCTTGAACTCAGGGCTCTGTCCTGAGGCTTTTTGCTCAAGGCTAGGATTCTACCACTACAGCCACAGCCCCACTTCTGGTTTTTTCTGAGAGTTTATTGGAGATAAGAGTCTCACTGACTTTCCCGCCCAGGCTGGCTTCAAACTGTGATCTTCAGATCTCACCCTTCTGAAACACCAGCACCTGGCTATATTTTTATAGAAAGTGTAAAAACAGTTTTATAGTGTATTTATAATAAGATGGATGAGAAAGTAATGTTTGTTTCAGAGTATGGAACACATAACTGAATAAATAAACTCACCAAAACCAGCAAATCAAAACTCAAACACACACACCCATACATATACAAATAATGAATGGATCTTGACATAATTCCAATTTAGTGGTAATATGCCTGTAGATAGTACTTTATGTCTAATCTTAGCAGTGTTCAAAGCATCTATTATAATTCCTGTCTTACCTTTGAGGAAGATGAGATTAGGAACTCTCTGATAAAGGGCAGATAACTAGAGAATAGACAACTAAAGATCCCCATCTAACCTCTCTATCTCAGGTGTTGTGCCTTTCCTATTCTACTACTCTTGAAGCTGCTAAGAAAGAAACTGTACAACCTTTGCCTGAAAAATCCTCTAGTCCACATTAAGACTATGGATGTAGGAAGTAATAGCATTGACCCTAGACTTCTATGTTCCCATTGCACCTCTGCTACTTTCCAGCTGTGGGACCGTGGGAAATGACTTAACTTCTCATTTGTTAAATATAGAGAATAATAGTGCCTACTTGATGGGATGAGAAGTAAGTTAACATATGTAGAGAACTTAGAAGACGGATTGGCTTGTCTTTGTAAATCCTCTAAAAGTACCAAATACTGGCTTTTGTTACTATCTTTTTACTAAGTCTAGTGGATTGAAATGCCATCGATTTTGTAAATTTATAAATAAAATTAATAAATTTGAGGCTGAGAGTTTAACTCAGAATTTGACTATGTGTTCATTGGACTTCTGGGAGGCATGGAGATGGTACCTGATGCTCTTTGTGAAAAAGGGAATTTAGGACCAGATGTTGATTACAGAAATCTCCAAGAGTCATATTATGAAGCTGTTACCTTTCCCCTAAAGCCTGGATGTGTAAGCATTGGATCTTACTCTAGCCCATGCTGTAGTAATGGGGCAGCCAATCTATTCCAGATATCAGCTGTGTGAGAAATGATTTTTCCATTCAGCTTGGACATTTTGAGGTTCTATTGGTGTTTCATGCTATGAGTACTGTACTAGAGACACTCCTGTCTGGACAGAAAAGCCTGGGTTAGTGATTACTACCTCGCTTAGTTCATGGGCCTATAAAATTTGAAAGAAGAAATAAAGGTTGACCTAGGGTTGAGACTTGTAGTTTGCCAGGTAAGAACAAAGGTAACTACTATGTTGCTTTCTCTATTATTTCCTAAGAGAAAGGCCATTTGATGCCTGATCTCAAGAGGACAGTACTTCAAATTGCATACATTTAGCATTATGAAAAACTTACACCTGTCTGAAGGTTTTTCCTGTTTTCTAGGTACTAGTGAAAGGTTAGTCAGAGACCAGTAAGTATTTGGGAACTACTAACCTAGTTATCTGACGTTTGGCAAAGCTATAGTATACTCTGAAAGTTAGCTGAGAAGAAAATAGGTCTAACCTCCAGGCACTGGCAGTCTAGGATACATCTTTTTCTTCCATCTGGATATGAGTCCTCTGAAGCACATACTTACCTGGTGTTAGGGGAGCTCTGGCATAGCCTGCCTGTCCAGGAGGTCCCCTCCCTCATTCTGGGAACTCCAAAACAGAGCTGTTACATGTCTGAGCGGATCCACAGGCCAGCTCTTCCTCTCCTGACCACACTCTTCAGGGTCCAGATGAGGAATAACAATTTCCTTGTTATATTCAATAAGTATATCTGATTTGTGGAGGCAGAAACAGACATGAAGAATCAGAAATTGGGTCTCATAACCTGGACAAAAGCAGAACTAAATTGAGTTGAGCATTGAGGCAGCTACCTTGTTTGTCCTAAGCATGGTCCTGGGTGAAAGTGAGGGGAGCTACAGTGGTTGTGAATATTGTCTCATTTGCCACCTCCACTTGTGATTTAAGTTGGTACCCAAGGTCATTGTTTGGAGGCAGGATACTATAGATTAGTAAAACTAGATGGAAGATATTAACCAGAAAAGAGCATTTTTATAGGATTACACTCTGTGGTACATAGGGTACATGGTGCATAGTTACCTTCAGCCACCCTAGCCTGGACAACTGCTTCCAAAACATGTCTTTTACTTCAGCTACTGTCTTCTGAACAAGACCCTTTATACCAGCATCTTGCATGGGCCCTGTGTCTACTTGCCCAGGCAGTTAGACCTCACCAGTGGTGCTATCTATGCTTTCAGAAAAAACCACAACTACTGCCCCCAAACTGCTTTGCAGATGTAGCTGCTCTGTTGTAGAGACAGTGGCAACCCTGACAAATGGCTTCCTCCTCCATTATGGCTTTCAATAATGAAGGAAATGAATTAAAAGCAGAACTGTTGAAGGCTCTTTCTGCACTCAACACCTCACCCTCAGCACCTGAATCTCTGATGAAGTATGGTGTGTGTGTGTGTGTGTGTGTGTGTGTGTGTGTGTGTGTGTGTGTGTGTGTGGTGTGTGTGTGTGTGTGTGTGTGTGTGTGTGTGTGTGTGTGTGTGGTGTGTGTGTGTGTGTGTTACCTGGGATTTTAAGTTGGGTAAAGGAAGTTGCTTCCAGTTGCCAGCCCAGTGAAGCTGGGAAACATTTATTAACACCCATTTGTCCCACAGTCTGTTGTGGAAACACCTCCAAGTGTTGACTCCTAGCTTTACACCTTTGCAGCTACAAATCAGTGAGCAAATATATAGTCTCTCTCTGCCTTGGGTTCTGTTACACTTGACCACTGAATCTTCCTTGAAAATGTCATGAGGTATAAGAGAAAATGTTGGTCTAACCCAGTGGGCTCTTGACTTAGTACATACTGTTCTCTAATCTGAATATCAGGATTTTTTCATCTGTTGCAGGAACAGATGTACTTGGTATTCTCCATAGGGAATCCCTGTCTGTGGTACAAGCAGCACAGGAAATAGAGAGGTTTACAGTAAGATTAGTCACTTGCCCTAGTAGCTTGGATGATACTGTATCATCCTTGTGCTTCAGGTGCTTTCAAACCATGCTAGTATTATGATTCCTTTCATTCCTGTAGTAGCTACTACTCCTGTAGTAGCTCAGAGAAATGTCAAGAAATATATCTTCCTTTTATAGAGAGGCAAACCGACACCTGATGATGTGAGGTACAGCTTTAAAGCACCTATACAGCTACTTAGCACTGGTCCCACTGTATCTTAGAATTTCTGATGCCTAGCCAGTTGTTTTTCCTTTAGGGTAGCAGGTAATAGCATGTGCTGATAGGTTTTGCTTGTTTGTTTTGTTCTACTCTTTTCTTCTTTTCATCTAGTTAGTTCAAACATGCCAATTTGAGCTCACAAAGTATGTTGTCTTTGAGTAGCCTTCAACGCAATGCAAGTTCTTTCCTCTCATCTTTCTTTACTTTCTCTCCCAGTGGCTGGTGAAACGAGCTATAGAAACAAAAGAAGAGATGGGTGACTATATCCGCTCCTACTCTATAGCCCAGTTCCAGAAAACCTACAGTCTCCCAGAGGTCAGTATTGTGCCCTTCATTCTTGTTCATCAAGAACAGCATTAGTGCATACTCAGAGACACCTAGGAAGGGGCAGTATAGCTCAGGCTCCAGGCATCTCTGCCCTGCCTTGGATTCACCCCAGCATTGAAGAGGGTCCTTGTGGCTTGTTAGAACAGTGATTTTTTTTTCTTAATAAGGTTTTTTATTGTGAATATACCATACAGAGGGGTTACAATTACATGAGCAAGGTAATAAGTACATTTCTTATCAAGCATTGGTGCCTCCTCCTTTGTTTTTTAATTGGAAAGGTGATGTACAGAGGGGTTACATTTACATAAGTCAGATCATGAGACATTTCCTTTTTTTGGGGGGGGGGTCGTGGGGCCTGAACTCTGGGCCTGGGCGCTGTCCCTCAGCTCTTCAGCTCAAGGCTAGCACTCTACCACTTGAGCCACAGCACCACTTCCGGCTTTTTTTCTTTTTGCTTATGTGGTGCTGAGGAATCGAACCCAGGGCCTCATGCATGCAAGGCAAGCGCTCTACCACTAAGCCACCTTCCCAGCCCCAAGACATTTCCTCTTGAACATTGTCATCCCTTCCCTCATTTTCTTTCAGTTTTTTCCTCTGAACCCTCATCTCGCCCCCACCCCAAGTTGTATAGTTCATTTCCAACATAGTGTCTAGTGAGTATCACTTCTGAAATAATTCATCCTCTGTCCCATCATTTTAGAACAGCTCTTTAAATGCCACTGAGTGTGAAGCACTACAGTTTTATCATTTTTCTCTAAATTTTGGCATTTGATCCAGAACTTCTATTAAATTACAAAGCCTATTTTTGTATAAAGTTCTTGGAGTAACCACTTATGAGGGACATTACTAACAATTTTTAACAATTACAGTAATAGCTAAACACTGTCAAATTCTTACTATACGCCAGTTGTAGCACATTATATGCCCTCTGTTCTTTGCCTGATCTCAGATAGGTATTGGAGATAGAGAATCTGAAGCTTCAAAATTGGTTAAGAATAGTTGTCGTAAGCACTATTCTCCATGACTTTTTTTCTCTTACTGGTGGCTGGGATCTATTGAAGCCATCTGCACTAGTCACAGTCTTTTGCTGTGGGGAAAATATTCTAATTTTTTAGAAATATCAGGCAAAGTAGTTATGGGAAGTCTTTTGTAAGGTATTCTGAATGATTCAGTTTTGTTTTGTTTTTTGTCAGTCGTGGGGCTTGAACTCAGGGTCTGGGCACTGTCTCTGAGTGAGCTCTTTTGCTCAAGGCTAGTGCTCTACCACTTTGGGTCACAGTGCCACTTCAAATTTTTTTTGAGTAGTTAATTGGAAATAAAAGTCTCATGGAGACTTTTCTGCCCGAGGCTTACTTCGAACTGTGATCCTCAGTTCTCAGCCTCCTGAGTAGCTAGAATTATAGGTATGAGTCACCGGTGCCCAGCTTCACTTATTCTTTACCTGGAATTTGCTTAATTCCTGTGTTTTGTCTTCCAGGATGATGACTTCAAAAGGAGAAAAGACAAGGCCATCAAGACAGTTGTTGACCTCTCTGTAAGCACCCTTGCCTGTGTTTTTCTGTCTCAACACTGCAAAGGCTTCAGACAGCCTTCATTTAAATCGCATGTCACCTGTGATTGCTTGGTGACTAGGGATTGCCTAGATGTTGGTCTCCCAATAGGTGTGTGAGATAGAATCTGCCACCATCAGCATCTGTGTTCTTAGACTAGTTATGGAACTAAGGGAAAAAATATCCAAATGCTTGTTGGTCCCAGAGCAGAAGTGACTTGCATAACTCTAGAGAGCAGAAGATAAACTGGAGACGGTGAATTGACTTTACTATACCACCTTTATCCCTTTGATAGCTTTGGTGGGGCAGAGTAGCTTCTGAGCTTTGAAGGAAAGCTCAGATATGACTACTGGGAGTTTACACATGTATCTACTTCTCCAGCATGGAGAGTGATGGAGCAGAAGAGAGCTTTGGTCCTGTTAAAAACACTCAAAACCAGGTGATCCTTGTCAGTGGTACTTCTGGTCCCTGAAGCCTTATGAAACTCAAGGGAATAAAGCCTCCGTGCCTGGCTGTACAGTTCCCTCTTCTAGAAGTAGCATATACTGTTACTTGTGTCTTGTTCACTTTGTCTAAATCATGTCATACCTACCATTCTATTCATTGTTATGTGTAAGATTCAGCTATGTTTATATAGGTAGCTATAATTAATTTTATAATTGATCATCTATTAAAGCCAGATAGCTTAAGTTCCAGGTGTTGTTTTTATGCAGATAACTTGGGTTGTATTGTATAATTTTCAAGATTGAGGTCATCTGGTTTATGTGGCTTTATTGTGTCCTTTAAAACAAGGTTGTAAACTACATCTTGAGAGTAAATTTGTGGTTTCCCAAAGTGATTTCTCTGAAAAGAACATCAGTCATTTGATGATGAAAGATAGATGTGCACATGTAAAACAAAAAAGTCTATCAGTTTGTAATTGTAATTTGTATCTTTTACTTAACTCCATTTTGAAATGGGTGGGATTGAACACCTTTAAGATAGGGGTACTTGAAATTAAGTATTGTCTTCTGATTTAGTGGCAGTATTAAATAGTAAAGAGAAATAATTCTATGACACTGGATTAGGTTTGTGTGTGTATGTGTGTGCGTGTGTGTGCGCGTGCACGCACACACACGCGCAAGCACGCTCGATGTACATGCTAGTCCTAGGGCTTGAACTTAGGGCCTGGGTACTGTCCCTAAGCTTCTTTGGCTCAAGGCTAGTGCTCTACCACTTCGAGCCACAGCTCCACTTCTGTTTTTCTGGTGATTAATTGGAGATAAGAGTCTCATGGACTCTCCTGCCCAGGCTGAGTAGTTAGGATTACAGATGTGAGCCACCAGAGCCTGGTTACCAGAGTGGTTTTCTTTCTTGGCTGTGAGTTAGATGTTCAATTTAGAATACCCTAAAAGTTCTCCTCCCCTCCCCTCCCCTCTCCTCTCCTCTCCTCCCCTCTCCTCCCCTCCCCTCCCCTCCCCTCTCCTCCCCTCTCCTCTCCTCACCCTCTCTGCTCTCTCTGTCTCTCTGTCTGCCTGTCTGTCTGCCTGTCTGTCTGTCTGTCTCTCTCTCTCTCTCTCTTGCTTGTACCAGTGCTTAAACTCAGGACCTTTTACTTTCACTCAGCTTATATCTAGTCATCTATCACTTGATCTATGCCTCCAATTTGGCATTTTTGCTGTTTAATTGGAATTGGAGTCTCATGGACTTCTTTGCCCAGGCTGGCTTCAAACTGCAGTCTTCCTGATTTCAGCCTCCTGAGTAGCTAGGATTACTAGTGTACAATATCAGAGTGTGACTGTAAGTTCCTTTTTTTTTTTAAGTTAATGGAAGCCTCTGGCAAAGCAGAACATCTGATGGAGAGTGTGGCACAGCAAATTTCCTTGGCTCATGGCAGCTAGAAGGCAGAAGGAGGGATGGGAAAAAGGGGGGGAAACATAACCTTCAGTGACATGACCCTAGTGACCTTCTTCCTCCAATTAGGCCCCACTTCCTATAGTTCTACCCCCTCCAGTGCCCCATTAAGATAGGAATCCATTAAAGGACTAGTATTACGAAGAGAGCAGAGCTCTCAGCATTCAGATCTACCTCTGAACATTGCTGCATTGGGGACCATTGGGGACATTTCAGATCCCAAAGATAACATAAAACATTCTAATGTGTTTGTTCTGTGTATTTTTAAGTTGACTTAGAATCATAATTTAAATATAATTGTAATTTTTTATTGCCAATATAGAATCTTTGGTATTCTATTAAAGATTCCACCTAATATTTTTATGAAGGATAGTACCTGTTTTAAGTGACATTGTGTTGTTGGAAAGTAGGAAAACTAGGTAATAGCTTTACTTCTGAGGCCAGGACCTGGGAAATTTTGTTTTTCCTATAAAACCTAGGCTATTCGGATTTTATACTTAGTGTATATTTAACTTATTCAGATACTGTAACCCAAGCTAAGCTTTTTTTTTTAGTGCTTAATTGAATATTATCACATATTAATCTCAGCAAGTCCTGGGAAGTAGAAAATTATACATTAGTTGGCTATATAACTCAGAATTTTTAAAAAGATCAATATTGCTGTCAATCGCCTTCTCAGTGAAATGGCCTTGAATGTCCATAACCTTGGACTAGCTCAGGCCTTTAGAATCAGACAGGTAATTTCTTTTTCTCATTTATAATGAAATTGGCTTTTTTGTTGTTGTTGTTTTTGAGTCTGTTTTTTCTCCAAGTCTACTTCTGGTTGGAAATAACATTTAAGGAGGTAATGATAATGACTAGTAAGTAGTTCCTAAACATTGATCTGATTTTATCTAGAATCTCTCTTGATTCTTGAAACAGAGAGTACCTCCTTACAAATGAAAAAACTAAGATCCAGATAGATCACATAGGTTGTGCAAAGTCACAGCAGAAGTGATGGATTCAATACTTAGTATAATCACTGTGCTAGGAGCACCTAGGTAAAAGGCAGTTTTCAGCTAATAAGAAAATAACAGCAGAATTTGTATTATGTAGTTGGTAAGTGAACTTTATCTTCTGTTATTTGGCAATGCATTTTCACAGCAACACATTTTACCATTTATGGTAAGGAATTTTTATGGATTGGCTAGTAGGGTTTTACTTTTTCCTTTCTTATCTACTGAAAACACATGTGAGAAGCTGCCTTCTTAGGCTCTTAGCTATGTGCCATTACCTTGGGCACTTGTGACTTCTTCTGGCACTTTCTTAGCTGGCTTGAGAGTCCCAAAAGTTTGCAAAATACTCTGAGCCTGTAGTGTTTATTCATGGTCTATTTTTTGTGACCCAGTAAAACAAAATTGGATAGCATACAGTTTGTTATCATTCCTTCAAGGAAAATCATTACCTTTGTTCAGAGGAGGAAACCTGTCTTAGGTGACAGGTATGGCTTGCAAGGCTCAGGTTTTATGCTTCCAGATATTTCTGAGTTTTGACTTTCAGGCATCTTTCAGCGTTTCTTGTCTGTTTTTTAATTGCTGAATCTAGAATTCTAAATTTTAATTGGGAATTGAAAATTAAGTAATAAAATAAGTTCAGCCATACAAGTGCCTACTTTTTAGACCTTCTTGCCTTTTATAAAATATGTATGGCTGGCATGTGCTTTGAGCTGAGTGCCTTTTATATGCTTGGCACCTAGTCAGGCATTTACCTCAGCAGTACAGACTTACAGATTATTCCACTTTATACATCAGGAAAATGAAGCTCAGAAAAGTTGATGCTAGTTAGAAGACAGAGATCAGATAGTTGTGGTTAGCCTGAGCAAAAGTTTGCAAGACTGCATCTCAACCAATGGTGAGATGTGATACTCATCTCAGCTATGGGAGAGCACAATGGTTGAGCATGGTGGAGCATACATGTTATCACAGATAAATGAGGAAGCACAAATAGGAGGATCATAGTCCAGGCTAATCTAGACAAAAAAACCAAAAAACTACCCAAAAAACTAACCAATGAAAAAAGGGCGAGCAACATGGCTCAAGTTCTAGTGCACTTACCTAGGAAGCTTTGAGGCCTTGAATTCAGTCCCAGTACTGGGGGGAAAAACATAAAAAAGGATGATAATTTGTCTGTGTAGCTACAGAGCTAGAAAAGACAGGCAGGTTTTTGTTTTACATCTGAATCCCCCCAACAATTTCTGTTGCTTTTCTACTTTCCCCAGTTTGTGCCACACATTTTTAGCACCTATTTTGGCATTATGTCAGGTGTTATTCATCTCTTGCAGCATTTCTTATGACTTTTCCCATTTGTAGATGTGAGAGTCAATGCCATGTGGGAACCCACTTCCTTCTCTTCTGAGTAGGCAGTCCCCATATCCATCAATTTCATCTCACTTCCCATACACCATAACTTTAGACAAAGGAGCTACTGTCCAGAGTAGAAGAAGACAAGGAAGTAGTCCCAAGGATCATGGGGAGGCTCTGCCATAAAGTGATGTATTCAGCAGTACATAAGGAATTGGGTCACATCTCTGAAGGGCAGAAGGATCTTGCTGTTACCAACCTGCCCTGGTGTAAATACAGTTAAAAGGATGGCATTTTGAAGAGTATGCAAAATAGACACTTTCAAAATGGCTAAATATATGCTGATTTTGGATGTGTTTAAAGTAGTTGGATGTCTGTACATCTGAGTTTTGAGGTAAAAATCACTACAAAGCATTAAACAACCCAGGGGCTAAGACACAGAAGCTCTCTTGATCTTATTTATACAACACACCTTAGTCTTACTGCAAAATTAAACTATTTGAGAAGGGATATATGCTAGATTTCAAAGGTAGGAGGTCGACTCACACACCAAGCCCTGTTTAGGGAAAAAAAAAAATAGACCAAGAACAAGATATAGGGCTATCTCTGGAGAAAATAGTACACAAATAATGTCATCTATCTATCCCTCAGATTTCTATTGCTCTAATCTCAAGCCCTCCTTTGGCTGTTGTTATGAGAGAAGCTTAGTTATTGTTTGTTTGTTTTTTCTTGTGAGATCTTTCAGGACACTGCTCACCTCTTGGTGGAGGAGGCAGATTGATTTTAAGAATCCTAGGCTGAGGGATGTCAGAGTTGGATAAAACATGAGAATGAGCAGTTATGGTATGGAAGCAACTTGGAAATGTTACTTCCTGCTAAGATGGGTATGGTCAGATCCACTGAGCCTTTGATATAGAAGGCTAGATTGGTAGTGACTGCTTCATGCCTGCTCTGTTATTTCAATACAGAAGTTGTCTACTGTCATTGTAAGGGCAGCCATCAGTGAGTTGCTGCAGTTGCTGACTAGGTACTGTGCTCTTCTACTTTTCTGCCCCAACATTTAGAATGTGGGCTCAAAAGGTATTATTCTGACAGGTGACTTAACTGGCAACTAGACCTGTGAATACAGATCTGATCTCATGATGTAGGAGTTCTCTGCTTTACAAAGGGGTCACCTTAATTTTTTTAATGCCATTCAAATGTCCATTATCATCTGCCATGGAAAATACCAGAATCTAATGAGGGATGATCAGAATTAAGGTATAAAACATGTTGGAGTACTTCTGAGTCCAAGTTCTAGTATTATCCTCTGCTTATCATTTACTTCCTTACTGCGCACTTAACTGCGTGCAGGTTGTTTGTACTCTCCACTGTCTACCTGAGTTTAATATAGACAGAAAATAAGGTTAGCTGTCCTCAAAGGTGTGAGGATCAAATGGGCAGTGTATATATAGCAGTCTGTGCCTATCTGGCATAAATCTATCATTAAAAATGAAAGCTGTTACTGTTCATGGAAAAAGACTGAGTCTCTTATACCTTTATTTTTTTTTATAAAAAGAGGGTAGTCCTGTGTAAAGCATGGCATATTTTTATATTAATTTCTAGCTTTAGACTGATAGAATGATTTACCAAGTCATACATTCATAGGATTAAGATAAAACACAAAGACTGAGAGACCAAGAGTGTCATTCAAGTTCTGTTTATCCTTACTTTATATGTTAGGAAACTGAGACCCCCATAGAGGGAAACTCATGGAGCTTGTTAGTGGCAGAGGTGGGAGAGGGCATCAGTACTCCTGATTTCTTTTGTTTTAATGGGTGACATAACAGTAGTTCTTTATAGTAGGCCTGGAAACCTGGGACATTAGCCCTTCAATGCTTATGCAGGCCATTATAATGATGCATGTGGCAATACAGTTTATACAGTAAGCCTTCTGAGATATCTTGAAGAAATGACTGGTGGTGGTGAAATGCCCAGAGAGGGACCCCCAAAGACCAATGGAGACTGAATTGACGCAAAAGCAGAAGAGTCATTTATTGCAAGCTCAAGCCTGGACTTCCGTGCACACAGTCGCAGCTGGTTATGCAGAAAGGCCATGACCTCTGTTTTTTCACAGCTTTTATAATACACTGTGAGCAAGCTTGGGAATTTTATTTAGGCCTACACGTGATTGGTTGACACTTGATACTGTAGACATAGCACTTTGTTGGTGCTATCTGGCGGGTCACGCTTTGGGTTTGAAATGCAAGGGGTCTTTGTTCTGCTTATCTTAGGTTCTTTCCAGCTATTCCCATTTCCTTGGTGATTGCCTGACTCATATTGTGGTTATCAGGGAGCTCCAGGCTTTTCTGAAACTGAAGAACTACCTTAAAATTAGAGTCACTCTGGCTCTTCAGTGGCTAAAAGGTCTGTGAGGAGCAAGTTAGTGTAATGGAAAAGCTTTGAGGTTAGAAACAAAGGTATCTGGAACCTGGTATTATCTTTTATCTCTTTTTGTTGTTTTTTGTGACTCAAAATTCTACTTTTATTATTTATATGGTTTTAGTGTAAAAATACTGTACAGAGGGGTTACAGTTACATGAGTAAATTAATGAGGACATTTTCTATTGAGCCTGGTTACCTCCTCCTTCGTTTTTCCCCTACCATCCCTTCCCTCCCCACCTCCCCACCTCTTCCCTAACCACTCCCCGACCTCGTCCCCCAGAAGTTGTAAAGTTGGTCTTCAACATAGTGTCTTGTACATCTCATTGTTACAATGGGTCACCCTATATTCTTATATAAGCATTTTGTTATTTCCCTTCCCCTCCCAAAATTATAAAAATGTATATACAAGATGCAGGGCACAGGAATCAAATCCAGTGAAAACAGGGGTTATACCATGGGGGAAGAACATACAAAAGAAACAAAAAAAATCACATAGTACATTATAAGTACATTAAAAACAATAGCAAGCAAAAAGAAAATAAAACACTTATACTGGGGTTTGATCTCAAGGCATTGTGCTTGCTAGGAAAATGCTGTACCATCTGGCACACCCCTAGCCCTTTTGTGCTTTACTTATTTTTCCAAATAGGCCTGGACCACAATTTATCTTACCTTTGCCTCTAGCCTAGCTGGGATAACTGGTATATCTAACCACACTGGATTTGTCTGTTGAGACAGTTTCACTAACTTTTTGTCTGGGCTAGCCTTGAACTATTATCCTCCTGATTACAAGCATGAGCCCCTGCAACCAGCCCTTAATCTAATACTGTCTTAGACCTAATACTATTATTTCATTCTGTTTCCATAGCAGTGAAATGAAAATAATAGCGTTTGCCCTACCTCTTCATAGTGACTAGAAAGTGCAAAAGGTAAAATGTATACATGAGTATAAACTTTAAAGTGTAAAGTATATATAAAAGTTAACATTGTCAATGTATGGCAAAGGAAAGGTTGCTTTTACCTCTTTGTTTCAGTGTATTGTTGTTTGGAAGCCAGTCCTTTTATAGAAGAAGCCAATTTCCTGTCTTGGGTCATTGACTCTTTCAGTGGTAACCAAGGAAGATAGCAGTTAAGCTCAATTATATAGCACTGTTACAATAGCAGAGCTCAGTGGAAATTAAATTATACACAGTAACTGCGTCATGCAGTTTTATTATATTTTTCACTTCATATGAATCTCTTTTATGTTATTTATAGCTTCCAATTCATGTAGAAATCATGAGCAAACTAGGGAACACTTGTGGCAGCAATTTGTGAGAACAGCCTCCAGCATCATCCCAGGCTACATTCCATTCTCTTTTCGACAAAATTATCAACATTATATAATGTATGTCACAGATTGAAACTTTTCATGACAGAAAATAAAATAATAATAGAAAAAAAAGAATAATAGAAAAATAAGTTTACCAGAATTATCAGTGGGGAAAATTTGAAGCTTTTTACAAGAGTATATCCATTTGCTATTTGTAAAACTTTGTAATTTTAAATAAACAAATAACAAAAAGCTGATGTACTTCTGGACATTTTCACGGGCCCATTACTTACGCTTGTCTTGGTATGAAGGGCTGTGTTTCCATCTGTAAACAATATAGCAGGGCTCCCAATGAACACCAGCAGTATTTGTTGGGTGGGATGGGTTGTCATATGTTTATGTACTTTATTTTTGTTAGTGACCACAAATCCTCTTAATAAAAAATGAAGAACAAAGGAACCTCTTTTGTTATTGACCTTTGCTTTCCTATGGTAAAACCTTTCCTGTTTCTCAGCCAACAAGGTGTATAGGTAGAAGCAAATTATCTCAGTTAATAATAGTCAAGTCATGTATCTCACCAGAGTTTTCATCAACCTTGCCTCTGTGTCTTCAGTAGTCCCTGAAGGCAGCTACCTGAGTCCCCCATAGACTTGCAGCAAAGTAAGGACTCCTTAGGCCTTGATGGGAAAGACCTTCCCCCCCTAACTGCTTGAAGACACCCAGCAGATAGTTCAGAAGAGCTCTTCACATCCTATAACTTGCTTTTTTATCCACTTAGGATGTTTACAAGCCTCGTCGGAAATATAAACGCCAGCAGGGAGCAGAGGAGCTACTTGATGAAGAATCTCGAATCCATGCTACACTTTTGGAATATGGCAGGTAATGAATGGGTCTTAGTGTCTACTTTATAAAACCATTTAAAAGAACAGCTAATTTAAATTGCATCATTTAGTTCAGTGGGGTTGGCTTCTATCTGATTAAGTTTTCTATTTTCAGGCAGACTTTTCAGCTTCAGGGACTTTTCTCTCTGGTATTACCCATTTCAATGGGTAGTCTTTGCAGTTCTTCCCTGGAGGTGTGTGTAACATGCACCAGGCTCTGCCGTGCTTAGGAAACTAGGGGGTTTGGAGCATTTGCAGAGGCTACCCAATGTGCCCTTCATGACCTGCCGTTATTCAGATCTTTAGTAATGGAAGAAATGGAAACATTTTCACCTGTTTAATACTAAGTTTTTTGTTTGTTTGCTTTTATTTTTGTTTTTGTTTTGGGCTTGAATTCAGGGTCTGAGCACTATCCCTGAGTCTCTCTGTGCTCAAAGCTAGCACTCTACCACATATCTTTAATTTTCATTTTAAAAAACTACAAGGACATAATTCTCTGCATTGATTGACATTGGGTCCTAACATTCATTAATGTCATGCATTCTCTACTTAGGATAACTGATCCCTTGATGTAAGTATGTCTCCTCCTGTTTCCTTTCTTTGTGCTGGGAGAGCTCTGCTGCACATCCCAGCTCTTGTTGGATGGCTGAAACTAACTGCTTCCTCTACTAGCAGTTTTCTGAGTGGAGCAGCTGATGGCTTGCTCCTCTAAGGTACTAGAGAGAACCAGAGGAAGTTAGATTTCATTATTCCAGCTTCCCAAGGAAAGGCAATAACTTTTTATTTATTACTTGTTTTGAGATAATAGTATGAGGTCAAGTATTTCCCTTCCAAGCATCAAACTAGTCTTTCCCAAAAGAAGTTGAGGTAGCTCTGGCCCCAAACCAAGTGTGGTGGCTGCAGTTAAAGCTTACCAGTTGCTTCTGAGAAGTGAGTGCTCCTTTGAGTTAGGTACCTCCTGCACTTGGTACATATTTTGGGAATCCGGGACAAAATGAAAATGCATGGCCACTTATTGAGAATTGTTAATGATGACAGAGAATTTTAGGACAACAACAGTAACTACATTCAAGACCTTCTGAGTGTGGAGCCCTATACAAATGGATGGGTTGCATTCTCAGGATTCCTGCCCCAGAAACCATGTTGGGGTACCTCTATCCAAGCCTAACTCCCAGGTGACCAGGGGAAGCAGCACAACTCTGGGAAGCCAAAGCTGGAAAGAGAAACTCTGGGTCACATGATCCAAGGCCAGGGAACATTTAGGAGAATGTAGTGGGATTTGTTAATCTGGATTGTTTGTATTGGCATTTTTCCATTTTTATAGAAAATCATACTCCTAGGGATGAAAAAATGCCGGATTCAGTTAATTGGTCGGTTCACTAAGCTATGGTAACAACATTTCAATATCTTGCTTTAAATTTCTCTTTCACATGGGACCTTTAAGAATACATTTGTTGTTGATAGTTTTGTTGTCACAATGCAAAGGCTGGGTAAACTAGAAGTACCTGTCCATCCTGGACTGGACAATGTAAATTGAGGCCAGCATGGAGCCTGGCTCCCTTTATGGAACAGAACAAGGCACAGGTTTTGTGTGTGATCCTTCTCAAATGTGAATGTGAGAAAGATCAAAAGGTTTGTTCCTGCTGCTGGGGTTGTACTCAGGACAATTTCTAAACGTAAGGTTGGTACTAAATGAAGACATCAGGTTTTCTTTCTTTTAGAATACATGTTTTGTTTTCTTTTTTGTTTATCTGTCATGTAGAGGATGAGGTTGTGGGAGATGGAGTAGTGGTTACTTTGAACATTCTCATTTATAGCTCTTCTTTGTCATGTAGGCAGTGCTTTCATGTCACATGGAGCAAAAGGCTTTTAGAAAAATTAGCTGGACACTTTAGCAAAATATATTGAGTGCCTGTTCTGTGCTGGCTCTAAACTAGGCAGTGGGGATATGATCATGACTGAAGTTGTACAGGAATGGTCCTAGCAGCTTTATTCAAAATAGCTCCAACATGGAAATAACCTAAATGTTTACCAGCTGATCAATGGTTAAACAAAATGTTATCCTCTATAGTGGGATATTATTTAGCCACAAAAAGGGATGAATTAATATTTCTTGCTACAGCATGAATGAATTTGAAACATTATGCTAATTGAAAGAAGCCAAATGCAAAAAGTCACATCTTGCATGATTTCATGGACATAAATGTCCAGAAGGCAAATCTGTACAGTAGATTAATGGTAGCTGGGGACTGAGAGAGTAGGATTGAAACTATTAATAGGTACAGAGTTTCTTTTTAGGTTGATAGAACTTTCTGGATTTACACAATGTTGTGTTGATGGTTGCACACCACTTAAAACCACTGAAGTGTATACTTCAAAATAGCAAATTTTATATTATATAAATTACATCTCACTAAAAACAAAAAACAAAAAAACAATAATGTATGGCACAGATTCTCCTCTAGGAGCTCAAAAGGCAGGGCCTGGCAAGATAGGAGGTGATTATTCTACACAGGGCAATGAGTGCTTATAGTATAAGTACAGAAGCACAGGAGGGTAACTTAGTTTTAGGTGGTCAGGGTAGTTTTCCTAGAATCTCTGTCTGGGAAGGAGAAATAGATGGGTCTGCAAATTGGGTCACACAGGTTTAGTTGTCTGCTGCTTTATTTGGAAAATCTATAACATTCTCAGGGCTTTAGAAAATGACTATTTGCCACAGGGTATCTTCTGCTCTGATAGTCTCTCCTCAGACTAGAGGCCTGGAGAACAAAGAATGCTGTAGATGCAAAGATACTTAAAGGAATGGGAAGGTTTTGTTTTTGGGGGGTTTTTTTGTTTTGTTTTTTTTTGTTTTGTTTTTTTGGGTCCAGTCGTGGGGCCTGAACTCTGGGCTCGCTGTCCCTCAGCTCTTCAGCTCAAGGCTAGCGCTCTACCACTTGAGCCACTTCTGGCTTTTTTTCACTTTTCTTATGTGGTGCTGAGGAATCGAACCCAGGGCCTCATGCATGCAAGGCAAGCGCTCTACCACTGAGCCACCTTCCCAGCCCTGGAATGGGAAGTTTTGACCAGACCCCCTGTAGTTCTGGGTTCCCTGATGCAAAATGGAATGCATATGAGTTTCAGCAGAAGGGCTTCATTGATCATAGGGAGTGATGGGAACTAGGCTCAGCCAGTGATGACTCCTGTGCTTCACATTTGAGCTGAGCTAAGGGTGCTGCCTCTGGCTCCAGATTAGGAAGTTGACTAACAGCCTGAGGAGTCAGGAAGCTGGTGCTACAGCTGCTGGCAAGGGGAATACACTACTTCTGCAGAAACCAGGAAACCACTGTGACAGTTGCTGGCCCAGAACCAGACTACTTCTGGTGTAGCCCATGCCAGCACAGTGGATCTTCTGTTTCTCCTTACTTAACTACTCCACATGTCCAGCTTTATTAAGTGTATCTGATTGGTTGGGACCTCCATAGCACTCAGAATCCAAGGTCCCAATGGGTATGGAAAGTAGCCTCTTGTTTTCCAGCCTTTGCATTATAGAAAGCTGCAATCAATACTGATTAAGCCATTCCGAGTGTGCCATAAGGTTCTTTACAGAATTTGTGTAGATACTCAAAGTATAACCTTAAATTAAGTTGGCTACACTTCAGAACTGTAAATTTGTGCCTAAAAGATGAGCCTGCTGCCCAGTAGTGACTTTTTAGTCTGTCTAGTTAGATGGCAACCTATTGGAAGTAATATGAAATAATTTTTATGACATACTGATTCCTGCATTTTTTATTTTATTTATTCAACAAACATAAGAAATACAAAATAAAAAAGTAGGGTCATTGCCCTCAAGGAAAAGGATGCAGACACGCAACTAGAAGGTTGGGAAATGAAATAAATACAAGCAGATGCAGGATAAACAGTCAGGACTGCTTATATGCATTGCACACATATGATAGGAGCTTTGAAGAAGCTACTTTAGAGCTGAGGAGTGAGAGGTAACTAGGGAGAGGAGAGAGCAGTATATGCAAAGCTCCCTGTTCAGGATGTAGTTGGAGCTACAGGGGTGAGTCTGAGTAGTTCACAGGCAGAGCCATGGAAGAGAAGGCACATGAGGCTGCTTAAGCAGTCCTATTTTCTCCCAATGGAAAATGTTCCATTAGTAGATGTGAATCAGGCCAGTGTGAAGTTGGGTAAGGATTGGGTACAAAGAGTAGGAGGGAATGAGACTGTAAGCTCCAGACCAGTGGAGGCAGCATACTTAAGATATAGCCTGAGCAAGAGTAGAGTGAACTCCCCAATTTGTTTTTCTTAAATAGTTACATGTAATTTTATTTCCTTACAAACTAAAGTATGTATGTAAGGCTAGGTCTTTTGCATTTCATGCTTTTATTTCATTGAATAGTTTTTGCATTGTTGCTTTTGTTTTTTTAAGATACAGATTAAGAGAGCCAGAAAATAGACTAATTTAAAGTAAAGGGCATTTGTGTGTTTTTAACTTTTAAGATTGTGTGAAGTGAATCCATATTACTGACATCATGCTTGGATTACGCATAAGAATAAAATACTTGCAGAACTGTTATTGAAGTAATACTAGAAAGCATGTTCAGCTTGAGCAAACACATTCTCATTTGTTCACACAGATAGTTTTTAAGCTTTTAGCTTATATTGTGGCTCTGAAATACATTTCCTGATTCAAAGAGTAATAACTGCACTTATCGAAATGTTGTACTCTATAGTACCCGAATGTTCTCTTTTACAATGTTTGTATAGCAAATAGCATGGCTGGCTCTTTGTTCAAAAACTGGTAGAATATGGTTTTTGATAAACACCAAATAGCCTAAGTCCTCTTCTGTGTTTTTCCTATAAAATCTTAAAAAATGAGTTTATAATTTATTGTGATTTTTTAATAGTAATTGAAATCCTTTTTTTTTGTGGCTGGCAGGAGATACGGACTTAGCCGCCAGAGTGAAACAGAAAAGGTAAGACAAGAATCAACAGTAGGAGAGAATACTTGAGAGATGGCAACCCTCCTCTCTTTGGGCCTCTTCCTGATAGTCATAGTTGAGCAACAGCTCACTGGGAAACCCAGGAAGGAAGAGGGAAAGGCTGCTGCTAACCAAGTGCTGGGCCTTGGGAAAACAGGCAGAGCAGAGATGTGCCTTTAGCTCCTGCATCTCTGTCCTGGACTTTTCAACCTGCCACCTCTGCAGACAATGCAGCCAAAACATAGCAGTCTCATCTCATCCTAGGGCTGGAGGTAAGGATGTTGATTGAAGCCATGGCCTCAGAGTTAGTTAAGTGGAGTCTTGCAGTGTTAAGTCTGCTTCCAGAAGTCCCAGAGTACATGTACCATATGATGAGAGGCCTCTGTACAGGTGAGAACAGGATGCTAACAATGAGATAGAATAAATCAATAGTCCTGTCCAGCATCAGGAAGCAAAGTGTGGACGAGCCAGAGAAGTCAGGATGGGTTTTTCCAATTTTATGAAGGAGTCTTAATGAGTCGTAATCATCACCAACAGAGCAGGCAGGTAAATCTTATAGTACCAGACCCTTATTGTGTCCCAAGACCTTTATTAAAGGGCTTTGCATGTACTTATTCACTGAAACTACTCAATAAGGAAGATACTCCTATTTTCCAGGAAAGAGGCACATGTTCAGAGAACATAAAACACATTGCAGAGATAATTAAATTAGATGGATGGAAGAGATGTAATGAGAACCAAGAACTCTAGACTTGGCAACCAAGTTCAAGGAAAAACTGAGCAGACTGTCTTGAGTATGTCATAATACATTGAGAACCTAAGACCTACATCTAGAGTATACAGTTTGATCCACAGATGAAGCCATTTACAGCTTTGTCCTTTAGACAGTTATTTTAAATTTTTTATGACTGAATCAAAACTGACTTAAGTACTGAACCTTTACCTCTATGCACTCTGATATGTTGTATTACTTTCATTTATATAAATTTTAGTTGTTCCTACTAAATTACTTTCATATCCCATAGTAGGTCTTAGCTGGCAGTTTGAAATAGCACTGCTGTTGGTTTCAGTGATCTGCTCTGAAATTTAAAGTAGAGGGAAGACCTCATCAAAGAGAAAGGGCAAGTTTAGAGATTGTGTGTGGCCTGGTATTCATTTAATCAAGAAGTTTGGGAACAGATGAGTCTCACCACTCCTACCTGGGCTGCTCATCTTCTGACTAGAGTGTCAGCCTCTGAACTGTCCGTACTCTCTCAGACCAATTCAGCTCTCCAGATTAATACATCTCCAGATAAATGTATTTTCTTTCACAGGCTTGTACCTCTTTGCAATGTTGTCTTTTTTCTGCTGAGTCTCCAATGTTCAGTTGTTCTCACATCTCCCTTTCCAGACTGAGGACAAGAAAACAACACTTGCAGCAGGGCTCTCAGCTACAGAAAAATCAGATGCTCATGAAGAAGAAGAGCTCCGAGCAGCTGAAGAGGTATGTGATCAGCCCTCTGAGGTTTTGGGGTTTTTTGTTTTGTTTAATTTTATTGTCAAGGTGATATATAGAGGGGTTACAGTTATATAAGTAAGGTAGTGATTATTTTTCTTGTCTAACATGTTATCCCTTCCCTCATTTTTCTCCCTTTCCCTCCTCCCAACCCTCCTCATTTCCAGCATATTGTCTTGTGAGTATCACTGTTAGTTTACATCATTTAAATGATGAAACTGCACACCTTGCAGTTTCATCTCATCACCTGTTGTGAGGCTCACACTAAACAAGATTAAGGAACAAAATCCTGGGCTAGGCAGAGCTTATATAGGCACTTACTTCAGTCTTAAATGGTCAGAATTGCTCACTGCTGCTCCTTCCTTTCCTCTTCCAGCAGCGTATTCAGTCACTGATGACCAAGATGACTGCCATGGCTAATGAGGAGGTAAGGAGTTGTGGGAGGAAAGGGACAGGAATGTGGAGATGAGGACATGGAATCCCTTCTGCTATAGAGGGTCTCCTCCTGGGGAACCACCTTCTCTAAAGCCCTCTCCTCAGTAGTGAGGCCTAATTGTAGGATCATCGGTTGGGAGAGCTTTTTGTAAGTCATAGCATTGCCCTCTAAGAGGGAGACTTAGAAGATATCACCAAACCTCTGTAGAACTGGAGCCAGCCCTGCCTCTCCATAACCATAGGATCCACCTGTGCAAGGAGCCCCTAGTTTTTATTTCCTTCCAATATCAACTAGGTACACGATGTTTATAATTGATCTTTCTAGAGCTCAAGGCCTGTCCTGAGGTTTTGCCATGTGCTTGGAAAGGATCATTTCTTTTGAGACCAGTAACAAACTGTGTCAGTAAAGAGTTATTTTAGGGTCTGAGATTTTTTTTTGCTCTTCCCTGAATCGTTAGCCTCCTAAATGCCCTGCAGGCTCTGTTTGGTGACCCTTAAGAAGCTGGGGCTTGGGACATAGCAGTGAAGCACGGTTTTCTTGGGGTAACCAGAGCCCAGGAAACTAGTACAATCAGTGTAGGACTCAGGAGATGGGGCACTGGTGGCTCTGACATTTGTCCTTAGCCTAGCCTGTTGTTTCCCCTGTCCATGAATAAGTAGACAAAGTCAAATTGTCTTTTTCCCCTGGAATATTGGTTTTCAATAATATGGAGTGTTCAAGATTTCTAGTTCTGTCAAAGACAAGCCATGGACTTGAGAACTCATGTGATTGCAGAGCCGTCTCACCGCGAGCTCCGTGGGCCAGATTGTGGGCCTCTGCTCTGCTGAGATTAAGCAGATTGTGTCTGAATATGCAGATAAGGTAGGTGGGTGTCTGCTGGAGTTTGTATCAGATATGCTTTGTTCGACTTCCTTCCCCTTCCCCTGCAGTGTGGAATCTGGTTCTAATTTATCTGCCACATTTGTCAAAACCACAGATACTAGGCTTTACCATGCTCAGCCCTCAGCATTTGCCCATTAGCTAAATTAATTTTGTTCTACAGTACCCATTTTTCTATAAATATTAAGAGAAAATCTGTCTCTGAGAGCAGTGATCACATTTGATACATCCTTGCCTGAGGTAAAACAGAAGCATTTTTTTCTTCCCTATCACAGATCTTATAACTTGAGCTCAGTTTGGTGATTGGGTTGAAGAATGAGGCTTTTTGCCACTTAGGAGATAAACCCCATAACTCAGCCAAGCCCAAGGCAAAAAAATTTTGTTCTGCTTTATTAAAAGAGTATAGAATGAACCAAAACCTCACAACCATATTTCAGCATTAAATTTTTTCCATCCTGAGAGAGGCAGTAGGACCTTGAATATTTCAGGAAGGGAGTGATTAATCATTATGCACCTAACTGACTCTGGCCTGGCTGAGATGTAGTGTGGGCATGCTCAGATTTACAAGGCATTGTTTTACATCCCTCCTTTCTCATCCACACTCAGTCTACTTTCTTAAAATGTTGTGTGCTAGATAGAGCATTTAGCTTTACTTCTCTTGTCTTCGAAGCCTTGAGAACAAACTAGTTCCACCTCCTCTGAAATGATTGAACAGGTGGTATGGTCAGGAGAAAATTGTTGCCTGTAACCTGGGATATGTAAACTACAGTAAACACAGGAAGAGATCTTCTCTTACCAAGGGAAAGGGCTTCTGAGTAAGACAATGAATGAGACAGTGTCTAGATGGGGCTTCTTTATTGCTCTGTCCCCTAAGTACTATAGATGTTTCCAAACACGCACTTTCTAATCCAACTTTCCTAGATTCTCTTCCCATTTGCTACATAGAAAGGATGAAACCAATCAATGCGTCATTCAAGATATGACCAGAAAAAACAAAACAGAACATTTGGTTATGGTAAAAGTGAAAATAAACTCAGAAGACATGTAGATACAATCCTGAAAAGAATGATTCATTTACTTTCTCCAGAAGAAATTACTTTGGCCCCTTGTTAGCACCCACACCTGGTAGCAAGAGTATAGCTTTGTTCTACCGACTGTGTTGCCTCAGTATTCCTGATGCCAGTTTTTAGGGAAAAAACACAACTAGATAGGGTTGTCATTTCTATGTAGACTGATTTCTGTGTTTAAACTTGTCAGTAATGAGCAGATAGGACCTCTGATTGTTGTAGGAGGAAAGTGAGGAGACAGCTCCTCTGGGGGTTGGAAATGCATCTCTTCTTCTATCCCTCTTGTTACCTAGGAAGCCAAAAGCTTCCCTTCCTCTCTCAGTCAGCCCCACATTTGCCACATCTCCCCCTGGGCTTCTCTTTCCCATCTTCTGTGTTTTCTTTTCTCACCATTTTACAGTGATCTTGATCCACCTTGGGCACTGCATGCTACCATTAATCCTGGACTGTCTCCACTTCCATTCCATTATTCTAGAACAGAGTAAAAATAGAAGTAATTTTGAATGGAAAGCAGTGTCATCTCTTAGCAAGGATATGCCCAATTAAACTTTGTATGGAGAATTGGAAAAGGTCAAATGCCCATTGCTTGTCTGTTTCCATCAAGAAGATTATTTGCCATTGAAATGGATGTTTCTTAAAATTAAATTGCCATTAACCATATTCTAGTATCACAGTTATTCATATCTGAATGTTATCTTCTGTTTATACCCAGACTTCCACAGTTATGCACAGTTGCAGTCCTCATTTATGTCTGCGAGTAGTAGAATGGTACAGTAGTTATAAACTTAACGTGGAGTTGAATAGTATCTTGGTTCACATTTGTCTTAATTTCTCAGCTATGTGAGTTTGGCCAATTACTTAATTTTCTTTTTCCCAGTTTCTTCTACAAGAGAATATTACTTTCCTCTCAGTTGTAAAGATTAAATGTCTCGGGGCTGGGAAGGTGGCTCAATGGTAGAGCGCTTGCCTTGCTTGCATGAGGCCCTGGGTTCGATTCCTCGGCAACACATAAGCAAAAAGAAAAAAAGCCGGAAGGGGCTCTGTAGTAGAACGCTAGCCTTGAGCTGAGGGACAGTGCCCAGGCGCAGAGTTCAGGCCCCACAACTGGACCCAAAAAAAAATTTTAAAAAAAAAGATTAAATGCCTCAAACACTGCTTGGCACATTATTGCTCTTGAACTATGGGATTTCACTGTTGTTGCTGCTGCCTGATATCTGAAACAATTTCTGTGTTTCTGTACTTTACATTTATTTGGATACCTGTATAATCCTGTAGTAATACAATACAGTTCACTAAAGGGTTCCTCCTTATTAGACTTTACATTTTTTTCTGCTTGCCTTGTAGATAATACCTGATATTGAACCAGTAGTTTCTGCTAAGGTTTTCTGGGACTGAGATAGAAGTTGTAACAATATAAAATACTATCAGTAGTGAATGACCCTCTTGTCTATCTCCTCATGCTCTAGACATTTCTAGCTTTTATGTTCATTTGTCTAGCTTGCTATGTACTAGGTATAAAATGGATTCCTTTAACCCACCAAGGTTTGAAAGAGGTTTCATGGTTTGGGAGAAGTCAAAGGTTTGAGACTTTGTTCTGTGTTAGATGCTATCAGAAAGGATGCATCTGAGAATAAGAATCATAATAAATTCTGTATGACTCATTGCAACAATGAGATGTACAAGACACTATGTCGAAAAATGAACTTTACAATTAAGTGGGGGTGGGGAGGAATATAGTTGTGGATATGGGAGGGAAGGGATGGTAGGGGAAAAACAAAAGGAGGAGGCAACAATGCTTGGTAAGAAATGTATTCATTACCTTGCTCAATATTTTCACAATAAATTTTATTTTTTTTAATTCTATATATAAGACATAGGGGGAAAAGGAACCAATCAAGGTAAAAACTGTATAGCAAGTATAAGGGATATTTGGGCATTTTTGTGATTTGGGTGATATTTTTAATTCTTTATTTTCAAATGTGATTATAGAGTTGACCATGCTTTTGCCTTGATCACAGTGGCCTGGTCTGTTGTTGGTGCTCCTTGAAGTTGTTTAAATATAATATCCAAACTTAAGTTATGTATGCATGTTAGCTCCCAGCAACATCAAGTGCTTATGGTACAAGGCTAGCTCTCAGATGGCAGAAGCTGCTTTTTTTCTTCTTAGATTGTTTCTATAATTATTTGCTGCATAGAAACATGACCATAAATGTAACTTTAAATACTGTAAACTTATGATCTCACTTTCTACCGGTCAGAAATTGGCCATAATTTGGCAGATTACTTTGTTGCAAACTCTCGCAAGACTAGGGAAGGATCTACTTCCATGCTTATGTGCTCGGCATTTAACTCTTGTGGCTCTTTGACAATTAGCTAGAGGCTACCCTCAGTTCCTTACCTCATGGGTTTTCTCAACAATATAACCTACTTCATCGAAACTGGAAAGAGAAGGTATCTTTGTGTAGGATGGACATTACAGTGTCATGTAACATATTGTAACATATGCATGTAATCACATACAAGATGTCACCTTTGCTATTTTCTTTTTGCTGGAAACAAATCACAGCTGTTATCTGAACTCAGGGGGAAAGGGTTACACAGTGAACATCAGGAGATGGGATCACCGGGTCATCTTAGGCGTGTGCACAGTTTACTTGTCCTTACTGCTGTAGCTGAAGTGAAATTAGGCACTGTATTTCACCTATAATTGATTCTCTTGCCTTCACATTTTAGCAGTAAAACAGAAGTGTTGGAAGTAGATGAAATGGAGGAATGCTCAAGAGGTAACATTGGTGAAACTTAAGAAGAACCCAAGCAAGACTTTTTTTCTTAGTAAAGAAAAAGGACAAGTTAGTTTTGGGGAGTATAGATGAAGTGTGAAAAATATGTCATAACTAAGGAATAAATTGTGTAGCCTATCTGGAACAAGTGTTTGCAAAGTCAACAGGCATTGGCTATAAAATGAGGTAGAAAACATGTGCTTTTCTTTCATTTGTAAAATTCACAAGTTCTTCTAACAGTACAACATGATAAATAATCCATGTGTTTCTAAGCCACTCTCTGAGATCTGTAACTCAATTTAATATGGTTCCTATAAAACAGCAGGAAAGAGGAATGTTGAAGACACTTCCAGATTTATAATTTATGAATGTCCAGAGGCTCTGGGCCAAGAAGTTTCATCTCCCTTTGTCTCTTTGTGTAATACTCTTGTGTAATACTTTTCCCTGGAATGTACTCAATGAAACTTCATTGTGCTTTTTGGTGTTGATGTCTAACATATTGCTTCTTACTCGTAACCCTCTGCTGCCTCCACCTTTATACTTTATATGCAGTTGAAACTCCCTATTAATGTGGATGTGGAACATGGTTTACCCTTTGTTACCTAAGGGCCTCTTTTAGTGTCTGCAGTGCCAGTGATCAGTAAATAAATGTGTGATATAGCCATTTTTCTAGTGAAAAAACTGTAGATTAAAGTGGTGGAATAATTTGTCCAATACTATGTAACTAGTAAGCTCCAGGTTTGAATACAGGACTTTGTACTTTTTTGTGTGTATGTGAATAGGTACTAGGGCTTGAACTCAGACCCTTAGTACCTTCTCTGAGCTTTTTTGCTCAAGGCTAGTCTACCATCTGAGCCACAAATTTGCTTCCAGCTTTTTGGTAGTTCATGGAGATGAGAGTCTCACAGACTTTACTACCTGTGCTGGCTTTGAACCTTGGTCCTCAAGTCTCAGCCTCTTGAGTAGCTAGAATTGCAGGAATGAGCCACCAGTGCTTAGTAGGACTGTGTACTTTTGAAACCTGTCTCCTTAGCTAGGTGGAGCAGTTGTAGCCTCTGCCATCTGTCATTCTGCCTCCCAGGCCTTGCAGTGACAGTGCCTCTTCAGGCTCTACTAAGCATCCCACTGACTGCCTTACTGGGGACATATCATATAAACAAGTAGAAGGGAAACGATGGAGCCTGGACACAGAGTCATACACATAGGTTACTGAAAGCTGTGCAAGCTTCTGTCTGGGCTAAGTGACTTTTCATGTTACTACAGAACAACACATGATACTATGTTCCACAAGCTCCCTAAAGTATAGCATCCTAGCCCAGAATCACCGTATTTCTAAAACAAAATTTATTTTCGATCACTAAGGAGTTTATTTGTGGAGAGAATTTTGTTCCTAAAAGGTTTTGGAAATTTTCCTGTTCCATAATTAAGAAATCCTGGCACCCACTACTTCTGGTCTTTTGATTCTGTTAGTCAGAACCTCTACAGCATTTTGAAGTTCAATCTTGTGAGAATAGATAAGAGTCTCAGTAGGTAATTAGAGTCTGGGAATAGCCCAAAGATGCACATTCGAAAACACAATGGGAAGAAAATCTCCTCTAGAGAATAACCTGTGATCAGAGCTGATCTGTCTTCTGCCACAGGATAATTTTTACAACACCTTAGATGCTGCCATCAGGGAAGACCGTCCCTTCAGTTCTTCCGCTTAACTCTTTAGCTATAGCCCACCGAGCCTGCAGCATGCCAGTGATCAGTGATGGAGATTCTGCTGGCGACATATGGAAAAGGAGCTGTGCCAGCTCCCAGAGCTCAAACTTCTGGGTACTCAACAGCTGATTATGGCCCTCCCCTCTCCTGACCTTGTTTTCCTTTTTTGTGTCATTGCATTGGAGGCCTGGCCACAAAGTCTTTTTCAGTCTTATAATACTTTCCTGTATTGGTGTAGTAAAGCCTAAAGGAGGGCTTGAGTCATATGTTAATCTCCAGGCCAGTTATGTCAAAGTTAGGTTCTGTGATTGGCAGCCCCTCTGGCCTGTCACTAAACTAACACATGGTGGTGAACACATCATAGGCCCTTTCTTCCAACACCCTCAGGAAGTTTATTAATATATTGGCTGGAATCAACCCAAAGGAATCAATTGTTAGTATATTATCTGCCCCTTTGAGGTAACCTGTCCTCATGTTGTTATTTCTCTACCCTGATTTCAAAATGCGTCATCCTTTACACTTAGTGAATGAAGGCATTTATAAAGAAAAGCAGTATAATTCTGGAGACTTTTTTTTTAGTTCAATTTGGTTTCTTTATCCCAGTGAGGTGAGGCAATTACTACCCCTGTGGGGTTCTTTTAGCATGTATCATGCCCCAGGTGTGGCAGGGGGCAGGGATGCTGTCTTCAAACACTCCCAGAAAAGATTCAGCAGCCCCAACACAGTCTGATTGCCCTTGCAGTGATGACAGTTGACATTTAATCTGTGTTGTCACATAAAATGTCAGTATTCGCCCAAAGAAAAAGGATTGACATAGTTGACATTGAACTATTTTTTTTCCTGGTAATAATTAGGCATAATGGAGAACTCTGCAAATTGTACCTAGTTGAGTGAAATAGAATGGGGACACACAGGACACTGATTGAAGGTACTCCAGGTACTGCATACTCTGAAAATGACAGGCAGTCGTTCCTGGCTTCTTTGTTGTACAATTGTTCTTGAGCTGGAACCTGTGTGACACCTTACCTCATCTTGAAAACCAATTTTTTGTGTGTTATTCACTGGGGCTTGAACTCAGCACCGGGCTGCTGTCCCTGAGCTTTTTTGCTCAAGGCTGGCACTCTACCACTTTGAGCTACTGCTCTACTTCTGGTTTTCTGGTGGTTAATTGGAGATAAGAATTTCACAGACTTTCCTGCCCAGGCTAGCTTCAGACCCTTATCCTCAGATCTCATCCTCCTGAGTAGCTGCTTGCTAGTATCTGTCCTGGAGAGTTGGAATTGGAAGGTAATATAGCAAGAGCTTGCTCTTCCAGGAACCTTCTGCTCATGGCCACAGGGATTTCTAAGCATTATTATTTCTTTACCTTCTGTCACAGGTATTACACAAGTCATTTCTAAATCCCTTCTGGAAAACCACAATTCCATCTTTCCTATTTGTGTCTCTACTGCCTAATGCACAATATTCAGTAGAGGATAGCGGATGAGACTCCCCCAGTGGCTATTTAGGGTGAGTCCCCTTACTAAAATAAAATGGGCTCTTTTATGGTGTTTGGGAGATCCACCTCCCCTTCCCCCCGACCCAAACCTCTTTCATGGCACTACTCACAATGTCCTGCTTCGTTTGTCTCTTGTCTACTCCCAGAATTAGAACAGTTGCTATACATGAAGGTCAGAATTACTGTATATTCCCAGTGCCTAACACAGTAGGGTTTTGGAAACATTTGCAGAAGGAAGGGAGGGAACAAGAAGGAACAAAAAGCTTTTGAACTGTTTTTCTCTGTGGCATAATCCAGGCATTAAGAAGAATGTGGAGGATAACTGCTTTTATTTCTGAATCAGTCAATTTTGCCTCAGGAGTCTGTGAAGATGCAGTATTCAGATCTTTTCTTCTTCCTCTTTCTGGGTGTTTACCACTATGCCCCCACACATAATAAGGTCTGAGAAACCTAAGCCAAGGAAGGTGGGAGGAGTCAAAAGTAATCAGAACTGAGAGGAAGAAACCCTGTAAATATGTAGAAAACACTGTTAGATGAGTTTGCTTTTCCAGTGTGTTCCAAGGTTTCCTGACTTCTTTGTGACTGATTATGTAACACAGTAACTGAAGACACAACTAATGGCAAAGAATTGTCTCAGCTGATGAATTGTTAACCTAGTGGATTGTTCAAGTTATACATACAAATTGTAAATTTCAAGATCTTCATCAGCTTACATAAAGATACATTATTAGCCTTGTTGGTTTGAATATCACTTAGCTCACCACCAGAGAGTTTAAGTGTAAAATGTTTTATTTCAGAAGATTCTGTTACCCATATGCAGTTTACTAGATTCCATTCACACCACCTCTTAAAGATTCATTGTATCCTAAGCAGAGTTACTTTGTTGCTTACCGTGGAGTTCAGAGTGAACCCTAGAGTCCATAAGATTGTATAAATATGAATCTTTGCAATTCATAGTTTCATTTGTGGGAGTCAAGAATGTTGAAAGGTGTATTTGCATATTTGGTTTCATAGTGGGACTGTGTGTAGATGAGGGAAAGTAGATAGCCCTGTGTTATCAGTCTGCAGTGCTCAGGTTTTAAAATGTCCTGTACAAGCTATGATGTCCAGAGGACAGCAGCTACCATTTTGAAACATATCAACTTCTTGTAGAAAACACAGCTGTAAGAGCCGTGGATAAAGATAACTTCAATTGTCTCATGTGTGTTTGGCTACAGCACTCATTTTGTTGTTTTCACTGGTTTTGGGACATGATATATTGACTTCTTTTGTGCTTTTGAGTTTTCACTTTGAATTCACCATATATCCCTTAGATTTTTTTTTTTTTGTCTTGATCTCTGGATCTGGGCTCTATCCCTGAGCTCTTCAGCTCAAGATGAACACTCTACCACTTGAGCCACAGCACCACTTCTGGTTTTCTGGTGGTTAATTGGAGATAAGAGTCTCACAGACTTTCCTGCCCGGACTGGCTTTGAACTGCAATCCTCAGGTCTCAGCCTCCTGAGTAGCTAGGATTACAGGTGTGAGCCACTGGCACCTTGCTATCCCTTAGAATGTTTGCTGAAATTCTTTGAGTCCTGTTTTTCCAGGGAAAATATGGTTTTGCTACTTCCAAGCATATTTTACATGTAGTCCTGACTTAAAGTTTAATTGGGCCATCTGGGTAGTGCATGAATTTAAATTGAAGGACGAGATGGGGCTGTTGTTACAAGGTCTCATTGTGGTTTTTTGTTGCTGTTTTTTAATGCTCATCATGCAACTTGAACTCGGGGCCTGGGTTTTAACTCAAGGCTGAAACTACTACCTGAGCCACTGCCTTACTTACAGGTTTTTTTTCCAGTAATTGGAGATAAGAATCTTATGAGCTTTCCTGCCCAGGCTTGCTTCAGACCTCAATCCTCAGATTTTAGCTTCCTGAGTAGCTAGGATTATGGACAGGCGCTACCAGCACCCAGCTTCATTGTATATTTTTTGCTTTTATACCAGTGTCAAGATTATGTGGGGTGGTTGTTACTAGATTATAAAAATCAAAGTTTAAGATTAACAAGTACCTGCAGGGGAATAAAAAGCCACTTCGATTGGGTACATGTACCGTCTTGGACTCCTACTTCATGTTCTGGTCTTCCAAAAAAATTATGTAACACTCATGTGAGCTCTTGGGTTTAGAATAAATAAATAAATACTGTATTTAATCTGTTGACTTATTTTCCACTGAGGATTGGTGAAGATTCAGACCCTGACGTTCCTCCAATCCATATGGAGAACTATGACACTTTGTGAGATAGTGATCCTTTTATTACCAGTTCAGTGACCATGCTTTGATGAAGGGAATGAAAGCAGGAAGTTCTGGGTCTAGCTGTGGGAATGCAGCCATTCATGTGCAAGACACTGGGTTTGATCTCAGCACCAACGAAAAGGTTAATATATTGGTAACCTTTCAGGTCTTTTTCAGTTGTGAAATTATGTCATTTTAGTAGATGTAGTCATTTGTGGTTTCTCTTGGGCATTGTCATTTGGAACTGAAGTAATTCTATTGAATGACGTTTAAATCTATTCCCTCTTAAGAACAGAAGTTGTGACTATCAAGTATTAGAAAACATTGAATCTGCATCAGATTTTATCTTAATCGACATTGTAGTTTTGAAAGCTTGTCCTTAACCTGAAATTGCTGAACAAAATTAGTTTAGCACTTGAGCCCTCTCTCCAGAATAAGTACAAAAGATGTATTTGTAGATGGTTGGCTTTCTTTGACACTATTGCATCTTGCAAATAGACAGTCAAGATGCCATGGTATTTAATTCTGTCAAGGGTTCAGAAGCTACCTCTTTCCTGTTTACCCAGCTTTGCTGTGGTTCAGGATGCAACATGATTATCTTTGGCTTTCTTTTCCATTGTGACTATTAGTGAATACACTGTTGGATGAGATTTACTGCTGGAAGGACCTACTTCATTCTTCATTCTGAGCTCTCTTGGCTTTAAGGGGGTATTTGAAAAAGAAAGATTAGACTGCTGAATAAAACATATGTTTGAAAAATAGAATTTTCACTTTCCAATAACTAGGTTGAGAACTTTCTTCACTTCATGTCTGGAATACTATTTTATCTGTTCCAAAACTTGTTACATAAATCAGCTTCCTATTACACTATGGCTACACCCAAGGAAAATGTAGGAACTTACAAATTTATATGTATAATTGTCCTACATATGTATTATTAGTCATTTTAATATGGAAATGGCACTGAGTATCCTGGTGTGCATTAATGCTTTACACTGCAAATTTAAGAGACTCCACAGAGAATGAATGTGTTAATTAGTATTGAAAGTATTTTGAAAGCCTTTGTTTCTCAGAGGGTATCCTATAATACTGATGTGATAGAAGTTTGAAAAGACTACAGGATTTCTTCTGTGTAATGAAAGCATTTTGTCTGTGTTTGAATGATCTTCTGAATAACCTATACAGTAGCAGAGTAAGAACAGATACTTTCTCCTCTTAGTATTATGAAATGAAGCACCACCTGTTAGTGGGCCTGCTCCATTATCTGTCCCAAACAGTGGATAAATGAAGTGAGCTAGGCCCCTTAAAGTAGTGGTTCTGAACATTTTTACTTTCTAAAAAGTGCTCAGGAAATCAGTATCAAGGAATCTAAGTTGGATATTAAAAACCAATGATCTTACCAAGGTTCTCTATGATCTTATTACTTCCTTACTTTCCCTCAAATAGTGTCCTGTTGCCTGTATGTTATCAACATATCCACAGCCATGTGGCCCTGTGAAATAATAAAAAAGCTATTAAGTATGTAATGTACAAATGTGGCCAAATTAATGACATAATTCAGGGTGATCTGGTCAAAGTGGATATTTTGTTTCTGGAAAGTGATGTAGAAATAAGGAAGGATGATATTTCCTCCCCCCTCTTTCCTTCTGCTCCCAAATAGCTTTCAGAAACCACTTCATTCCCAGACTTAAGGGTATTAATAGCTGATGTGTCCAAAATTAATTTTTAAAAGGTAACTCCCTTTTCCAGAAATCTGACAAGTTGAAATATATTAGTTGGCATTTTTCAAAGTTTCAGGTTTCAAGGCTAGATATGTCGTGATACAAATGCTTAGGTTTTCTATTTCTGTTGTAGACTATCTGCCTACAGGATAGAAAATGATGTTTCTTACTGTTTAATGCAACATGCTCAGCTGGTTGTTTCCCACTTCCAGACTTACTAAGCAGCAAAACTCATCTGCTAATAATGCTACTGAATTATTCATAGAAATCCTTAACCAAAATTAATGATGGTTATGACCATGCAATTTCTCCTCCTTCTCACTTCCCATTTCTTTTCCCCAGGGGTACATCTTCTAAACTTGCAAGCCTATAATCACTGGTAAAACATGCAGGGAAAGTCAAGTCAGCATACAATTGGTTACATTTGCGCTTAAAATCAAAGATGAGGATGGAATTCGGGGTACTTTTAGTAGAAAAGAAAATGTTGTAAGGGATAGTTGACTGTTTAATAAAGCCTTATCTCTCATAACCCTCAAAATACTTTACCACAAGGTAGACCTTTTTGTTTGTTTTTCTCAGGGTTTCTCAAAGCAAGTGTTTGTTTTCATATCATGTCTGTGATTTCTCAGCAATGGCCATTCTCTCTCCAAATGTTGCCTCATTGCCTATTCACCTCACTCAATCCTGGAAGTCTTTATAGATTCCTGTTTAGCTCTTCTTCTTCATCCCCTCTTCACTTAAATACTGTTACAGAAGACTTCTGCCTGGCCTCTCAGTGACCTTTCAGATAGATTCTCTGTTACACTAGAAGAACAGAAAGAAAAAAAAATAGTAGGGGAAAGTAAGTTAGGAGACTCAGTTTCATTGTAAGTTCTTTTAAGTGCTTATTCACTGTAATGGTTGCTTATAATATTTGATAAAAGTGAATCTGTTCATCATTCTCTCAATGATTCCAGAATGGTCTTCTGAAGATAGTACTATGACCTTGTTATTTCCCTACTTAAGAATCTAGAATGGGGCTGGGAAGGTGGCTCAGTGGTAGAGCACTTGCCTTGAATGCATGAGACCCTGGGTTCGATTCCTCAGCACCACATAAGCAAAAAG
>NW_012267268.1:3491560-3528379 GCF_000151885.1 Dipodomys ordii | reverse complement strand
GCTAGCCTTGAGCTGAAGAGCTGAGGGACAGTGCCCAGGCCCAGAGTTCAGGCCCCATGATCAGACCCAAAAAAAAAAAATCTAGAATGTCTTGGTATCAACATAACCACAGCCATATTATGTATTATTGTTTATTATTGTGGTTTATTACTGTTTCATTTTTGGATTTTTTTGATGGTTTCAGGTTTTGAACTCAGAACCTCTAGCTTACTCAGCAGATACACTATTACTTGAGCTTTGTCTTCATCCTTGCCCATGTATTTTTACTGTTGTTTTCATTGTCAGGAATGCAGATTCTGTTGATGAGAACTTTAGTCATTTTGTGAAAACCTCTTCTGGACTGAGGTTCTGAAGAAGTACTAATAGATGATCTAGCTTAGTGACTGTCTACCTAGTAGTATCTCATCCAGACTGTATGGGAATGAATGTGTGAACTGGTGAATTAATTGAATGCGTTGGGCTTTCTCCCATAGCAGTCTGAGCTGTCAGCTGAAGAAAGTCCAGAAAAACTAGGAAGCTCCCAGCTACATCATCGGAAAGTTATTTCCTTGAACAAGCAGATTCTGCAGAAGACCAAACATCTGGAAGAAGTTAGTATTTTTGTCTTACAGTTAATGGTTTTTTTGTTTGCTTTGGTTTTGGTTGGGTTTGAAGTTAGGATCTTAAATGTCTTAAGCAGGTACTCTACCACTTGAGCCATACTCTTAGCCCTGTTTTGCTTTAATTATTTATAGGGGAGAATCTTACATTTTTGCTGAGTGCCTAAGATTCTCCTACTGTGACCGCTTTCATCACTGGATTATGGGCATGAACTTCCATTCCTAGTTTATCTGTACAGATGAGGTTTTTGCTAACTTTTTGCCCAGACTGGCCTCAAACTGCTATTATCAAGGTTAATCTTCACTTCTGAATAGCTGGCATTATATATGTAAGCCATTCCACTCAGCTCCTATTAATGTTATTAAAGATGGCCAGCCAGCAGCATGTAATAATACCTGGGTAAGTAGTTGGGCCAACTGGAAACAACAGAAAGAGTAAGATGTGAGTTTCCGATTAAGAAACTAAGCAGTAAAGGTAATTTATTTGTCTGAGTGTTGAAGTCTTAAACCCTTTCTTATATCAGGTATTTACCCATTCCTCATACTCTGTGTCAGAATCTTTAGTGCTGAAATGAAGCATGTAGTCTACAGGCAGATTAGTTAGCTATAGAAAATTTACATACATCTGCATTTTAATCGTGGTGTCATGAATGTTCTTTTCTGTGAAATTGGGATACATATGCATCCCATCTCTTAAGATAAAAGTCAAATGAGAGGAAGTATCTTTTGTCTTTCATTTACAGCTACAAGCAAATCATACTAATCTACAATCCAAATACAATGAAACAAAGAAAACACTAGCAGAGGTAAGCAGATCCTTCTTCCTCCATGGCCCACTGTCAAGAGTTGCTTCTGACTAGTGCTGCTACTAGAACACCAAGTTTCACTTGTCCCTGGAGGAGATGTGGTCCTGTCCTCAGAGTTCATGCCTCTGGACAAAGCAGGCAGTTCTGGAGAAGATAAAAGCAAAAGCTGTTCCAAGGTAACATGCCCCGTGAGGACACAGGACAGTTACATGATGCTATATGACTCGATGCTGTCAGTGTAGCCATGTACTGAGCCATCAGGCACTTTGACAGGAGAGATGACTGTGGGCTGAGGTGGGAATTACTCCCTGAGGAAGACCAATCTGAGAGGGAAGGGGCACATAAAAGGACTTGCAAGGTCTCTCACAAGAATGACTCCCACTTTTCAAGCAACAAGTTGTATAAAAGCTCAAAGTCTGAATTCTTGGGTATCAAAGGAGGGGGAAGAAGGGTGTGGGAGTATTTGACCCATGTAACCCAGTTTCCAGTATGGCTTAAATTCCACTTCTGATTGCTAAGGAAACCAGGTGAGGAACAGATACTTTTAGAGCACCATTTTTTTTTCTTTTCCTAACTGTAGATAGTAGAGATCATTGTAAAAGAGCTACTTTACTTTCTATTTTAAATAGGAGTATACTGTTTTATAGTGCACTTTATGCAGCAAAATCTGCATTACTTTTAAAGTTTCATTTGTGCATCAAAAGGGAAAAAAGGGCAAATTATTCAAGAGGCTAAAAAGTTTTAATTCTGCTATGACAGTCTTATTTTGAGATTTAAACCCATCTGCCTCTGTCTCTGTCTCTGTCTCTCTGTCTCTTTCTCTTTTGCAACTCTTCTTCTTGCTACCAAGAGGCATCTGTTCTTGGCATCACTTTTGGCTTCCCATCCATTTGCTGCTATGATTTGAAGCTACTGCCAAGATTTCTGTGAGCAGCAGAATATATATCTAGAAGAATCTGATTTTGGCCTTTTCATTCTGCCTTCCCTGCCATCTCATTTATCTCACCCATCTCTTTTCTTAATGTAGTGCCAAATCTGGTGGACTTGGCCACTTACTGAAGATCTAGGTGTGAGCCAGGAGGAAGGAAAATGGGAACACTCCCTTCCTTCTCCTCCCAGATCCCAACAAGGATGCCCCATTCTCTCTTTCAGTTGAAGAGTCACAATGAAAAACTAGACAAAGAGCAGGAAGCTCTGGAGAAGATAGAAGCAAAAGCTGATCCAAGGTAAGAGGTTTTAGCAGGTGGGAAGTAAGTGATTTTGCCAGGATCTGGTAGCTTAATTGTTTTGAGCAGGGGACAGAGCAGTGAAGGTCATATGTTCTGGCCCCATTGTGGGTTAAAGTCATCTATCCAGAATGAGTGACTGATGCTTTACTTGCTGATATGCTTGCTCTGCACTGGATTTCCCACTTTCTTCCCAATTCCCCTCTATCTGAGCAGCATGGTTTTTGTTTTTCTATTTTATAGAATAGTACTGCAGCATGGTGCAGTACTAGAAGCCTGCCTAGCAAGTACAAGGCCCTAAGTTCAAACCTCAGTGCTGCAAAGTAAATATTTAAAACTACATAAAATAAAACAATATTTTCACAGTATACAAAGGCATGAGGGGAAAAGTACCCCTCATGTTCCTGTCCCTGTCCATTCCTCCTCCCTGGAGCTATCTACTGTTACTGCATAGTAATTCAGCCTTGGCTCCTTGAAGGAGATATTACAGTCTTTTGGGTCTAGACAAAGCTGCAGTTGTGCCTCTCTCCCCCAAGTAAAATTAACTGTGGTCAGAAAAGCAGCAGCACTGACCATTTGCCCCTTTCAGTTTGACTGTTTGGGCAGTAAAATCTGCAAGGCATGTGCTGCATACTTGATTGTGAAGTCATAAACATTCCCAGAATAATGGACACTGGTAGCAGACTACTTGGCCCTGTGATTAAAACTTTTCTTTTATGATAATGGAGGAGACTGCTGTCAGACATCTGACAATTTTATTTTTAAGCTGGTGCTGTTGTTATGGCCTGAAGCAATGTGCTTTCTTTTCAGAAGGAATATTAAAAATGGCTTTCGATACTGTGTATTCCCTGAGTACAGATGAATAATTGGCATCATTAATTATATCCAGTACTATTGAAACTCATTGATGTTTCCACAGTTGACATTTTAATTCTAGAATGTATAATGTAATATTTGTTTGGATCCCTGATGGTCTAAGGCATACAAATGAATACTAATGTCAGTTGAATAGAAATCATTACCATTTGTAGAGAACATATTAGACATTCTTGGGGAGACAAAAGAAATTAAAAGGCAGTCCTTTTTAGCTGGTCTCTGGTTTTAGCTGTAATTCAAGAAGCCATAATGACCTACTATATGTCAGTTTTTGGTCTTTTCTCCTCAGTATTCTGCAGAACCTGAGAGCACTTGTAGCCATGAATGAAAATCTGAAAAGTCAGGAACAGGAGTTTAAAGCACATTGCCGGGTAAGTGTCTTTTTGGTGTTGGTAAATAAGCCAGGACTTTCATTAAAGCTCTTGTTTTCCCTCCCCTGTGCTGTTGGGGCATGCCGTCTAGTACAGGATAAAAAGCAGACTCTTCAAGCAGTTGTATGCCAGACTCAAGAGGGATAGCAGAGGGTGTGAAATAGGAAACATTTGCCAGAACTCCAAATGGAGAGTATAAGCTAAGAATATCATCTGATTTACAAATGTCTTGAAAGGTTTTTTTTAAATAAATTTACTTTATTATTATTATAGAGGTCATTTACAGAGGGCTTACAACTGCATGAGTCAGGTAATAAGTACAATGTCTTCTGTTCCCTCATTCTCTCCAAGTTCCTCCCTCCCATCTCCACCCACAAGTTGTATAGTACACTTTGGTCAGTGTTCATTGAGCTCCACTGCTGCACTTTTTACCCTTTTTTTCTCAAGTTCTATACCCTTCTGAAGATGTACACTTGAATGCATCGTCCATAAGGTAAAGAGGACAGAATCATTAAAAACTTCAATGAAAGAAAAGAGGCCTCTTTGTTTCCATGTCTCAGAGTTTCAGTAGGTGTATTATTTTATATAAATATGAGAAAGTAAGCCATGCTCAGAGACACAAATGGCATACGTTCTCTCTGATATGCAGAAATTAGATCTAAAATATACTAGGATATCACAAATTATACAAGATTCTAGGTACCCATCCACAATGAGACCAAAAGAGGATATCCAGGAAAGAAACACAAAGGTGCAATGTCTAAGTGCCTCTTCATATTTATATAAAATAATATACATACTGAAAAGTTTTTAAAAATTTAAAAAATTAAACATACAAAGCCAGGGGTGCCCTCCAAAGCTTGGGATGTCTGTCTGTCACATGCATAAGGCCAAGCTCCTACCATCTAGGAACTTTTAAATCTCATGAGGCTGATACAGTTGGAGGCAGGAAGTGAGGCCCAACTAGTTTTATATGAGCTTCAGAAGAAAAGGGGTCAATCCCACACGGGAGCTACTGGGATGTAGGGAGGATGGCAAGTGGAGGAGACTCTTAGTGAAGTAGAGAGAAAATGTTAAGCAGGTAGATAAGGCCAAGGCAGACTATGAAGAAGAGGAAAACAAGTCTGTTGAAACCAGGTTCAGTGCCACTCATTGTGCCAGCCATTACTGCACATTTCACTAGCCCTTCAGAAAGAAAGACCTCATGGCTGGGTACCAGTAGTTTATGCCTGTAATCCTAGCTATTTAGGAGGCTAAGATCTGAGGATCATGGTCGGAAGCCAGCCCAGGCAGAAAAATCCTTGAGACTCTTATCTCCAATAAATTACTCAGAAAAAGCCAGAAGTAGTGCTATGGCTCACATGGTAAAGCACTAGCTTTGAGCATAAAAGGCTAGAGACAAGACCCAAGCCCTGAATTCAAGCCCCAGGACTGATGAAAGAAAGAAAAGCCCCATTAAATGGAGGGCATGTCTGCCTCCCTCTTCCTGAAAAATACCTTCCTAGGCTGGAAATTGGCATCCAAGCAGCTAATTCCAGGTTGGTGTTTTTTTGTTAGTTTGTTTTTTACCCTCTTATGAACTTATGAAAGAGAAAATAAGATCCAGTTTCTAGCTTGTCAGATTTTTGTAAATGTTTATATTGTTCTTCAAGGAGGAGATGGCACGGCTTCAACAGGAAATTGAAAACCTCAAAGCTGAGAGAGAACCAGGAGATGATGAAAAGGTAAGTGTGTCCTCAAGACCAGCAGCCACATTATCACTACATTAAATGATTTCTTCAGGATTAACCAGCAATCTGTGTGAAAGCCAGTTTACTGAACCTAGCCTGTAAGTGGGCCTCTCTCACCTGTTTTCCCCTGGTGAATTTTTAATGTCTCTTCTTTTGAGGTAAAAAGGCCATAGTGAATGTGGAGGAGCAACCAGAGACATGAATTGTCAGATCATACAACTCAGACCTCTCTTGACTACATTTAGGAAATGTCTGAGTTGTTTCCCACATAGTCTGTTCTTTTTTTTTTTTTTTTTGGTCATGGGGCTTGAACTCTGGCCGTGGGCGCTGTCCCTCAGCTCTTCAGCTCAAGGCGAGCGCTCTACCACTTGAGCTACAGCACCACTTCCGGTTTTCTAGTGGTTTTATTGGAGATAGGAGTCTCACGGTCTTTCCTGCCCGGGCTGGCTTTGAACCTCGATTCTCAGATCTCAGCCTCCTGAGTAGCTAGGATTACAGGCGTGAGCCACCAGCGCCCGGCCATAGTCTGTTCTTTAAGTTTCCTTTAGTTTATCTATTCCCTCCTCTCTACTTCAGGCTAATGACAAAAGGTAACTGTAAATGTGAAGGAGGAGAGCAGTGTTGGATTTCTACTAGAGCCCTAGAGCTGTGAGAGCAGCCACATCTAACCCAATGAACCTCCGTCGTTCTTCTAGGGAACTAGAGTAGAATTCCATTGAACATTCTTATATAATAGAATAGGAATATAATGTCTTTCTCTGACTAAGTAAAATTTGTAGGGCTCTCTGATTTTGTTCCTGTCATACTGTCGTACTCATTCAGAGTTTTTTGGGTTTTTTTTATTTTTTTTCCTAAGAGTCCTTGTGTTTAGGATGGGAGACCTGGAATAGCTGTAGATCCATTGATTACAAACCCCCTTTACCCATAAATGAAGGAGAATCTAAGCTCCAAGGAAGGGGAAAGGTTCTTCCAAGCTAGTAGTACCAGGAGCCCTCCAAGTTCCCAACAATGGGCCTGGTCTTCTCCAGTGACCATTCTGGGATTTGGAAGACCACTGTCCTCAACAGGAGACCCCAGCCTTACAGGGGCTTCCTTTTTGCTGGGCCATATTAAAACTAGGTTTTCAGACCCAGGTACAAAATCTTGGAGTCCCCTGTTAGGTAGGTCCATTTTCCCCATATGCTAATAAAGAGACATGGTGAAGGGCAGAGAAAGGAGATTATTACATGGCAGCCCTGGGAAGACAGCACTTGAGAACATAAATACATCTTCAACCATCTTCATTGGCTTCAGGTTAAATAGGGAAAGTTGGGAGGAGTCCATACATACATCTTTAGCCATCCTCAGGAGTATAGACGTTGGCTTCAGGTTAAATAGGGAAAGTTGGGGAGCCATAGCCTGGTAGATCATTAGTCTTTGTCTCTGTAGGAGTTCCAGAAAAGTTATTTTACCACTGAAACAGAAAGGAAACAAGCTGCCTGGCAGGTGGTCTCTTGAGTTTTTGGCAGTTTTTTTAAGATGATAAGATGACATTGCCTATTTTAGGGTCAGTTTGTCTTCAGTCACAAGATATTTATATTGTTCTTTCCTGAAGTCCAGGGTGATTATAAAGTGACTGCAGCAGGGAAGAATTCAGATCAAATGTGCAAAGTGTAGGCCGGGGAGTGGAAGACTAAGTGTCCAGATTTAGTTAATTTATAAAGCCTAGTAAAAGCATCTTTTGGATTGCCTTTTGCAACATGACTTTTAAGTCTATGAGATGTTGGGATAGATGAGCAACAGAACCAGGATTGCCAGCTTGTTCTGGGACCATCACCACATAGGCTGCCTTTGAGTAGTCTCCAGTTTGGAAATTCTAAAGCATGAGCCATCAGCTCAGCCACCCCGATTTTGTTCAGATCACTGAGTTCCAGGTCCCATTTCTCTCCTCAGCATATGTTTTTATAAAGGGATTGTTTCACTGAAGAGAATCACAGTTTAGCTCATTAGGGTATAACTTTCAGATACTTCAAAACAGTTTAAACCACTGTTCTCATATACAGGCTGTGTGGTTTCTATTCTCTTTTCAGATATGCTTGGTAAGAGTCAAGGTTCCCCTTAGCTCTGCTGTTTCCCCACCTCACACTCCTGTCTACAACTATACTCTTAATGCTGTTCCATTCCCCTTACTCAGGAAAGGTATTGATTATATTCCTATATTTTCATCCTTTTAGACCCTTTCCAATGGAGAGCCTCATGGAGCCCCAACCTCCACACTGACTTACAATGTAAGTACCTGCCCATCTACAGACAGGCATAAAGGGTGTGGCAGCTAGCTTTCTTTTCTCCCCAGACAGCTTTCTGGTCTCCCTCCCTGAATGTACAACTGCCTCCTCATCTGCTGGGCTTTTAGGGACATTATGCCACTTTATACATCTGCTCTTCAGATAGAGGCAGGAACTTATTGGGAAGGCTCTCAATGCCACCATTCCGGTGAGTTTTTCTCCCAATTCGGTGTGCTGGAATTCTGCTTTCATGTTACCATTTTAGCTGATCAGGGGAAAAGCCTGTGTTGGCCACATGTACTTGTCATAGCCCATGGGCTCTGAGGGGAGAGGGTAGTGTGTAGGGAAAATTTTTTTTTTCTCTACCATATACCAAGGTTGCCAAACTTTTTCTGTAAAGGATCAAGTAATAAGTCTGTTGAGTTTTGTGGCCCAACTGATAAAGAAGTCATAGTCACTGTATGAATGAATGCATGCAACTATAGTCTAATAAAGTTTTATTTACAAAAATTGACATAGAGATAAATTTGACCCAAAGCTAGAGGATTTAGTTTACAGACTAAAGTTTGCTGACCTTGTTCTGAATTAAGCCATTGTTCTCAGCACATCCACAAACCTCTGGGGGAAAGGAAAAGGAAAGAAAGTGAAAGAGGAAGGAAGGAAGCTCTAACTGTTGGCCTTTTTAAGGCCAGAAGAATGGGCCTCAGGACTCCCACAGTGACATATGTTTCCTGAAGCTAAGCTGAGCTGGTGTGTGTGTGTTTATTTATACATATGCATTCTGTCTTTTAGCTTTCTCTGAGTCAATAAACTGTCCATCCATGTCTCCCACTGTTCAGTTCAGTGTGGGACTAGTCTCTCTATTCTCTACCTCAGTGCTGTCCAAAAGAGTGTTCTGCTATGATAGAAAGTGTTCTCCTTCCATTGTGAAAACCACCAGCTAGATGTGGTTAAGAAAGACTTGAAGCCGGCCAACAGTGCATGCCTGTAATCCTAGCTACTCAGGAGACTGAGATCTAAAGATCCCAGTTCAAAGCCAACCTGGGCAGGAAAGTCTATGAGACACTTATCTCCAGTTAACTACCAAAAACCAGAAGTACAGCTGGCTCATTAGTAGAGTGTTAGGCTTGAGCAAAAAAGCTCAGGGACAATGCTCAGCCTCTGAATTCAAGCCCTAGGACTGGCACACACAAAAATCAAGACAGAAAAAAATCCAAATATAGATTTGAAGTATGGAATGGTAAGGGCTCATAGCCCTACACTTAAGAACCACTGGATTCCTCCTGGAATCTTGATGAAAGGAGTTTTAAACATAATGTGAAAAATATCAAGAGCCTCATGTCAGATAAGACCCTGATCCTGAGCTTGGGCATTTGAGAACAGAAATTTGAGGGATTGAGATAGGAAATATGATAAAACATATTAAGTTTTAAAGACCCCCCACCAAAGAATGAATGTTTTTCATTCCCAAATAATTCTGATCTTTTCACATTTTTAGGAAGATCTAGACAGACGGTATAATATGGAGAAAGAGAAGCTCTATAAGATTCGTTTACTACAGGTAAGTAACAAGAACTAACAGTCTATAGATACATCTGACTAGGTAGGAAGTTACTGAAGTAGAATGTCTTAGTGTCTGAGAACTAGAGAGATCAGGTAACAAGAATGATACCTACAGTCCTGTTTGTATCTGGAGAGTCATCATGATTTAAAACGGTAATAGCATCACACATTGGTGTCTTACTTTCTCGGTCACTCGTTTGAGTTTAACTTCACCCCATGTAGAGAGTAAATATTGTAAGTCTCTTGTGTTACATGAAAAAAGTGAATACACATAGGTTAAATTCTTTCCCAGAGGCAGAATTTGAGTTGCCAAAGGCAGGATTCAAGTTCCAGTACTTTTCCTCTTTAGTTAGATGCCCCATAAAATTATCTGATAACCATGGACTTGAGAGAATGACATCAAATGTTGGGAAGTAGCTTTTAAAGCCAGCTCTAGAACTAAATGCAGAGTCAAAGTTAAAACAATTTCTGAAATTAAATATACACAAGACAAAATTTTAATCCCTTTCTTGGCTAGTATCCAGCTCATGGAAACTGAAGAACTATAAATTGCACTTTGACTCAGGCTGCCCCCCTCTAAATTCTTTGGGATGGAAAGGCCAGGCTGTGGTGAGAGTGGTCAACAGGTAGCAGAGGCCTGTAAGATCCTGCTTCTTCTCTTTCTGTCTCCTAGTTATTTTGCTGAGTTTGGGGGTCAAGTTTGGGTGAGTCAGATATATTCTTGTGCTGATCTAATCTTCAACAAGACATAGAATGAAATAAAATCACAACACTACTGCCTCATATTTGGAAACTTAGACTGAAAGCTCCCTACAGTTTCTACCTTGCAGGTCAGGGCTTAGGAACAGTAAATGGTATGAATCAGCCTCTGGGACCTGACTGGTTGAGAATTGAATGCCCATAACCATCAAGATGCAAGGGAATTTATGTGGAAATAATCTATTAAGGGCAGCTTCAGAGCAGCTTGAGGAAAGCTGAAGTTAAAAAAATAATTTGGTGATGGCGGCAGGATAGGTGAAATGTAGTGGCAGTGGGGAATGAGGACCTGAATCTGAAGGAACTTAAATTGATTGGATGAGAGAAAAGGGTAATGATGCTAAGTTTCTGTTCTCTCTCTCTCTCTCTCTCTCTCTCTCTCTCTCTCTCTCTCTCTGTGTGTGTGTGTGTGTGTGTGTGTGTGTGTGTGTGTAAAGAGGCAGGCTGGTGGCTTGAAAGGTAATTTGGTTTAAAGAAGGGTCTTTTATTAAAAGTGACGGATTTGAGCATATTTAAATATTGGTGAGAAGACGCTGCTAAAGTAGGGAAGGTTTAAGGCAAATTAAAACTTAAATACTTATCCAATATTTTGTTCCAAGGGGAATAAAATACAAGTCAGAGCCTAAGCACCTATGAGGTACTTTGGCCAAATGGAGATTTGATGCTTCCATACCGCTAGAGTTGCAAGGAACTAATTTGGGGTTAGGTTAGATGAGTTGATAGTACATTTCCACTTGGAGTCTGTGCTGCCGAGTAAATTCGAGGACACTTCTGCTTCTGTGAGTGAAACAGACCTGAAAAACAGGAGGATTGGCTGACGGAGGAATGAAGACACAGGAGGAAGTCAATGCTGAGATCCCAGTGTCCTGAGCCTTCAGAATATGAATGGAGGCATGTGTGAGCTGACTGGTTTGCTCCTGCAGTAGCTATTCCCTTTGCATCACTGCACTTCACTGTATTGCACATTCAGTTCATAGGGAAATTTCCCTAGTCCATGAGAAATTAAAGTAAACTAGTGCTTTTCAACCAAGCTGAGGAATTTAGACTGTATTTTGGATGGACAGTGGAATGACATACTTTCTATATTCAGTTATGGGTTCCTTACATTACCTGTGCCCAGGTCTATAACCCTGATGCCATTCAAGGTTCAATCTATAATACACCTTCTCCCACATGTTATAAAGGGAGAAAGTCAATTTAGTTTCACAAGTGGGGAACTGAAGCCAGTCTCAGGATTCTGTATCTTCATTTCAGGGAATGTGGTTGGGCTCAGATGGAAGTTGGGGCAATCTCCACCTGGGGAATATGTAAAACCTTTGACCAAGTAGTAGTATTTCCTCCTATCTTTCCATGTAGGCTCGAAGAAATCGAGAAATAGCAATTTTACATCGCAAGATTGATGAAGTGCCCAGCCGAGCTGAACTAATACAGTATCAGAAGAGATTTATTGAACTCTACCGCCAGAGTAGGTGCATTGACCACACATAAGCTCTCGAGGCTGGGAGGGACAGGAGACAAGGGGCTCTGGCCACTTCAGCATGGGGCTGTGTTTACCAGAACACAGTCCACAAATGCCAGCCCAGTAGGGGCTTTGTTTATTATTTATATATTTATTTGTCATATTTTAAGTTTTTTAGTATTATTATAAAGATGATATACAGAGGAGTTACAGTTACATTAAGTCAGGTAAAGAGTATATTTCTTTTTGGACAATGTCACCCCTTGCTCTGTTTTTCCCTCTCATCCCACCTACAAGTTGTATAGTTCATTTTTAACATAGTATCCAGTGAGTACTGTTGCTTCGTTTATTATTATTATTATTCCTAAGTAGTTGTACAAAGGAATTTCAATTCAGCATATCAGTTAATGTGTACAGAGCATCTTGGTCATTATTACTCCTTCCATCATTCTTCCATCTCTCCCAACATTACCAATCCCCTCAAGTTACATGGTTTCATTTGCGTATAGGTACTTTGAATATTATGACTATTTGGGGCTTTATTTCATCATAAAGGCTGTAGGAGAACTCTGGGGGCAGCTCTGTGGTACTCTCTTACTCATTCTATAGACAGATTCTTTAAGCAAGTGAGCTTTTAGAAATAGGCTTTTAAACCAGTCCTCACTGTGGCCAACTACAGGTCCTTCACAGGACTCTGGCTCCACTTCCCAGTTTTATGCAGAACATCATGATGCCAGCACATATAGGTCACTCCTCACTCTGTTCCTCATTCTTGCAGATACAGGCTTTGTTTTATCACATCATATTCACCCAGCCTCCCAAGACCAGTATGATCAGTAACCACATTTTGTGGCTCATAATGTCCTGCCATTGTCTTTCTGCTCCTACTTCCTCTGCCCTATCTGTTCTTACTTGCATCTTATCTCAGATAAATGACTTAGACGGTCTGCAGTGCCTTCTCCAAGTCTTTTACCGGTTCATCTAATTATAGCACTTGCCTACTGAATCAAGCATTTTTCCTTACTGTACCTGAGCTGGAACCTTCCTAGTCCAAGTGGCCACATCCTGTGCCTAAGCACACTATAAACTTCCTGTACCTGTATCTAGATCGCCTCTCCTCTATCAGACAGAATCCTTCCACACCCAGCTCAGACTCTGTAAGCCTACCCCACATTCCCACCCCAGACAAAAGCTAACTCTTGTTTTCTCTCATATCTTCCTCTAGCCACAATGGACCTATTCAGTCTCCCTGATTCAGTACTTCTTGCCCATTCTGTTCCATAGTAATTTTCAGGTCTGTTTCTTCTGTCTGGATTGCAGCTGAAGCCTCCTCTCATTTCCACTCCGTGTCTAATCGCCTCTCAATACTTTTGCTGACTGATCTTTCTCAGACATCATTGATCATCTTTTTATATTCCTGTTGTAAAAGCTTTTCTATTTAATATCTCTCTGGGACTTAGATAAGCTTCAAAATCCCCAGTATAAGGCCGGGCGCCGGTGGCTCACGCCTGTAATCCTAGCTACTCAGGAGGCTGAGATCTGAGAATCGAGGTTCAAAGCCAGCCCGGGCAGGAAAGACCGTGAGACTCCTATCTCCAATAAACCACTAGAAAACCGGAAGTGGTGCTGTAGCTCAAGTGGTAGAGCGCTTGCCTTGAGCTGAAGAGCTGAGGGACAGCGCCCACGCCCAGAGTTCAAGCCCCATGACCGACAAAAAAAAAAAAAAATCCCCAGTATAGCATACAGATTTTCACATCATTGGTATACAGTCAGTATCCAGTGACACCCCCCCCATTATTCAGTGTCCTGTCATCTGTCTGCATCTTGACCTGTGAACCAGCCCCCAAGTTCAGAATGTTGCTGCCCTGCAGTTTCTACTAGGTTAATTTCAAGATATACTTCCAAGTTGGCTTTGAAGCCGTGGCCTCTGAAATACCCTTTCTTGTTCAAGCTCAAGCATTGTCCTTCTTCAAAAGGTCTAGGTCAGTTTATTCCCCATGTCCTAACCTACCAGCCTGAACGTTCAGTCTTTGCATGATGAGAGGCGTATGTCAACAATGACAGCTGTCAGCAGAAAATAGGTTCTGCCTTAAGTTAAATCTTTGCCTTCTACTTGTAAGCCTTCAACAATAATGTTGCATATCTGTATATTTCAAAGTAAATTTCACAAGTTAAAGTCATTTTATTGATAAATATTAAATTGTACATAAGAGTTTCACACATGTATATATTATCCTTTGATCGTACTCACCTGTCTATCACTCTTATCCCTCTTCCCTTCCCTTTTCATTTCTCTAGTAGTCTCTCTTTTACTTTCATGGCTTCAGTGCTTTGTTTTGTTTTCATCTATCCTGCACAAATGAGAAGTGGAAAATGTAGTGCCTGACTTTATAGGACTGACTTGTTCACTTAACATGGCCATCTTTGGTTTTCTCCATTTTCCAGAAAACAACATAATGTCATCCTTCTTAGTAGTTTAGTAAAACTTCATTGTGTGTGTGTGTGTGTGTGTGTGTGTGTGTGTGTGTGTGTGTGTGTGTGTGTGTGTGTACCCATACATATACACATTACATTAATTTATCCATTGGACATGTTGACACCAAAACTGTTTTCAAGGAACTGCACCAAAATAGTTACATCAGTTTATCATCATCATCATTATCAAATATCCTCAATCCCACCCAGTTTTTTAGCCATCTCAGAGAATAGTGACTGGCTCATTTATGGCAATAATTATAATGCTGACTACATAGTGTCATCTACCTGGGTCCTACGCATAGCTATCCTCATGTAATTGGTTCTGAGACTTTTCAGAAGCTTCCAAGGCAATTAAGTTTGCGCATAGACCTGGTAGACCTGAGTCCTGGCATATGCTTCATGAGAACAGGGTACTTAGGTCAATTTGATCTCTGCTGTCACTCATATCCTGTTTCTTTGCATTTAGTTTCTGCAGTACACAAAGAAACCAAACAGTTCTTCACTTTATATAATACCCTGGACGATAAAAAGGTTTATTTGGAAAAAGAGGTAAGAAATTATTTCTCAAAAGAAAATAATCGAGGTTAACAACCAACACTATAGTTGACTTCAGGAAGTTTGCGTGGTCTTGATACCTGGGAATCATTCTATGTAAACATTCAGTTTATGTAGAAAGATGCATAATGCCAAATGCTGAGATTGATCAACCAGAAAGTGCAAAAATCCTTGGGAGTTCATTGTCTGTGGTGAGGTGAAGCTGGTAGATAGCTATTCTAAATAGTGCCATATGAGGAATGTTATCATGAAAAATATAGTGCAAGCACCAGTGGGGGAGCTGGTTTGAATTTTATAAGGCAAAAAGAACCCACTGAATGAAGAGACTCTGTGTGGCTTATTGTAGCTCACATAGAAAAAATAGCCATTTAATCATCAATGACAGACATGGGCATGAATTCAAATGAATGGGAACTCAAAGCAGAAGCAAGGAGTTGATGTGGGCACTAGCATCTCTCCCTCTTTCTTGCTTTCCTACACAAGTTAGATCTATTCCTGATTCAGGAACTACCCAAATGGCAAATGATTAAGGAAGAATAAGCAGTTATGACTCAACCAAGAGAACAGACCTGGTCTTTACAGCAGAACAGGATTGTAGAGGAATCACAGCTTTGGAATCACTTTGGCCATTTTCCACCCCTCTGAAATTGTGTTGATGGTGATCATGATGGACAGAAAGTGAAAAAAATGTCAAGTCTTTGCATATGATGGATTCTCAATACATATTAGTTCTTGTCCAATCTTCTCCTAGAGGTTGGCACACCTAGTTTTTATTTTATTATCATTTTTCCAGCTATACTGTGACAAAAACTTACGATTTTAATAATAACAATATTATAGATGTATATCCTCTTTAAACCCAAATCAAAGCATCAGTAACTTTTGTTATCTAATGCAGTCAAATCATACAGACTCCTTGAGAAGAGATAGTTTAGTGTTTGCCTATATCTAGGACCTTACACAGTACTGGCATACCCCAGGCATTTGATAAATGAATAGAATAGTATGTTTGGTGAGATTTGGATCAGACATAGGCAATAGCTCTGCTCTATATTCTGGCCTACTTGTTAAAGTGAAGATTTGCCAGCACTAATTTAGGGATAGGTCAACTCCTCCTCAGAACACCTTGAGCTCCATTGCCCTTCTTCAAAATTGTTTACAAAGTTGTTGCAATTTTTTAAAAAAGAAAACTAGGTGTGTTGAGGGAGCCGGATGCTGGCTTTTTGTTCCAAATCATAGGTAGAACTTAGCTTTTTAACGTTGTCTGTGTATTTTATTCTAATTGTATTTATGCATGTGATATTTTACATTTTAGATTTTGAACCTAAAATCTAAATATGGAAGTTCCTTACTCTAAGCCTACAGGTTTAGTATGTACACATACATAAGAGGACCCAGGTTTTTTGGCCCCAGACTCAGCCCTTTCTGGGATTCTATTACTAGGGTAGATAGAAGATCCTACTCTGGGGAATAAGGCAGTTTCCATGGTAATTGGGCCATGAAGGATTTATTCCCTCAGAAGCTCTCACAGCCATCTGGCAGCTGGCCACATTGGCAGGCAGATTCTGGGGAAAGGAATAGGATGGTAACTGTTTTCATTCTTCCCTCTGACCCTGCATGCTGATAGCCACGAAGCTAATAATTATCATAGCATCTTCGCAGCTTCATTCAGGGCCCAGTAGAGAGCCTTCTTTCTATGATTCTGTGATAATGCATTTTAAGAGGAGGAGTTTTCTTTGAGTAGATAGAAATTAATTCTCTCAGAAGTCTAAAGGTCTAAGAATATGTTGCTCTTTTTTTCTTCTTTCATATGTTATTAGTTTAATCTATGTTAAAGTAACTTTAGTATGTTACTTTAAATTGGCATGCCTTCATTTCAGAAGTAATGTGTGGAGAGGAAGCAAGCTTTCAAAGCCTAAGGCAGTTATATGTTAATCTTACAGTTTGTTTTTTGTCCCTAGATAAGCCTGCTCAACTCAATTCATGAGAATTTCTCACAGTAAGTACCTTCCACCCTCCTTCCTGTACTTTGTATTCAGTGCACCTCACCTTACCCATAGCATGACCAAGGAAAGTACATGCAAGGCTTGGTGCTAGAATATAACGCTTACACTTCACCCCTTCTGCTCAGAACACATGGATCTTAGTCTACTGTCCCTGAGTCCCTGCAAAAATGTAATTTTTTAATGACAAGGAAGAACTTGATTTTTCATCACCATTATAATCTCTTTGAAAATTACTTTTGTCTTGGTAAGATTAGATGAATACCATTTGTTCTTAGTACATAGAGAAGCCGTAAAGTTTAGATAAATCTTTGTAATTTTTTAAAGACTTTTTAAATCATGCAATAGATTTTCTTCTAGGTTAATATGCCTCCTCCATTTTGTTCAGATGTAAATTTTTTTCTCCAAAAATTGGATAGTAAGGCCACCTTCACACAGATCATACCAGCCCTCAAGCATGTCCATGGTGGGCTGTCTTACCCATGCTCCCTCAAACCCCCCCTCAACCCCAGGGAAGCCCAGGGCTTGCTTTCTGTAGTACAAACATCTGCTAGCCCTGACAGGTGAAAAGATACATTGAGACTGGAATTTTAAGAAATTATAAGCTCTAAATTTAAAACAAAATGGAAAACCAACTAGCTTCCTGGGAAGATGCGGATTCAGGGAATGCCTATGGTCTTGTAACTTTTCTGAAACTGATGCTCATCTCCCTTTCCTGATCATGGAGAAAGTGTGCAGTGAGGGTTGCTGTGAAGAGCCCTGCTCTGTCACCCTGACCTTTGGAGGAACTCCAAGTCCTGTGTGGCTCTGATCCTCCTGGTATCCTGCCCTCTGCAGTGGTAGAGCGAGGCAGAATGGTTAGCACATTAGGAAGCCTCTAGCAACAGGACCAGGCTTCCCAGCCCTAGTTAGGAACACTCAGAATATGTTTACCAGGGCTAGGAAAGTGGCTCAGTGCTAGAGCACTTGCCTTGCATGCTCGAGGCCCTGGGTTTGATTCCTCAGCACCACATAAGCAAAAAAAGAAAAAAGCCAGAAGTGGCGCTGTGGCTCAAGTGGTAGAGCGCTAGCCTTGAGCTGAAGAGCTGAGGGACCACGCCCAGGCCCAGAGTTCAGGCCCCATGACCAGACCCAAAAAAAAAAAAAAAAATATGTTTACCAATCCTGGGAAAAGTCTCCCAGTCAAGCCTGTTTTCTCCTTCCTTCCTTCCTTCCTTCCTTCCTTCCTTCCTTCCTTCCTTCCTTCCTTCCTTCCTTCCTTTTCTTTCTTTCTTTCTCTTTCTTTCTTTTTCTCTCTTTCTTTCTTTCTTTTTCTCTCAATCTTTCTTTCTTTCTTTTTTCTTGTTTGTTTTGTCAATTGGGCTTGAACTCTGGGCCTGGGAGCTGTCTCTGAGCTCTTCAGCTCAAGGCTGGCACTCTACCATTTGAGCCACAGCACCACTTCTGGTTTTCTGGTGGTTTATTGGAGATAAGAGTCTGACAGACTTTCCTGCTGGGCCAGCTTTGAACCATGCTCCTCAGATCTCAGCTTCCTGAGTAGCTAGGATTACAGGTATGAGCCACCAGCACTCAGCCCAGTCCAGACTTTTTAAAGCCAAATTTAATTCGTTTCTTAAGCAGTGTGTCTGTCATTTTAGCTCCGTTTTATTTTATAAGAAAATACAGATTAGTTAGTGAACCTGTGGGGAGAATGAGGGAATAGAAGATCAATATTAAGTTATTAGGCCAGGTAGACTTGACTGCCCTCCTCACAGGTTTAGAATCCTGCCTGAGACCCCAGCTGTCCCCATGGGTCCATTGAGCTTTACAAAGGCCCAGTTGCTTCTGGGGACAACAGTCTGGACCCAGAGCTGACTCCTTGGTGTCCTGCTTTCTCATAGTTTAGTTCTGTGTGCTGTCATACCTCTCTGTTGGTTTCTCTTTCAGAGCCATGGCTTCCCCTGCTGCCCGGGACCAGTTTTTACGGCAGATGGAACAGATTGTAGAAGGAATTAAGCAAAGCAGGATGAAGGTCAGCTGACCTATCTTCTGTAGTGTCACAAGTTTCACTGTGGTGGGAAGACTTGGGAGTTTGCTGCCCATCCTTACCACCCTCCAGAGAGTTTCCCACCAGACATCTGACTGCAGTGGGCAAGGACCTACCCCTACCCCTTCACTGCCTGTGCCTCACATTCAAAGACTGAGTAACAGTAGTACTCTGAGTAGCAGCTCTGAGGCATTGTGCACCCACTATGGGCTAATCACTGTAGGGGGTGGAGTGAGGGGGGGTGGTCTGGGGGCTAGGCACTGTCCCTGACCTTCTTTTTTTTGGGGGGGTGGAGTCCGGTCGTGGGCCTGAACTCTGGGCCTGGGCGCTGTCCCTCAGCTCTTCAGCTCAAGGCTAGCGCTCTACCACTTGAGCCACAGCACCACTTGCGGCTTTTTGCTTTTTGCTGATGTGGTGCTGAGCAGTCAAACCCAGGGCCTCAGGCATGCAAGGCAAGTGCTCTACCACTGAGCCACCTTCCCAAGCCCTGTCCCTGAGCTTCTTTTGCTCAAGGCTAGAGCTCTACCACTTGAACCACAATACCAGCACCACTTCTGGCAGTTTATTGAAGAGTCTCATGGACTTTTCTGCTCAGGCTGGCCCTGAACCACAGTCCTCAGATTTCAGCCTCCTAACTAGCTAAGATTACAGGCATGAGCCACCAGCGCCCCACTCTGCTGATCTTTTTAAGAGTCTCTTAAATGAGTGGGGCTAGTGCCATGGCTCAAATGTAGAGTGGCTACCTAGCAAGCTTCAGGCTGTGATTCAGGCCCCACCACTGTCAAAACAAACAAAACAATGGAAAACTTTAAGTGGTGTTGCCTCTACAGATGAGAAAATGCTGGTCATAGTGGCATCATCATAATGGCCTATCATCCCAGATGTGTGGGAAGCATAAATAGATAGATTGAGGTCCAGACCAACCTGGGCATAAATGCAGGACCCTATTTGAAAAATACCAAAAGCTGAAAGTGTAGTGGTATAGGGCAGCTCCAAAGCAAGCACAAGGCCCTCAGTTTAAACACCAGTGCTACAAAAGAAAAAAGGAAACCGCTCTGTTTGTAAAGTCAGGATGGGTCTTGCTTCCATTGATGTGACAGTTGAGTCTGTGTCCTCCCGAATTGGCAGAATAATAGACAAGCATTGAGTAAACATGGTAGAATAGGCATTTCTTCTCACCTGGGCTTCTGAATAAAGAGGGAATCATGTGAGTAGGCATTTTGACCTTATCCAGGGAAGTATTATCTTTGGATATTACAAATGCTCAATCAGTAAAAGCATTTGGAGTTGTTACCCTAGTTGTGAAGAGGAGATGAGGAAGGAGTAGGAGTGGTCTGAGTGGCAAGATGGTACTGCAAGTAGTATGAAAATGAAACTAGAGCTGAGCACTGCTGACTCAGAATGAGGGAACTCTTCCCACTTAACTCATTCATTCTGGCATATGGAGTGTTAAGAAGCAAAGCTGTCTTACTGAACAGCTACTATGAAGTAAATGATCTATCATCTGTTTTAACACTTAACATCACACATTTCTTACAACAAAACTTGTGATCTAGATTATATTATCCCCGTTTTACAGCTAAGAGGGAACTTGTCATTGAAAAACATTAAATAGCTTGTCCATTGGTCCACAATGAGGGGCAGAGCTAGGATTTGAAGGTAGGCCTTTTTGGCCTTAAGCTCTCATGTTTCCTATATTGCCATTCTACTTTCCAGAGTGAATTCATAATTGACTTGAAGTCATTAACTGTATCACTAGAATATAACTGGTCTTGGCCAGTTTTTTTGCTAAAATACTAAATGAACAAGAGGGATCTGGTTTAAAGTTGATCCGCTGAGTGAGGAAGCCCGCTGTCAGTCCAAGCCCTCCTAGTGCAACAGGAAGTAGCTGGTGGTTTGAAGTAGAGTCAAAGGAGAAATAGCAGTGCAAGTTGTATTGCAATGTATCAGAAGTTTGGGCTGACTACTGAAGATCTTCATTCTTAGTGCAGGAAGACACTGGCCAAAGTTCTCAGGTGGGGAGTACTACCACTGAAAGATTTGGGCAAAAGGCAGATTGCCACACGTAAGACTTAACCACAGGTATATTGCAGGTGTCCATGTGTAGAATTACACAGAGAGGAGGGCACAGAAACTTGAGACTCAGGAGTTGATGCAGGGTCAGAATTGGACCAAGAAATAAGTCCTTTTGTGTTCTGAACAATGTTGGAGTATGCATCAAGGTACTAGATTGCATTTCACTTTTGAGGTCAACAGAGACCCTTATTGGGGAGAGAGAAGGCAAAAGTACTGAATCTCAGGTACAGTCAGGTCACTTTGTGTTTACTAACTAAATCTGTTTCCAAAATCATTCATGATTTTATGTAATAAGCACCATATCATTCATGATTTCATGTAACAAGCATCCAGTTGTGTTATAGTGTAAATCTTTGTGCCCTCACTCAGTGCTCTGAGTCTATCTTCAGAAAATACAGTACTTGTCGCTGTCAGCTCTGCTCCAGTGCTCCTCCTCAGAGGGTCCCCCTGACCTTCCAGTCTGAGGAGCCATGTGCACTCCCCACCCTTCTCCAGCCCTTCTTCATTTTCTTCAAAGTCCTGGTGCTTATGGGAACTCTAATGTGTCTGTTTGCTAGACACTCTAGACATCTAGAGTGTGCCTTGTGAAAGCATGGACTTACCTTGTGCACTGCTGCACTTGGGGACTCTGGTAGTGTTCAGTCAGTATTTACTGAAGAATAAACTTTTGGTAGCCTTTAAAGAGTGTCTTTCAATCAACATCAAGCCTCTAAGATGTGATCATAATCCCAGAAAACCAGTATTGCCTAGTAAGCAATGATCAAAACTATTATATGGTTTTTAAAGTAATTGTAGAACGCTTGAAGTATGGAAACAATTATATCAAATGAAAAGGTGGTGTGCATCTTTATTGTATAACAAACAATTTCATATGTCAGGAATTTTTTTTGTTTTTTGTGTTTTTTTTTGGGGGGGGGTCTGATTGTGGGCCTGAACTCTGGGCCTGGGCACTGTCCCTCAGCTCTTCAGCTCAAGGTTAGCGCTCTACCACTTGAGCCACAGTGCCATTTCCGGCTTTTTTCTTTTTGATTATGTGGTGCTAAGGAATCGAACTCAGGGTCTCAGGCATGCAAGGCAAGCGCTCTACCACTGAGCCACCTTTCCAGCCCCTGTCAGGAGTTTTTTAACCTCAACATTACTAACATCCTGGGCCAGGTAATTCCTGGTTGTGGGACTGTCCTGTACATCAATCTTAACAACATTCCTTTCTTTTACCCATTGAAAGCAGTGGCTCCTCTTCCTCACAATTGTGACTCAAAACTACCTCCAGAGGTAACATAACCTCCCAGTTGTGAAACACCCACCTGTTTATTGTGAAATTGCTCATAGTGACAGAAATAATGTAATTATTTAATGTCCAGTGATAGTCAAATTGTTGAGTAAATTGCAGTGTCATACAAAGAAATGAAAGTTGTTGAGCCAACCTCAGTTTCTATAGGTGGAAAGAAATCCGTGGAAATATTGATGGTTGCTATTGGATGTTATCAGCTGCCTTTGTCAGGAACCTTTTCATCATCCACAATTTTCAAAATATTTTCAACAGATGGAAAAGAAGAAACAGGAGAACAAAATGAGAAGAGATCAATTGAATGACCAGTACTTAGAACTGTTAGAAAAGCAGAGACTGTATTTTAAGACTGTGAAAGAGTTTAAAGAGGTAAGGAGGAAGATGGGTGGGGTATGTTAGAGCTAAAATGAAGTTCATATTCATCTCAAGATGAGCTTTTAAAAACCAGAGCAAGTACGTAGTATATGGTCTTCAGCAAGTAATAGGGGCAGGGAGACAGTTTACTTTTTAATTCTAGAAAGAACTAATTACAAAGGGCTCTTTTCTATGTGCATTTTTCCATACTTCTTTTCCTAAATGCTGAGAATATTCCTACCTCTCACCGTAAGAATAAGAGTGTGTCAAAGGGGTTTGCTCACTGTACTACTACTGCTGCCTTTCTCAAAATTCCTTAGGGTGCTTCTACACAGTTCCTTCACACCTCTTACCCTCATAAGCCCAATGTCTGGTTTCTATCCCTTTGAAGATTTTAGGAAATCCAGTCTAGCAGCACAGTAATAATGTTAGTGTATCTGTTTTGGTGTCAGAGGTCAATAGGATGCCAGATAATTTCACCATGCTGTTTTAGCTGTCCGAACCTACTCCTGAGGAACTTGGCAAGGACAGCAAGGCCAAGTGGGTGCTGGTGTAGTCACACCTCTCCTCTCTCTCTGCTTCTCCAGGAGGGCCGCAAGAACGAGGTGCTGCTGTCCAAGGTGAAAGCCAAGGCCTCCTGAACCTTCCCAGCCATGTCATATATTGATTTTTTTTTAACGCCGTGTATCAACTACAAGATCATGGAATGGTTCTGGAAGCAACAGTAGAGAGATGCAGGTGTATTAATTTCAATTCCTTGGATGTTTCCTTTTTCCTGATTGCTTCCATTTCATCTCTGTTGGCTGTTGGGGATAGAATTTGACAGTATAAGCACTGGCTTGGATAACACTCATGATTCTATGAAGAAATGTGAGCAGTACTCATTTTCTATTTTCATTTGACTGTTCTTCCAGTAACATTGCACTAATGAAGGTACCTGTATTTGTATGGGCTCCAAATAAAAAAGAGTTCTTTTGTTTAGCAAGTATTAATTGAGCAACTGCTGAAAAAATAAGCCCTGAGGGAGATCCAGCAAATGTAAAACACAATCGCTACCCTTCAGGCATCCAGTAGTATCCAGGGGAACAATCTCCCACAACTTGGCCAGAAGTTTACAGTGCAAACAGAAGGCCACAGGCAAATGATTTGCCCATATCACACATTGGTCACTTGGGCTCTTCACCCACTATGGTGCCTTTTGCTCCTAACTCTTCTTGGTGCCACCCTGTAGGCTTGGATGTCATACAAGGAACTAGAATGAAAGCTGTGTTGTTAATTTAGCCTGAAACTTTGAAAGTTAAGGATACTTCAATAGGAATTACATGTTTCTGTGTCCCAATTTTTATGTGAGTTACAGGCAACACATGATTAAGCTTTTCTTCATGGAAAACATTCCATGTTCCTACACTGCAAAGAACGTCATAGCATGAGCTAGGAGAGAGATCTGCACACTGCTTCTTCCTATTAGAGCAGCAGAGAGAGACAGCAGATAGTGCAGTGCAGAGACATGGAAGACTTCATGGAGAAAATGGAAAAAAGATTAGAATATTAGGAAAGCTGCTTTCAGTGAAGATTGTTAGCAACTTGAGGGTACAAGACTATACAAGACACACAAAAATTGAGGAGGAGTGTTCGGGGAGTGGTCTTGATGGTGAGACACAAGCTGGTTCATACAGAAGGCATGAGAGACCAGACTGGAAAGATGTGTGCCACCACACTGCACAGGGCTTTAAAAGGAAGCTTATAGGCTGGCTTCATCTTGAGAAATGAGCAGTCTAAAGCAAACACAGACCTTTTGCCCTGGCTATCAGGAGCTTGACCCCTTGGCCTTAGTCAATAAACCCCCATGTGAAGATCTCACCCATTCTCGCACACATATATTGTCTAGCCAGCAAGTTTTAAGTTGAGAAAAACATCCGTATTACCTTACAAAGAAGTTTGTGGATCCACCTCTGCTACCCAAATTTTGTGAGCAGGTAGAAAGAATTTGGTACAGGTATAGGAAGTACAGGTAGTATTCTAGTGTTACCAGAGTCTATGTGTCCTATGTTGGTGTTGATGAGAAGTAACTGTATTTCTTTTGAAGAAATAATTTCGTTTCTTAGGAGTTTCATTGGTTTGGTTTTGCAATAGAGATATTAGATACCTTTTTTTAAAATCCACAAGACCTAATTCAGATGATAAATTAGTCCATGTTACTTGAACATAATTTGAATGAGACTGCAGAAGCCAGTTTTGAATTGCATGTTAACTGCAAACAGTCTGAAGTGTGGGTAGCGCCTTCATGAGTAATTAGGACATTGGTGGGCTGTGCAGTCAGGCCTTACAGGCTGTGGAGCTGCTGAGCCTCCTAGCCATTTCAGAAGAAATTTGGGCACCTAGAGGGAGCTCCAGTGCCACATCTTTCTTGGTGTCCAGACAGAGTGCAGCATCATATTCTTCTGAGTTACTTGCATGCTTTTCCAGAGTTGTAAGGTATGAAGATGCATTCTAAATAACCTTTTTTTTTTGGTTGGTCGTGGGGCCTGAACTCAAGTGTGTACTTTAAGGGAAATAAATTTTCAACCAGAAGCAAACCATTCAAACCAGTGAGTTTGGTAATGCTGGCTGCTAGTACCCTTCACGCTCAGCCTCTAGGTCAGTAGCATCCCTTCCTCCCATATGCCACTCATGGATTACATGGGGATGTTCTAGTTTAGACCCGTATTAGAGTTGCTATGAGCAAGGTAAGACTTGATGCTCATGAAGTACCTGGGAGTCACTGGTCCTCTAGAGGTTCAGTGCTGGTAGACAGCTAGGCCATCACCACTAGAAGCAGGTGTAATGTGTTAAAGAACAGTAGTCAAGAGTCATAGGAGAAACTGTTTTAGGAAGCTTACAAGTTTGTCAGGAATAATAAGCTTTTATTAGTCAGACCATCTGGCTTAAATGGGATTCTGGTTTCTAGCCTATATTTGAAGGCAGTGGGTTTCTGCCACCAGGTTCACTGAATCTGGCAGTGGAATCAGAAGGCTGGCACCTGGGTGAAGGTCCGAAGTCTTTCCTCAACAGGCTGGGGAAGCACTTTCCAGCAGCACTGTAGCCCTGAGGCCCTCCTCAGGCCTGAGCAGAGAGCGGAAATGCCTCGTGAATTCCTTTTTTTATTATTATCATTAATCTTTTATTGTGAAAATACCGTACAGAGGGGTTACAATTACATGGACAAGATAATGAGTACATTTCTTATCAAGCATTGTTGCCTCCTCCTTTGTTTCCCCTTCCAGTCCCTTCCCATCTCCCCCCTCCACCATGCCCCCTCCTTCCCCTCCCTTACCCCTACCCTGCCAAAGTTGTAAAGTTCATTTTCAACATAACATCTCATTGTTGCAATGGGTCCACCTGTATCCCTCTTTAAACTGTTTTTTCCCTTCCCCTCCACAAATTATACCAACATCAAATACAGTGAAAACAGGCATTATACCATGGGGGGGGGGGAGGACATACAAAGCAACAAAGAGACCCAGCAATCCCACTTTTGGGCATTTACCCAAATGATCACAAACAAGACCATACTAAAGCTACCAGCACAACTATGTTTATTGCAGCATTATTTACCATAGCTAAGATATAAAACCAACCCAGATGCCTCTCAGTAGATGAATGGATCATGAAAATGTGGTATATATACACAATGGAATTCTATGCCTCCATCAGAAAGAATGACATGCCCCATGTGTTAGGAAATGGAAAGACTTGGAAAAAATTATATTAAGTGAAGTAAGCCAGGCCCAAAGAAACAGGTCCCATGGTTTCCCTTATTTGCAATAACTAGTATATGTAGGAATTCCTTTTACTACCTCACAAGGGGACCATTCCTGTGGCCTTGGGGTTGTCACCTTGAGAGGCCCCAACCACGGCTATAGTGACAAAGCAAATCTGCCTGTAAGAGCATTTGGGTCAGTCTGCCTGGTCTGCAGTCTGGTCCACCTGGATTTCTGTTGCTTCTTATTCTTTCCTATCTTACCTGCTCTACAGGTGACCAACTGATGTTCAGTTTAAGAGCCAGGCATTCTAGCAATAACTTTTACCACTCACTGTGGCTGAGACAGCAACTTCTCCCACTTACTTAGGCCAAGACTGAATTCCTTCTGATTTCTGGTAATTGGTTTGAGGGATGCTATGCAGAAAAACACTTTAAGAAGTTCTTTATGACTTACTCATAGTCAGTGTTGGCCATGGGCAAAAGAACATCTTACCACTGAACAGTGCAGTGAAGAGCTCATCAGCATGGCTACCACTGTCTGTCTCTGAGGTTGGGCATGGCCTGGGAAGTGCTTTGTTTCATGCATCTTAGAATTTCATGCCCTCTTGGTCTTTTACACTGAGAGCAAACCTTCGTATGACACACAGAGGTAGGCTGAAAGTAATGTTTAAGAAGTAATTTTATAATCATATGGTATGAGATCATTAGAGGAGAGTTGGTACTTGGTCTGCAGCTTGCTTGACAACACAAGGAGTACGCTGAGTCCTAATATCAGCCTTTGTCAGTTTCCTATATGAGGCCAATCTCACCCTACATGGACATTCCCTATGCCTGGAGCTCAGTCCCCTCTGAGATCTTTGGCAATGAGTTTTTTTCTTGATAGCCTAATACATGCACAAACCCATTTAACTTTGCCTTGATTTGCATTTAACTTTGCCTGTGCCCTGTTGTCTAGATGGCGATGCAAGAAAGTTGTCTTGATGGCACAAGTTGCTGCCTGAATGTCTCTTAGTCCTTTGTAAGGTCTCTTAACTGCACTCTTCTCGAGAATGTGTAAGGGTAGCAAAAGCAAGGGGACCGTGCCTGTCACACTATGGTCTCCTCAGGAAATACTGCTTGGATAAATTGGCTTCTCCAGATTGCAGCTTTGCATCCCTATAGTAGCCAATTTTAGATTTAACCTTTCCTCTAATTTATGCTTAGTTTGAAATAGGTCAGCAATTCTATTCAGCATCTTTAGCAGCTCTTGCTCAGTGTGTTTATTATTCTCTAACCTTGAAGGTTGAAATGGAAAACGGTGTCAAGAGTTTTCAGACTTTTTGAAGGAATTACATTATAGAAACTTTTTTCCTCCCTCTATAGGAGGAAAACAGAAAAGGAAAATACTATTTTCAGATAGGATTGTGAATATGTTTTGTCTCAAGATTTTTCATGAATCTGAAGGTAACTTGACTGGTAGAAATGTCTCAGTCACATGAAACCAAGCAGTGGGACAGTGGGACAGGCTGCAGGAAGCACTCAGTACAGCACTGGCAGAATCGTGAGACTAACAGCCTCCATGGAGGACAGCTGGATAACATCTTCACAAGCGCAAGTGCACAACCAGCAATACCATGTCTAACAATTGTTCCCACTCACAAGGATTTTTACCGAAGCATTGTTTATAGTAGCAAAAAGTTGAAAACTCCCCTCAGCAGTGAAATAAATTATGGCCATTCCCTATGAGTTGCTCTGGGTATATGGGCCATACGATAATCTTCAGGCTGCATGGTTAAGTGGGGGGGGAGGGGGAATGCTGAGTATTGTATAGCAGTGTTTGGAATGGCAAAAAATGGGTCAGTACATGTGTGTAGATGTATGTGTGTGTGTGTCTACATATACTCACGTGTGTGTCAGTGATATCTACTTACATATGCAAGTAGACGAGTATCTCTGGGAAGTTACACAACAACTTGGTGGCCTTCATTGCCTCTGGGAAGAGGGGTGGGAGTGACTTCACTGTATGCCTTTTGTACCTTTTGAATTGTGTACACGTGCATATATTATCTCTTCAAAAATAAAGTTTTTTAAAATTGTAAATTTGCTTCAGTTTTTTGAAAAAACAATGGAAGAAGCTCCTGGTGTCTTGTCAGTTTTCATAAAGAAGGTAAAGCTTTGAGTCAGAAGCAGCTAGACTCCATTGTGTGGGTCTTGAGGACAGTGGGCCATGCCTCTTTTGATTGAAGAGCTTTGGAGAGGTGAAACACTTGTGTATGTTGTGTATGTTGACTACAAGGAGGGATGGGGAAATGGACTGTGAAGCTGGGTCCTGACAACAGACTGAGGCTGTCCCATTGATGCCTACTCTTGTGACTATCACAGTGTTATCTATGTGCCCACAAAAGACAAGTGGGTCACAGGCTAGCATGCCCATCTTGTAAGGAAATCTGCCAATAGGTGGGAAATCCTGTATCTCTCCTTCAGTACAACTGTTTTGTCCAGTTGCAAGAAAGGAATAATGAGAGTTCTTCTAAAGGAGTTATATCAATTCCATTCCTCTTTACTAAGAATTAATTTACAGACAGGTGTCTAACCCTAATATGGCTGTAAGAGACTGATAAGCCCTCTAGGAAAGAGTTTTCTGCCAATGGCAATAAGAGTAAATCTTCTGCCTCTTTTTCCTGTTTTCTCAAGTTATGGAGGAAAGGACAAGATTTGAGCAACTTCAGCCATTCTGAGACCTTAAGACATACTGACATACTAGTAAGCAGAGTGAAAAGATGGAAAGCATTGCTTCCCTAAAGGCATGAGAATGTGAACCACCATGAGGTCCACTTACCTCCATGTTCTTCTATGAGAAAAAAAAGCAATGGTTAACTGGTTCATTCAGCCAACAAAATATGACTTTCTATCTCCAGCACTGGGACTACAGCAGAGACTGATGCACTAGAGAAACTAGTAAAACCCCCCTTTTAGTGGTAAAACAAATAAGAGCATTTGTTGCTTCAACAGGATGAGTGAAGCTAGGAAGAAGGATCAAGAGTGTCTAGTTTGGTCTATAATGTCTTCCCTTTACTCAGAAGCTAAGGAAGATACCTATCAAAGACAGAGACCTGGGTGAGGAAGGTTCTAGGCAGAGCAAATAGCATGTGATGTTTGTTCACTGCAGACCATAAGGGGCACAAGCAGGGAACCTTGTTAAGTGGCCATTGTAATAAGCCAGGTGAAAATGCAACTGAAGCAACTTTCACAAGAGTTCTTGTATTATCCTGAACTGTTTTGTTCTGTTTTGTTTACATTCTCCCTTAAAATTCTGAGTGCTAGCTCACTTATTCTTCATATATCCCATTGGAGAGGCCTCTAGTGTAATTCTCCATCCATTGGTTTCAGACTTTTACTTGCCTGTGTGTTCTGAAACTACGTTTATATGTTTGGCTTGACTCCTCCCTTGCTCTTCTCTTTTGAGCAGGTCATTCTTTGCTGGCTCTAAGTATATATGGGGGACATGGAGTCCTAGTCATAACCCAAACTTCCAACCTAAGCTCAGAAGAGTCAGCAAGAATAGTGAAACCCAGATGAGCCATAGACATATAACAAGAGATAGCTTGCAGGTACAAACATGTTCAGTAATTACATAGAGTTTTTGTTGGTGGTATTCTTGAGTCCTACAGCAATCATCATTTTTGCATTTTATTTTGTGTGTCATGAGGAAAATGATTCAGAGCCTAGAAAAGAATGCCTCAAAAGTATTTTTATTAGACATTCAAATGGGAAATTTCTTATAGTTGCTATCCCTTTGATAGAGAAGCAGAGCGAAGCCAGGCACCAGTAACTTAAACCTATAAATCCTAGCTCTTCAGGAGGTTGTGATCTGAGAAATGTGGCTCCAAGCCAGCCTGGACGGGAAAATCTATGAGACTTACCTCTGATTAACCACCAAGAAAGCTGGAAGTAGAGCTGTGAGTGAATCAAGTGGTAGAGTAATAACCTTGAGCACAAAAGCTCAGGGACAGCAGCCAGACAGTTCTAGCCCCGGGACTTGCTCGTGCATGTGCGTGCGCACACACACACCACAGAGAGAAAGAGAAGACCTCACCAGGAGTTCTCAAACCTCTGCCCACACTTGCTGCTGCTTATATCACTTTCCAGGAATTAATTCTAATTTAACTAGTCCAAAGAGCAACCTAAGTATCCAGTGGCATCCCCCACTAGTTTTAAAAAAAAAAAAAAACCATTAAGACCATGGTACTATATCATCAGACCTCCTCTTTAAGAATCTGACTCAGTCATATAAATTGCACTAGATTATCCTCATCTTATGAATTGAGATACACAGTCTTGTTGGGAATGTGTTAAGAAGCTGAGAAAGTCAAGTTGAGTCTGGTTGAATAGGGTAGCTAGATCGTTCACAAGGTAACAGACTCCTGATGGGGCTAAAAGACCCTCACTGAGGAACATGCTGTTAGACAAAGAGAATGCAGCTCAGCTTTGATGTTTACATCAGTTCTAACCAATTAGTAACCACCTACGGTGTTGTTCTGAGAAAATTAAGAGGTGGGGTTTCTGCTCACTAGGAAAGTAGTCCATGATCAATTAGTACCATCGGCCCTGTACCTAAGTAAGCACATATGTAGAAGGCAAAATTGCACATTGTCATACATTTGCTGTCTCTGTGTGAGAGCCTTTATTTAACATTGCTTCTTCTACAGTCCAGGCCCAGTGGTCTGACTCTCAGAACATCATTCGTGTTTAGCTGTGAAAGGACGGCTTCTACATCATTGGTGAGAAGAAATACAACAGCACACATGTTTTTCTCCAGCTCTTTTTTATCTCTGCTTGGTAAAGAGACTCTTGAAGGCATTGTTGTAGTTCTTATTAAATGCTGTGTAAATCAGGGGGTTGAAGAAAGAATTGGAGTACCCAAGCCATAAAAAGATGCTTTTCCAGATTGGGGGGACACTGCAGGCGCAGAGAGGGCTGATGAGCTCTGTGAGGAAGAAGGGGATCCAGCACAGCACAAACACCCCAATCAGAATCCCCACCATCATGGCTGCTCGCTTCTCTTTCTGCTCTCTCCATGACTCTCCACTTGTCTGGAATGTCACACTTGCTCGGCAACGTGCTGTGAACACCTTCTCAGGCTCAGGTTCCTCCTTCATCTGACGAAAGAAAATGGAGAAAACATGGAAAAAAGACGGAAAGAAAAATCAGTAATTCCTGTGTGCTGTGTGTGTGTGTCCCAGTCTTAGGGCTTGAACTCAGGACCTGGGTGCTGTCCCCTGAGCTTTTATGTTCAAGGGTAGCACTCTACCACTTGTGCCACAGCTCCAGTTCCAGCTTTTGGTTTGGTTTGGTTTGGTTTTGTCTTGATAGTTAATTGGAGATAAGAGTCTCATGGGCTTTCCCTCATGAGCTGGCTTCAAACCTGAATCCTAGATCTCAGCCTCCTAAGTAGCTTGGATTAAAGAAGTGAACCACGATTGCCCAGCAACAGTTCTTAGAGAAGTGAAGTCACAAGGTTGAATGCTGTTCCAAAGAAAGGAAAATACAGTAATCACAGCTTACCAGAATGGGAACTACGGGTAGGAAAACTTAAAGGGTAGCTGACAAACTGCTGGAGGCTCACAGTGGAGAAGTCCTCACTCTTGGGAGTACTCTCAATGAGCAGGGCGGAGAGCAAGGGTTCACACTCATGTAAGTTTATTAACATCAGGAGTTTTATTCAGTCCTTATAGTGTACACTGAGGAATTCACTTTGTGCTTTCTGGAAGTGGTGGGAATGGAAGACCCATTTTCAAACACTAAAGATCATTCTGATCTTCATAACAAGGCTGCCTTCATTAGAAGTTGATTTACCAGAGCCTAATCTACCTGAGGAAGGGGAAATATCCACCATGAGCATCCTCTACCCTTCCTACCCCACCTGAGCAAGAGGTGCAACTCCTAAGCATTAGTTACATTCACAGGAATACAGACTCCAAAAAGATGAATGCTTCCTGGCTCCCAATACCTTACCCACAATGTTACACACACACACACACACAATTACAAGGCGCTGAATAATTATCAGAACAAGTCATTGTGGCTATCAAATTGGGAGTTATCAGATCAGAAGATTTTTATGAACTACAATTTAAATGCTAAGGCCTTAGAAAAAGCAGGCCATGTGTGAGAATAAGACAATCTAAGCAGAGAGGGGAATTCTAACAACTAACTAACAAGAAAAGGTAGTGACCCAGAAATGAATGCAAGAGTAGCAGAAGTGAAGAACATCCTTTGGCCTCCTTAGGAGACTGTAGGTAGCAAAAGGAAGAATGTCTAAGCTTGACACTACAGCAATAGCAACTACCAAAAGTGAAATGCAAAGAGAGAAAGACTGGGAAAAACTCATCCAAGAACTCATAGTATAACTACCAAGGTTGATAGAAATGTAGTGAGAGTAACAGAGAAGGAATTGGAAGAAAATGGGGAAAACAAGGTATCTGATCATTGGAGAAAAGTACCCCTCATTAATGTCAGACATCAAACCATAACTTCAGGAAGAACAAAAACAGCAAGAAGGATAAATGCCAAAATAAAGTGGGGGGAGGGGGGGACTCTTGAAAAAGAAAAGCAAAGGAGGAACAAAGATAACAAATGCATCTGACTTCCAGAAACCATACAAGCAAAATTAGTTAAGTAAAATATTTACTTACTGTTGAGAAGAAGGAGAGAAATTATCCACCCTAGAATTCTATAATCTGTAAAATTATCCTCTGTTAATTTTTTTAAAAGGGCACTGTTCCCAAGCTCTTTTGCTCAAGTCTAGTGCTCTACCACTTTGAGCCACAGTGCCATTCCAATGAAGTACTCGTAAAACTAAAGAATAAGAATGTAAAACCACCTGGCTTAAAAATGGATCAAAAACTTTAACAGACATCAAAGAAAGCAGTATGTATCTCATAAAAGCATATGGAAAATGCTCCCATATCCTATGTCATCATTTAAATATAAAAATGGTACAAATACTTTAGAAGACTTGTAGTTTCCTTCAAAATTAAATTTACTTTATACCATTTTATCCAGCAGTTGTAGTTGTTGGTATTTATCCATACCAAATGAAGAAATATAGCCAGGTGCTAGTGGCTCATGCCTGTTAACCTGGCTTCTCAGTAGATCTGAGGATAGCAGTTCAAAGCCAGCCCAGGCAGGAAAGTCCTTGAGACTCTTATCTCCTATAAACCACTCAGAAAACCGGAAGTGGCACTGTGGCTCAAGTGGTAGAACGCTAGCCTTGAGCTGAAGAGCTGAGGGACAGCGCCCAGGCCTAGAGTTCAGGCCCCACAACCAACAACAACAAATGTATCTGCACAAAAACCTGCACAAAGTTGTTTGTGACAAATTCATTTTTCATTGCCAAAACTTGGAAGCAATCAAGATACCCTTTAGTCTCAGGACAATGGAATACTGTACAGTGCTAGAAAGAAATGACCTACCAAGCCATGAAAAGACATGGAGGAAACTTAAATATCTATGAAAAAGGGAACAAAGCTAAACTAAAACTACTATATTGCATGATTTCAATTATATAGTATTTGAGAGACAAAAAAAAACAACAGTGATTGTCAGAGGTTGAGACAATTGAGCAGAGCAGAGAGGATTTTCAGGGCAGTGGAATTATTCTGTATGATACCACAATGGTAGATTCATGGTATTATACACTTGTCTAAACTCACAAAATCCAATACAGACAATATAAACTGTGGACTCTGAGTATTGCTGATCATCAGTGTAGAGTAATGAGTTGTTAACAAATGTACTATTGTAATGTGGAGATGTTGGTAGTGGGAGGTTGTATGGGCATGAGACAGAAAATACATGGTAACACCACCTTCTGCCCAATTTTGCTGTGGAATTAGAACTGCTCTAAAAACTTTACTAATTTAAATAAAAACAATATATGATGAAAGTAACATAAGGCTGGTCTAGTCTCACCCAACATTCCTAGTTTCATTCAAGAAACATTTTGGGGACTAATGATATAGCTCAGCATTAAGAGGGCTTGTCTAGCAAGCTCAAGACCTTGCATGACAATGGAAGGGAGGGAGGGAGGGAGAGAGAGGGAGGGAGGGAGGGGAGGGGAGGTGGGGAGCTGGGGAGAGCCAGGGAGCTGGGGAGAGCCAAGGAGCTGGGAGAGCCAGGGAGCAGAAAAAGGAAAGGGAAGGACTTACAGTTCAGAAAAAAAAATGTTTTTAAGTGAGCCAAGTGTCAATGGCTCACACCTGTAATCCTAGCTGGGATCTGAGGACCATGGCTCAAAGCCAGCCCAGGCAAGAAAGTCCACAAAATTCTTGTTTCCAATTAACCACCCAAAAGCTAAAAGTGGAGCTGTGCTCAAGTGGTAGAGTATGAGCCTTGAGCAAGCAAATTCAAGGGGCAACACCTGAGTTGAAGCCCCAGGACCAGAAGGCTACCCATAGTCCCATCTCTATGGGAGATAGAGGTAGGAGAATAACATTCCAATATCAGCCACGGGCAAGTGTGAGACTCTATCTGAAAATGCTAAAGGACCAGAGGCATGGCTCCAATAGTAGAACACCTCCCTAGCAACTTCAAACCTCAGTATCACAGTATCAGTACCACAGTATCACCATATATATGTACATATATGTATACATCCATATATGTCCATATATGTGTGTGTGCATGCACATGTGTGCATGTGTAAAACATAGGTTAAAGTGAAATATGCTATATATGCATGTATATCATAGGTTAAGATAAAGTATAAATGTTCTCCAGGGAAAAAAATAAAGGTCTCTACAATGCTAAATAATAAGAGCAAGGCTTGAGAACTAGCAAAGCACACTGCTTCTTCAAACCTGCCTCTCCATGACTGTATTGAAAGTCCCTTCCCAAGCCAGGCGCTGGTGGCTCACGCCTGTAATCCTAGCTACTCAGGAGGCTGAGATCTGAGGATCGAGGTTCAAAGCCAGCTCCAGCAGGAGAGACTGTGAGACTCCTATCTCCAATAAATCACCAGAAAACCGGAAGTGGCGCTGTAGCTCAAGTGGTAGAGCGCTCGCCTTGAGCTGAAGAGCTGAGGGACAGCGCCCAGGCCCAGAGTTCAAACCCCATGACCGACAAAAAACAAAAACAACAACAACAAAAAAAAGAAAGTCCCTTCCTGCACCAGTACAGGTGACATGAAAAGAAACTGTGGATGCATATTGGTGCTGAGAACAATCCCTGGCATGTTCATCCACCCATTCTATTTTCAGAGAGAACTGGCATAGGAATCACCAAGATCCAGGTCTACCCCTCACAAAATTTGTAGCTAGGAGAACAAGCTATAAATATTAATATTGAGACAAACTCTGTAACTACTTCTCAGCCTCCAGAATGGTGGGCCAATAAATTTCAATTGATTATGAATTACCCCATTTCAGAGAGTCTATTATACTAGCACAAAAGGGACTAACACATAATAACTTAAAATTATAAGAGGAGAAGGCAGGTTTGTTTACTGTCCAACTCTAGACAAGGTTTGGGTGCCCTGATCTGAGATTTTTCTGGGCTATGATGTAGATCCAGATCCCTCCCAAAGAGCGTGCATATGTAGGAACTGGTGCAAACACAAAGCTCACACTACCTAACGGCCTCCTTTGATCTCCAAACTGAGAGTCCAGGGTTTTATGCCCACATAGTAAACTGTGGTGAACTACCTTACTGACTAGCAAATACGGTGAAGTCAGAAGTACTCCACAGTTCTGAACATTTGTCCAGGACCTGAGTTATGACAGCAACTGTGTAGGAATGAGTGAGGAAACAAAGCTCAGAGCATTAGTGGCTAGTGATGAATCCAAGTCCCATCTGTGCACATATAACAAAGACAACCCTTTTCTATAGTATAGGCTCATTCTAAGGATCACAGTGAGACTGTAGTATAGCATAGGACCTCAAATATCAGCTTCATGTCCCCCTTCCTAGCTTCTCTAAAATCGTTGCTGCCACTTGGGTCAGACACTGTGACCAGACTTCATAAGGCTGGTATCTGGGGACTGCACTAATCCCAGTGTGGAATCAAGCACCACATCTACAGAATGCCAGAGCACATTGAGAGCTCCCCTAATGGAGCTGAAGTGAAGTCGGATTATAACTGCAATGCCCCATTTCTTTCTTTTTAAATTTTATTTTATTTTGTTGTAAAGGTGATTACAGAGGGATTAGAGTTACATAAGAAATGAGTACATTTCTTGTCAAATATTGTTACCCCCTCCCTCGTTTTTCTCCCAATTTCCCTCCCACCCCCACCCGCCACCGACTCTCCCCACCCTAGGTTGTCGAGTTCCTTTCCCACTTAGCATCTTGTGAGTAAAGGTTCACCCTTTGTCCTTTGTTTATCCATTTTGTTATTCCATTTCCCTTCCCCAAATCAGATAAAGGTATATACAAGACACAGGGTACCAGAATCAAGCACAGTGACTACAAGGGATAAATCAAAAGGCAGGGAGGGGGGAGAAAAGAAAAAGAGAATGGATCTTCATACAGTACATTCAAAACAACATCAGGGAGGGGGGACCAAGATGGCGACGGGGCAGTAGGGAAACGCCACAGCTCTCTCCAACCAAAAAGAGAGTTCGAGTTCCAACGCTTAATCTCCCCAAGAGACCGACAACAACAAAAAGA
>NW_012267268.1:3433579-3485355 GCF_000151885.1 Dipodomys ordii | reverse complement strand
TGTGACTTAGAAATTATGTAATCACTTAATCACAATCAAAAAAAAAAAAAAGAACTTCGGGGAAGGGAGGGAGGGGATGGTAGGGGGAAAACAATGGAGGGGCTAACAATGTTCAAGAGGAAGTGTACTCATTACCTCACTCATGTAACTGTAACCCTCTGTATAGTATCTTTACAATAAAAAAAACAACAACAACATCAGCAACAACAACTACAAAAAGAACCCTCTTGAGTTCAAGATGTGGAAACCATATCTTGGCGATCATTTCTATTAGCATCATTGTATATGGTCATATGAACAAAGCTACTGAGCTATTGTGATCCTCTGCTAGGGCTATGCCATTATCAAGAAAACAAATAATAGTAGATGCTGGCAGTGATGTAGCCCTGTTAGTGGGAATGTAAACTGGTTCAGTCACTCTGGAAAGCAGTATGGAGGTTGCTCAAAAGACTAAACGTAGAACTACCCTATGATCCAGCAATCCCACTCCTGAGCATTTACCCAAATGATCACAAACAAGGCCATACTAAAGCCACCAGCACAATTATGTTCATTGCAGCATTATTCACCATAGCCTAAGATATGGATCCAACCCAGAAGCCCCTCAATAGATAAAGGGATCAAGAGGGGCTGGGAAGGTGGCTCAGTGGTACAGTGCTTGCCTTGCATGCATGAGGCCCTGAGTTTGATTCCTTAGCACCACATAATCAGGAAAAGCCGGAAATAGCACTGTGGCTCTTGTGGTAGAGTGCTAGCCTTAAGCTGAAAAGCTGAGAGACAGCATCCAAGCCCATAGTTCAGGCCCTTCAACTGACAAAAAAAAGATAAATGGATCAAGAAAGTGTGATATATGGGGCTGGGAAGGTGGCTCAGTGGTAGAGCGCTTGCCTTGTATGCATGAAGCCCTGGGTTCAATTCCTCAGCACCACATAAGCAGAAAAAGCTGGAAGTGGCACTGTGGCTCAAGTGGTAGAGTGCTTACCTTGAGCTGAAGAGCTGAGGGACAGTGCCCAGGCCCAGAGTTCAGGCCCGATGACCAGCCAAAAAAAAAAAAGAAAAGGAAAGAAAGTGTGATATATATACACATGATGGAATTCTATGTTTCCATCAGAAAGAATGACATCACACCATTCAGAAGGAAATGGAAAGACTTGGCGGAAAAAAGAAATCATCGTTAGTGAAGTAAGCCAGACCCAAAGAAACATAGGTTCAAAAAAAAAAAAAAAGAAACATAGGTTCATGGTTTCCCTCATTTGTAGCAACCCCCTTTTCTAAGCAGAGCTCTCAGGTCAGGCTTGAAATAGCTGGGCTTCATTTTCTCTGTAACATCTGAACTCCACGTGTGATTTCCCCAAAGTGTTTTCAAGAGACAAGTAACCAAAATATCATCCTAAGTAAACAAACTGTCTGGCTTGTCTGACAACCTAGAACTGCCGCCTCTCTTGTGCAATAGAAATCATGCAAATAAGGAATATTCCTTATAAAAGCAAGAGCACTGTTGGGCTTGATGCAAGTCAATCATTCCTTCAGTCTTGTAAAACACAAAACAGAATGCACTTTTGCTGAAGGGGCAGTTGTTATAATTTTAATGTCTGAAAAACATGGCTTTTGTTGTTGGGAGTCCAATCACTTGGGCATGGCAATTTTCCACTGGGATTGATGCTGAGAAAGGGAAAATGCAATCAATGCATTATTGAAGTTATGCTACATTTGTGCTTTCAGATTTACTATCATCTGATCCCCAAATCACCTCCTTTTGCATGTCTCTGTCTGTGGAAGGTCTTGTCTGTGGAAGCTTCTCTGTGGAGACCATATATCTTATTTTCAGTTCTTTGGACTCCAAACCAGTGATGCTCAGTACAGGGAGAAGGTGCCAGGAGAGAGGAAAGGTTTTGTTATTTATACATTCATTGTCCTGTCTTGCTGTTCTGTTATGTCCCTTTTGGGGCCATGTCCAGAAATGAGGACTACTCCATCCTCAGAGTCCTGGCTACACTGTGGGTTCCATCCCTGAAGTGAGCCCCACAAGAAGGCCAGTGAGCATCACCCTCCAGGGCAAGATTCAGGAAAGAGAAGCAAATTGAGTGAGTTACATTCCTTCCTTTGCAGAAAGTTCATTTGCAGCTGGGCACCATTGGTTCATACCTGTTATCCTAGAGACTAAGATCTGAAAATTGTGGGTCAAAGCCAGCCTAGGCAAGAAAGACCATGAGATTCTTATCTCAATTCTTCATCAAAAAGCTAGAAGTACAGCAGTTGAGCAAATGCAGCAATGGTGCCTGCCACCAGTGGCTAATGCTTATAATCCTAGCTACTCAGATTTGGAAGCTGCCTTATTGTAAGTGTTGAATGTCAGATCAGTAAAGAATAACAGTGAGGTTCTGATGCAGATGCTCAGTGGTTGTCTAAGTTCCTCTAGAGTCTAAAACTTTCCCTTCCCAGCTCTCCCAACACCCACAGATATTACTTTTCATACCAGCCATATTGCACTTCCTTGCCCACCACCAAATCCTGCAGACTCTTCCAAACAAATGACATGAACCCAATTCTTTCCCTTGGAATTGCCTCATCAATGGGACTAACCTGAAGTTTGTCTCTCTCTATCAAAAAGAAATGGTTGACAAGTGGGTCGAATCTGTTTATCCTCTTGATGTAGAGGATATGTGTTTGATAGCTGGAGTAGAGAAATTACTTCTTCTGGAAGGTTTCTTAGAAAATGTGTGAAGTGGCACAGTTGAAACCATCTCTCTGGTACAGTTAAAGCAACCTGGGCCTGAAGTGCAGTGAAATGAAATTCAAATACAGAGATAAATAAAAAAAAAACATAATTCTAGAGTATGACATTGACACGGATTTTCTTTATTTTGTTGGTTTTTGTTTTTGTTTTGTAATTTCTAGCTGAAGAAAAGTAATTAAGGGGAAATAAATATTACCTAATTAGTTCACTCACAAGACAATATGTTGGAAATATCTGTACAACTTGGAGAAGGTTGGGGGGAGGAAAAGAGGAAGAAAAATGAGGGAGGAGGTAACAAGTTAGACAAGAAATGTACTCACAACCTTACTTATGTAGCTGTAACCCCTTTGTACATCACCTTGAAAATAACATTAAAATAAAAAGTTATACATTCAAAAAAATAATAATAATCCTACCTACTCAGGAAGCTAAGATCTGAGGATCATGGGTTTGAAGCCAGACAAGGTGTGGTGAGACTCTTACCTCCAATAAACCACTCGGATAAAGCCAGAAGTGGTGCTGTGGCTCAAGTGGTAGAGTACTAGTCTTGAGCAAGAAGAAGGTCACGGACAGCGCCCAGGCCAGAGTTCAAGCCTCAGGACTAGGGGAGAGGGGTTGAAATGCATCAGTGGGTACTCACTAGACACTGTTGAAAATGAACTATACAACTTGTCAACTTGTGGGTGGGGATAGAGGGAAAAACTAGGAGAGAACAAAAGAAGGGATGATATTTTCCAAAAAGAAAGGCACTCTTTGCCTGACTTATGTAACTGTAACCCATTTGCACATCACTTTTATAATAACAATTTAATTTTTTAAAGCTAGACGTAGAGCTGTAACTCAAGTGATAGAATACTAGCCTTGAGCAAAGAAGCTTAGGGACAGCACCCAGGCCAAAAAAAAATGTAATTTGCAAGAAATTATGTGATCTACCAAAGACAGGAGCCTAGAATTTGTGTTTGCACTCTTCCAGTTAAAGGCTTAACCTTCTCTAGAAACTATATAGATTTAAGGTGAAGCTTACTGCAAAGTCAAACATGTAAACACAGTCCCAGCACCACAGTTGTCTACATTCTCTATTTCCCTTTCCCCTCTTTTACTTGCCACCAACCACCTAACTAATGAGAGGGAAAAAAGAAAGTGAAGGCAAGGACAAGCATTGTGATGCAGTGGTAGGGAGGAAGAATATTACAGGGAAGGGATAGCCGGGCTACTGAAGCAGACTGCCTCCACCAGACCTCCTCCAACCTCAGGCCGCAGAGTGGGGAGCAGGACTCAGGCTTCTGGGGAGTACAGCATGGAAATGAGCACAAGGGTTCATCTTGGAACCAAGCATCAGGCCCTCTGTAGTGAGACACAAATCCTGGTAGAAACAGAAGGTGCCATGTGCAAGCTAGAACTCATGGATGGACCCTCCAGACAAGCTCCAGCATCAGACACCTGTAGGCTGCTGCGACAGACTAGAGTTTTAACTTCTTTCTGTTTCAGCCTCAACATGGATCTGGGAAACACCTCCCCTCTCCTCGGGACTGTATAGGTCACTGAAGCTGTGGGACACAGGACAATCCAGCTTAGCCCAAGTCTATGTGGCTTAAGAGACTACTTTCATCAACATTACCACAATATTGAGTAAAGGATACAAAAATGTAGAGACATCCTGTGTTCATGATTGGTGTTAAAAGGTCTATGCTACCCAAAGTGATTTACAGATTCAATGAAAGCCCTTTCAAACTACGAATTGGATTCTTCACAAAATTAGGGTGAAAAAAAACACAGAAACAGTACTAAAATGTATGTGCAAACAGAAGAATTCTCTAATAACCAAAGCAATCTCGAGCAAAAAGAACAGCATGAAGTATTATGCCACCTGACTTCAACACATAGATCAGTGGAACAGAATAGAAGCCTAGAAGTAAATCTAAACATCAACAGCCAACTGATTTTTAACATGTGCTAAGCATGCATATTAGAAAAAATATATTCTTTTTTTTGTCAGTCATGGGCCTTGAACTCTGGGCCTGGGCACTGTCCCTATGATCTTCAGCTCAAGGCTAGCACTCTACCACTTGAGCCACAGCACCACTTCTGATTTTCTAGTGGTTTGTTGGAGATAAGAGTCTCACAGACTTTCCTGCCTGGGTTTGGCAGGAACTGTGATCCTCAGATCTCAGCCTCCTGAGTAGCTAGGATTACAGGTATGAGCCACCAACGCCTGGCTATTCTTTTCAATATATGTTTTTGTTGAGTGAGATAAGCTCAAAAAGCCAAATATTGTATGTGGAATTTATGGGATACAGAGCTAAAATGATAATGATGATTAATAATTAGACATGAATGTAAAATGAGGACTGTCTAGAGGAGATTGGAAAGGAAAAGAGAATCAAGCTACACACACACACACACACAATATTCACATAAATATACACATATATTTGAAGACAGCATATTTAGCCTCTCAAACCGTATTAGAGAAATGGGGCAGGAAAGAGGAGTTTGGGGAATATAATGGAATGGAGTGGGTAGACTTGTTCAAAGTACACTGTATACATGTATGGAATTATTACAATGCAACCTGTTATATTTCTAATGTATGCTAATTCAAATTTTAAATTGAATTTAAAAGGGGAAAACCAAACATTAATTAGTTAAAAATGAAAGGAAGGGTCAGGTACTAGGCTCACATCTGTAATACCAGCTACAGCCCAGGCAGTGAAGTCTATGAGACTTTTATCTGCAGTTAAGCACCAAAACAACAGAAGTGGAGCTATGGCTCAAGTAGTAGAGTACCAGCCTTCAGTGAAAGAGCTCAGTGCAGCACCAGGCTCTGAGTTCAAGCCCTAATAATGGCACATAGAAAAAGAGAGGAAGGAAGGAAGGAAGGAAGGAAGGAAGGAAGGAAGGAATGGAGGGAGGGAGGGAGGGAGGAAGGGAGGGAGATAAAAGAAGTATAGGAGGGAGGGAGCAAGAGAAAGAGATAGAAAAAGAGAAAGAGAAAGAGGGAGGCGGGAGGAAAAGGTCAGGGAGGGAGGGAAAGGAAGGGTAGGAATAAGCCAGCCAGGCCAGGAATTGAGTTTGTTCACTGAGAGACGCTGACAGTATGTCTGTGCTCTGCTCTATTTAGCTCTGCTGGAAAGGTGAAGTTGGTGTGAATAGTTTGGAGAGCCTGTTCCCTGTAACCCATCTTGATTGGGCTACACTGCCTCATTCCTCTGCAGGTGAGAGGAACAGTTCTCAGAAGTCAAATGCCTGTTGACAGCATGAAGTAATGAAAAGAACATAGAGACTTTGGATCTGGTACAAATCAGTTTTTCCGCCTGCTGGCTGCATGTTAAATCCAGGAGAAGACGGTTACAAGCTGATCTATCTCCACAGCTCTCTTTCCCCATCAGCTTTGGAAGCCACCTATACTAGATATCATAGTTTAAAAAGTAAATCCATGTCTTACTGTCTGCAAGAGAGTTATGCAGGAGAGCTACCAGACCCACACTGAACTTAGTATGAGAGTGACATCACCTTCTTCTAGATGGGGAGTAGTACATTACTGCAGCCCATGATAACTTATCCTAACAGAGGCTGAGGATGACAACTGTGCTGGACCATGATCATGACCATTCAGTCACAGGTGAACATCAAATACCAAACATCAAACACAGTGCCTGGAAAGCAAAATTTACTCTATACAGCTTTCTTAATCCTTCATACTTTCAAATTTTGTATTTTCTGAAGGCCAGATCATGACCCAAGAACAGTAAGACACTTTTCTGATACTATTTTCAAGTTGGGACCTAGCCATGGAATTCTGGAGAGAAAAAAAAAAAAAAGATGAGAAAGTGGCGCTGTGGCTCAAGTGGCAGAATGCTCGCTTTGAGCTGAAGAGCTAAGGGACAGCGCCAAGGCCCAGAGTTCAAGCCCCACGACTGACACAAACAAACAAACAAAAAGATGAAGGATATATATAGCTTCATCAAGAGACCTCTGCCACCCTCTCAAAGTAATATAGACACTTCACAGCACCAAAATCCAATTCATCATCCTTTCCTCTGGTGTGCAGGTGGGGGAAATACAGAAATACATTTCCTGGCACATTATTTTAAACATCTGTTTTTGGTGTTGTATAGCCAGAGGACTTGCAAATGCTGACTCCAAAACATTACACAGGATTTTGAGTGAGGCTTTGATGGTAACCCCCCCCACCAAAATGAGGAGCTCTATTTCATTAACCATCTCAGCTTCCTGTGACCCAAGTCTCTCAGATGTTACAGACCAGTTCTGTGTATTACAGAAGTTGAGGCCAACAGGCACTTGTGGCTCACACCTATAATCCTAGTTACATTCAGGAGGCTGAGCTCTGGAGGATAGAAGTTCAAAGACAGCTTAGGCAGAAAAGTCTTCCAAAATCCATCTCTACTTAACTAGCAAAACTGCCGAGCTGGATGTGTGGTTGAAGTGGTAGAGCACCAGCTCTGAGCAAGCTAAGTGAGTTTGAGGTTCAAGCCCAATGATAGATAAAACGTTAAGGACCAGAGCAAGAAGAGCTTGCCCCAGGTAACATGCCAGGAGTGGCTAAATGCCATCATTGCCCCTCCCCTTAAAGCTCTTCCTTCCTATCATGAGCCATTCATGACTGTCATCCTTCTACCCATTCATCTCTTCTTTAGGCCACCTGCCTCATTCAGATTCCTGGATGGAATCTGCCCAAAATGACCAGGAAAATCATATTGGTAAAGATTTCTGGTGTCCACTTCCCTCTGATTTCTATGGGTGGTGTCTGTTGGTTTGATGTAGTTATTAAAAGTCAGTCTTACTTTGGCAATCAGACAGAAAGCTATAATCACCACAGGCATTTCCGAGAGACCTTTAAATGAATATCATTAATTTTGAATAAAGCTCTCCTTCCCGTCTCTTTCTAATTATACTCATGACATCCCTATTTTATGTTAAAAATTCCTCTACCATTTAATTTTTTTTAAGCCTGCTTTTTAAAGTGCATGTGCTGGTCTGGTAGCCTAAGTATCTGGGTTAATTTTCTGAAATCAAAACTAATAGCAACTAGACCTTTTCCCTGTCTATACTCTTCGGCACCCCTTACCCAGCCCATGTATTGTATTTTAAATTGGGGTGTGTGCAACAAATCAAAGAAAGTTTGGACAAATGGGATTGCATGAAACTTCAGAGCTTCTGCATAGCAAAGGACATAGCTAGCAAGATCAATAGAAAGCCCACAGACTGGGAGAAGATCTTCACTAGCCATACAATGGACAAGGGTCTCATATCTAACATATACTTGGAACTCAAAAAATTAAATTCTCCCAACAAGAAATTATCAAAGAAACAACTGCTCGATAAATAAGTGGGCTATAAACTTAAAGAGAAACTTATCTGATGAGGAAATAAGAATGGCCAATAGACACATGAAGAAATGCTCAACTTCTGTAGCCATAAAAGAAAAGCAAGTCAAAACAACAATGAGATTCCACCTGACCCCAGTTAGAATGGCTCTAATCAAGAACTCTAATAACAACAGATGCGGAAGGGGATGTGGCCAAAAGGGAACCCCAAGACAGGTACATAAGTGGTTTTTTTCTTCCTTGCTATTGTTTTTAACGTACTTATAATGTACTTTTTTTGTTTCTTTTGCATGTTCTTTCCCCATGTTATAAACCCTGTTTTCCCTGTATTTGATTCTGGTGCCCTGCATCTTGTATATACACTTTTCTAATTTTGGGAGGGGAAAGGAAAAAAGAAAATGCTTAAATAGGGATACAGGTTGACCCATTGTAACAATGAGATGTACAAAACACTATGTTGAAAACGAACTTTACAACTTGTGGGAAGGGGGGAGTTGGAGAGGCGGGGAGGGAAGGGATGGTAGGGGAAAAACAAAGGAGGGGGTAACAATGCTCATTAGGAAATGTACTCATTACCTTACTCATGTAACTGGTAACCCCTCTGTACAATATTTTTTACAATAAATAACGTATTTTTTTTAAAAAAATTGGGGGCTGGGAAGGTGGCTCAGTGGTAGAGTGCTTGCCTTGCATGCACAAGGCCCTGGGTTTGATTCCTCAGCACCACATAAGCAGAAAAAGCTAGAAGTGGTACTGTGGCTGAAGTGGTAGAGTGCTAGCCTTGAGCTGAAGAGCTGAGGGTCAGTGCTCAGGCCCAGAGTTCAAGCCGCATGACCAAAAAAAAAAAATTGGGGTGTGTGAAATAAATCCGTCTGTGCTCCAGAACGGGAGGTTACTGCTTGGAACAACTGACTCCCAAAAAGCAAAGTTCGGGTCTCCAGGATAAGGTGGTAGCTGAGCATAGCTTAGATACTGGCCAAAAGGTAGAAAGCTCCACAGAGAATATCAGCGACCTTACAAATGCAACTCCTTAATTCATTACATGTCCAATGGAAGCTTCCATTCCTTAGACAATGCCGGTCAATATCCTCTTAATTTTTCTCTAGCCAACTTCTTCACCCAGCATGTGCCAGATACTAGGTTAGGTGTCCTACATTGCTCATCTAGTAGGATCTTCACCAAAGGCTGTATGAAGCAAGAATTCACTTGTTTAAAAAAGAAATAAAGCACAGGTAAATTAAGCAGATGTCTCAAGCTGGGATTGTAACCTACTCTTTTAACTTTTCTCCAAAATCACTAGAGGATATCCTCACCATTGAGATAACCAAATGAAAATGACAGAGTATTGGCGGGGGGAGGGAGGGGGTGTCTGGGATGTGAACTCAGTGGCCTAGGCACTGGCCTGAGCTTTCGTGCTCTAGGCTAGCGAGTGCTCGCTTGAACTCTACCACTTGAACCACAGCTTCACTCTGGCCTTTTTTTTTTTTAATAGCTAACTGTAGATAAGAGTCTCATGGACTTTCCTGCTGGGCTGGCTTCGAACCATGGACCACAGATCTCAGCCTCTTGAGTAACTAGGATTACAGGAGCAAGCCACCAGCGCCCAGTGACACTTTGGATTTTTGTTTGTTTTAATCTTCCCTGTTTCCTTTGACCAGGGAAGCAGCAGGTAGAGTTGTTGATTCACCAGACTGCAGGGAATAGAATAGGGTAGGGTGGAGACAAACTAATAATACAGGTCAGAGGAATTTCCCATCTAAATCAAGTCTAATTTCAGCCAATCACTGTCCTTGCAAGGTCCGGCCTCGGCAGAACCCAACAGTGGGTGTTTCCAGGCCTGATTTGAACCCAAGTCGGACGGGGCGGGAGGTCAGGGAGAACGCGGCGGGCTGGATGCGCCCCCAGCATTGTGGAGAAAGGCCGCGCCCGCAAACAATATGTCCTGTGTGTGGTTCAGCCCTCGCGTGCGGGTGACGAATCCTATTCCGCGGCACACACCCCACGCAGGTGGCAACCCTCGGCTGGCCCACCAGACGTGCGCCATGGACAGACCAGTCCATGAGCTCTTCGGAAAAGCAGATGGCAAATTCTCCTGGCGCCCGGGCTGTTGCGCTGGAGACCGCGGGCAAGCTTCCGCCCGCTCTCCCTTCCCCTAGACTTTCTCCTCCCGGATAGGGTCCCGGATCCACCCTGATCCCCACCCGCAGTAACACATGGGACCCTCACCTGCCCGGCGGCGGCGGCGGCGGGCCACGGCAGCACCCGGCGGCGGCGGCGACCGAAGCGGAATTTGGCCGCCTTGTAGATCTTCCAGTAGACAAACAACACCACGCCTAGCGGCAGGTAGAAGGCGCCGCAGGTGGAGAAGACAGCGTAGGAGGGCTCCTGGCTCACCTGGCACCGCTGGAGCCGGGCGTCGTACGCCTCGCCCCAGCCGAAGAGCAGCGGCGCGAGCGCGATGAGCGCCGCCAGCGCCCAGGTGAGCGCGATCATGAGCGCCGAAGCGCGGCGCCGGGTGCGCAGCGAGTACTGCAGGTGGCGCGTGATGGTCCAGTAGCGGTCCAGCGCGATGGCCGCCACGTTCCAGATGCTGGCGGTGCAGCACAGCACATCGAAGGAGGTCCACACGTGGCACAGGCTTCGGCCCAGATGCCACCGCCTCCCCGCCGACAGCTCGCTCACCAGACTCAGCGGCATCACCACGGCTGCCACCAGCACGTCCGAGATGGCCGTCGAGGCCACCAGGTTGTGCGGCACGCGATGGAAGGTGCGGACGCGCAGGATGGTGACCAGGACCAGCAGGTTCCACAGGAACGTGGCGGCGATCAGCAGCGCCAGCAGCGTCACCACCAGCACGGTGAAGACCGAGAACGCGGGTGCGCGGCCAGGCGGGACGGCACCGCCGTGGGACGACCCCGCCACCCCGTCCGGGCCCCCGCCGTGGGGCTCAGGTTCCAGGGGAACTGTGGTGGCCGCCGAGAGGTTAGCGGCTTCCATGGCGCGCGCGGGCTCGGGCCCTGGACCCCGCAGGTGGACACGTAGGCGGGGGAGGGAGGGGGTCACTGTGAGCCCCGAAGATCTGAAAGATCTGGAAGATCAGAAACGGGTCTAGGTCGCTCGGTCCGGGTTCCTCTGTTGGGCTGCAGTTGCTCTCCGGCGCATCCTCTATTTCCCAATAAAGGAAAGGAAAGAGGGAGCGGGAGGGAGAGCGCAGGATTCTTCCAGTGCAGCCCCACTAGGCGCGCAGTCCCGAGGGGGAGCGGACCGCAGGCAGGCGAGGTCCCGGGGCCCGCACGGGGGCGGGGCTTGCAGCGTTGCCCCACCCCCACCCCCTGCAGCAGTCGGAGCTGCGGGGCTCCGGGTCTGGGTCCCGGAGAGCTGCGGGGCGGGGCGCCTTGGGGAACGCACCGCGGTCAGCCGGGCCCGCAGCTCAGGCCCCCGCGGGTCTCCCCGTCTCCGCGGACGGAGAGGATGGAAGTGCACTCCAGAAATCCTGGAGGGATTTCCTAACCGCCACCTCCGCAGGTCCCTGTGGCCGGCGGGCCAGCCCTGGGCAGGTACTGAGGGCATCCAGCCCCACCTCGTCCCGGACAGAGTGGGTGTTGGTTTTTCCCCCGTGCCAAGTGGTCTGTCTGCCAAGTGGCAGACCCCGGTGTTGGAGTTTGTAAATGGCAAACTCCCTCCATCTGGCTCCATCCCTGCCGGTTCTGAGCACTTCTGCCCGAACGCTCCACCTGGGAAGCTCACTCCCTGGGAAAGAGAAAGAAAAGGAAAGAAAGAAAGAAAGAAAGAAAGAAAGAAAGAAAGAAAGAAAGAAAGAAAGAAAGAAAGAAAGGAAGGAAGAAAGGAAGAAGGGATAGAAAGAAAGGAGAGAAAGAGAGAGAAAAAAGAGAAAGAAAAAAGGGAGAGAGAAAGAAAGGAGAGAAAGAGAGAAAGAAAGAGAAAGGAGAGGGAGGGACGGAGGGAGGGAGGGAGGGAAAGGAAAGAAGGAGCGCGCTACCGAGCATTTAGGCAGAGAGCTGGAGACCGAGGTAGTGCCAACCTCTGCGCCAGCTCCAGTCTCACCCCCAACACACCCAACTTCCCACCATCCCACCCTCCCCCGACGCCCCCACCCCCACCCCCACGCACTGGAAGACTAAGTCTTCCAAGTTGGGAGAGTTGAGGTGTGGGTGTTGTTTCTGCCCTGCAGAGGACATAAACTCAGCTTCTGGCATGCTAAGATCTGAGGGTGGAGTACTCTACTACTGAGCTACGCCCCCAACCCAGGAGTGATGGATTTATTTGCTTTTCAATAACTGCTTTTGGTTTTATTTTTTATTTTTAGAATTATCACGAAGTAGTTGTACAAAGGGGTTTCAGTTCAACGTATCCGTTTTTGAGCACGATGCACCCTGATCAGCATGTCCCCTCTTGCTTCATTCTCCATGTCTCCCAAACCTACCCTTCCCCTACAGTTACCCAGTTCCATGTTCACATATGCACACTGAATATTACGACTGTATTGGCCCCCTAGTTATTTTTATAGACCCTCGAGCAAAGGGAGAAAACCTTCGATGAGTCTCCTCACCCTCTATCAACACCCCCTTCTACCAAAAAAAGTTTCAGACTTTTGTTTTGTACCAGTCCTTAGCCTTGAACACAGACCCTGAGTGCTGTCCCTGAGCGTTTTTGCTCAAAGCTAGCATTTTAGTATTTGAGCCACCGTTCCAGTTTTGGCTTTTTTTTTGGGAGGAGGGGGGACCTGATTAACAAGAGATAAGAATGTCCTGGACTTTCTTGCCCAGTCTGGCTTTGAACCACAAACCTCAGATCTCAGCCTCCTGAGTTGCTAGGATTACAGTCATGAGTCCCTAACACCCAGCTTCAGACTTTATAACCACATCATGAAATCAGTCAGTCAAAACCACCAGTGTGCCCTGCAATTATCTCCATTTCTGAAGTTGAGAAAATTGTCTGAGATTGAGTTGTCAAAAGTCTAGAAGTTATAAACAGTATAAATAAAAAGTGCAACTATGAAGAGAATATATAGTAACGTGAAGTGTTAAGAGAAATTCGCCCAATAAAATCTAGTTTTAGGCATGAAAAATCTATATAGAGGAACTAGAACAGAGAAAAAAAGCACATTGTGCATTCAACTGGTGCAATATGAACATTTGTATTTTTTAATAATTTTACTCTTATTTTCAGGATTGTTAAAAAATAGGGTATGGTTATGAAAACATTGCAAAATCTGATCTCTATTTTCTTCTTTGTTTTTTTTTCATTTAAAAAAAATTAATTGTCAAGGTGATGTACAGCGGGGTTACAGCTACATATATAAGGTAATGAGTACATCTTGTTGAACTTGTTACCTCCTCTCTCATTTTTCTTCCAATTCCCCCTCCCTCCCCCCCAAGCTGTAAAGTTCATTTCCAACATATTGTCTTGTGAGTATTACTGTCGCCTTGGTTCACCTTTTGTCCTTGTTTCACCATTTTTTTTGGGGGGGGGTCCGGTCGTGGGAGCCTGAGCTCTGGGCCAGGGCGCTGTCCCTCAGCTCTTCAGCTCAAGGCTAGAGCTCTACCACTTGAGCCACAGTGCCACTTCCGGCTTTTTTTTTTTCTGCTTATGTGGTGCTGAGGAATCCAACCCAGGGCTTCAGGCATGCAAGGCAAGCGCTCTACCACTGAGCCACCTTCCCAGCCCCTGTTTCACCATTTTGTTGTACCCCTTCCCTTCCCCAACTCTGATAAATGTATACAAATTGTCAAATACAGTGACAATAGGGGATAAAACACAGGGGGAAAATGAAAGAAAAAAGAAATAACTTCACACAGTACATTAAAAACAATAACAAAGAAAAACTTCTTGTTTTCATATCTTGGAGTTCTTTTTAATTAGCATCATGTTATATGGTCATATGTACATAGCTATTGAGCTATTGTGACCCTCTGCTAGGACTATCCTAGACATATAGTAATTAGTACAAATGAAGAAACCCATGCAGAATATGTTTCTTTGGGTCTGGCTTACTTCACTTAATATGATTTTTCCATTTCTTTCCATTTCCTTACAAATGGGATGATGTCATTCTTTCTGAGAAGCATAGAATTCCATTGTGTATATATGCCACTTTTCTTGATCCGTTCATCTACTGAGGGACATCTACGTTGGTTCCGTGGCTTAGCTATGATAAATAATGCTGCAGTGAACATGTTTGTGCATCCCTATTCTTACAAACTCTGAGTGTAGACCTCAGATTGTTCTCTTCTTTAAACATTGTGGTTTTGCATAGTTTTAATTTCTCAAATAGTTGATTCAACTAAATAGTTTTTTCCCCCACACACTTCCAATCAAACTTACTAGCAACCTGTTCAAGAGCCATTCTCAATTGCAGATTTAAAATATATATATAAAGTTTTGCCAACTTGATGCGATGGATTGAATTGCATACTCTTCCCTGAAAGTCATATGTTGAAGTCCTGATCCCCAATGTGACTATATTTAGAGATAAGGCCCATAAGGGGATGATAAATTTAAATGAGGTCCAAAGAGGAGCCTAATCCAGTGGGCAGAGTGAAGAAACACTGGAAAGCTCACTATTTCTACCATGTGAAGATGCAGCAGAAAGGCTTCTGTCTACAAGACAGGAAGACAGCCCTTTTACGAACCAGAATCAGTTGACATCTTGAACCAGAACTGTCAGAAATATCTATTGTTTAATGAGCAATGGATCCCATCAGTGGTATTTTTTTTTCCTTTGGGTCCAGTCGTGGGGCCTGAACTCTGGGTCTGGGCACTGTCCCTCAGCTCTTCAGCTCAAGGCTAGGGCTCTACCACTTGAGCCACAGCACCACTTCTGGCTTTTTTCTTATGTGGTGCTGAGGAATCAAACCCAGGGCCTCAGGCATGCAAGGCAAGCGCTCTACCACTGAGCCACCTTCCCAGCCCCATCAGTGGAATTTGTGACAGCAGCTCAAGTTGACTAATACACTTGCTTAGAGAGATAGCAGGACTCAGATCTGACTTCCAATTCTGTTTGTCCCTGGCATTCCAATTCTGTTCGCCCTCCATACATTGAACTAGGGGTTCAGAATAATTGTTTTAATAGTTTTATATCAAAAGTCTACATGCTTGTCTTTTAGAAGAGTTTATTTTGCCATGCTTACACATCTTCTTGGACTTATATCCCCTCATGTTTGATTGCTCTCCTCCTGGTGACTGCAATCGAACCACACTGCCCTCCTGCTGCCTTGAATGTGACTGCGTGTCTCCTGGGGATTGTGTGTATTTTTCCCTCTGCCTGGATGCTCTTCCAGGCATGGTTGATCTACTGGTTTCATCTGGTCTTTGCTCCCCTATCCCATGCCAGATAGGTCTTCCCTGCCAATTGGGTCTGTCCATGGGCACTTTCTCTTCCCCTACTCTGTTTTCTGGTACTTTACATCATCTCACAGGAGTGATATCATATTATTTAATTGCTTTCCTTTTCTCTGCCTTCCCCACTAAAACATTAGCTGTTCTTGTGCAGGAAATTTGTTCCCTGCCATATTAGCATCCTGCTCTATGCCAGGTGCACAGTTGGTGATTTAACACATTCAAATGAGCTCATTGAGTGAATAAATTAGGAGTTGTTGGGGGAGGAGACCCACAAGCCTGAGTATCCTGGTGAGTATCCTGGTGAGGCGCCTCAGCACTGCTAATTAACCCAGCCTTTCTCAGAGCCTGGTTTGTGGAAAGCCTTAATGGATGCGGTGGCTTCTTCTTCTGGGAAGTGGGAAAGTCTACTGTTGAAGTGTATTTGGTGCTCTCCTTCCAGGATGCAGCCTGCTGCTGGGCAGGATTTCAGCATGGACCTTTTTTTTTTTTTTACTATTCACAGGCCTTAGGAAACATGGGGATAAGACACACAGACATGAAGCTCTGGCTATAGCTTTTGCCCATAGTAACTTTGTCTCAGTCCAAGGAATATCATGTCTTCTGCCATCATCTAGGAAACAGGAGCAAGACAGCTTGTCAGCTTGCAATGGGGCAAAATCACAAACCCTAAACAGTATTTGACAGGCCTCCTGTTTATTGATTTTTTAAATTTTTAATTAGTAGAGTCTTTCTCTTTGGGGCTTATTTCCTTGATACATTTTCTTCCAAATTTAATAACTCAGTTAAAATGTAGTCATGGCATGGTTATTCTCTTTGCCTATTTCCAAATTGTACCTTTGAGAGATTTCCTGGTTCCACTGTTCTCTTAACTCTGGCTTTGAAGAGACAAGAGGGAGAGATGGACAGCCTTGATTTGTTATCTATTTATTCCTTTGTAGCACTGTTTGTCTACTTTATTTTTTGCTGGTTCTGGGGTTTGAACTTAGGGTCTTGGTGCCATCCCTGAGCATCTTTTGCTGCAGGCTGGTGCTCTACCACTTGAGCCACAGCTCCATTGCTAGTTTTTTTTGGTACTTTATTGGAAGTAAGAGTCTCAAGGACTTGGCTTCCCAGACTGGCTTTGAAATGTGATCCTTACATTTCGGCCTCCAGAGTAGCTAGGCATGAGCCACCAGTGCCCAGCCGTGTTTGTTTTCAAAGGAATCTAGGTACTGACCGATGGAAAATGCCTTAAACTAAAAGCACTCACCTATCCCCCCCCTCGCCCTCCCCCCAACTCCCCAAGCCCTTAGAATGGCTTTGCTGCAGACTTTGCTGAATCATTTCCTCCACCCCCCTCTATCCTGGGGCTGCAAAAGAGATAACCTATGACTTGAGGGCGTTACCATTTGGGACAAGATGCTGTAAAAAAACAAACAAACAAAAATAAAACCCTTTCCTAAGCTTAAGATCCTTTCTTTGCATAAAGATTGACTTCCCCCATTCCATACTGCCCCTATGACCCCTGACCTTTGCCCCACCTGACTTCACTTTTCCTGCTAATAAAAGAAACCTTATTGTGAGGAATAATGCTATTTCTTTTCCAGCCAGGCTGAAGAACACCCTTTCCATGTTTAATTAAACATGTTGGCCAGTGAGTTTGTCTTTCTGATCTTTTCTTTATTCATATTCCTGATATTCAAACTATTTCCTTAATATTTCCTTGCACTGACTTTATGGATACATACCCATTTTAACACAGTGTGATTTCACTAATCTATTACATAATGTTTCTGTAACTTTTCTTCTTTCTTTGTATCTATTCTATTACAGTTTTTGGTGATACTTGGTGGGCTTAAACTCAGAGCCTCACACTTGTTTAGCTTGCTTAACTGGTATTCTACCACCTGAGCCATAACTCTAGCCCTATTTTTTACTGGTTATTTTGGAGATGAAGTTTCATCCTTTTTTACCCAGGCTGGCTTTAAATCTCAGTCTTCCAGATCTCAGCCTCCTGACCAGCTAGAATTAAGAGTGTGAGCCACCGGCACCCAGCTTATTCTATTACATTTTTGTTGAATAAAGCTTTCTTATATAAATAAAGATTTCTTGTCATTATCATTGACATTTAATCAGAAATCACAAGTTGCCTTTCAGTCCCCTTTTCTCACTATTAAGGTTTGTCAGAAGGTTACAAATGACTTTTTTTTTTTTTTTGGTTTGTTTCTCTGCAGCTGTGGTATGGGGTAAGAGGTGGTGGGCCTGCCTTCTCACCTTGCTGTTGTATATAATCTTATTATAATGCTACAAGGGCTTGACCCTTATCCCTTATTCCCATTGCTACAAATATGGTCTGATGCTGTCTTGATCCTGGGGAATCAAGACCAAATTTATAAGACCAAATGAATTTCTGCCATAACTGAAATGCAGCAAAATGTGCTAAAGCAAGTTAGACTCAACAAGGGATGATGACCTTGCCAGCAAAGAGTAATTACCTCCAATGAGGAGAAGCAGAGCAGCCCTCCTGGGGAAGGCAGCTTATGACCTGGGTATTAAATATGAGGATTTTTTCCCACTAACACAGGGAGGAAGGAGGCATGCATGATGGCAAGATGAGGGGTAAACAAAGACTTGAAGTAATTAAGACCAGCAAAACCAGGGCTGGGAAGGTGGCTCAGTGGTAGAGCGCTTGCCTTGCATGCATGAGGCCCTGGGTTTGATTCCTCAGCGCTACATAAGCAAGAAGAAAAAAGCCAGAAGTGGCGCTGTGGCTCAAGTGGTGGAGTGCTAGTCTTGAGCTGAAGAGCTGAGGGACAGGGCCCAGGCCCATAGTTCAGGCCCCACTACCAAAACAAACAAACAAAAAAGACTAGCAAAACCAAACCATTAGCAGAGAATGATTAGGAAGCATTCAACAGTAACTAAATGGCAGCTCTTTCCTTCCTGGCCAATGGTCATTCATCCACTTCTAGATGTTTCTATTTGAAGGAAAATTTAAGTAGAACATTTTTATCATCTTTATTCAGCAGCACCTTTAGGTTCTCTTTATTATTTCCATGTATCTCCCACGATTATCTTTTGTGCTGTTATTAAAAAATTCATTGTTTGATATTGCAGTTCTTGTGTTTTTCTTCCAGATGATTTTTAATAATATTTTATCAAGTCCTTTGAGAAGCTTGTCCTCATCCCTGAATCTGCCCGAACCCTGGCCCTCACTAGTGCACCTGCTCCCCCACACCCTGAAGCCAGTGGTGGACAGAGACCTGTGTCTGTCTCTCCTCTAGATGATAGGTTCCCAGAGGATAAAGCCTTGGCTCTTCAGAGACCCTACCCTCCCAAGTCCCAGGGGTCTCAATAAATGAAGGAGGGGAAGAAGATAAGAAAGAGGGAGGTGGGAGTAAGGAGGGAATCTCACTGAGGGTGGAGGGCAGTTAGGGTGTGTCAGGGTACCAGGGAAGACATCTGGTCGTAAGGTTGAGAAGATGTTTGCTGAACATAGCAATGTAAAGGAACAGCCTGGCATTAGTGACTCACACTGTAATGTAGCCACTTAGGAGGCGAGATCTGAGGATCATGGTTCAAAACCAGCCTGGGAAGTTAAGTCTGTAAGACTCACCTCCAATTAACGGCCAAATAAAGCCAGAAAAGGAGCTGTGGCTCAAAAAGTAGAGTGCTAGCTTTGAGCAAAATAAAGCTTAGAGACAGTACCCAGGTTCTGTGTTCAAGCCCCAGGACCAGCACCAAAACAAACAGAGGAACAGAGAAGGGAAGACATAAAGAGTTGATTTTGTTTTGTTTTTTGCTTTTTGAATGTTTATAGCCAGAAAAGGCATCCTATTGGGAATCAGTCCCATGCAGTTAGAGCATCACCTCCTCAGAATGGACATTCATCAGTTCTCAAACTTAATCATACATCAGAGTCATCTGGAGAGCTGGCTAAATGCAGGTGGCTGAGCCCACTCCAAAATTTAGGGCTGGGGCTGGAAAGCAAAGTTTGCATGTCTAACAAGTACCCAGAGGATACTTAGCCTCTAGTTCGAGGATCACACTTAAGAGAATCACTGGTCTAATGAGGGATTCTCTATTCATTTTCTGTTTACCTCATATAAGTTACTAACCTTCACTGTATGTCAAACAATGTCCTAAGTAGTTAATACATTTACTTTTCACAGTAACCTCATGAAATAGATAGATCTTATGACAGCCTATTGACTCCATTGGACACACGAAGAAGCAAGAGCTATTAAATTCATGCTGTCAAAACAAGTAGCAGTTCTAAAGATTGTTTAATTATAAAAAGAAAATAAAATAATATTTTTAAAAATCTAGATGGGGTCTGTGGGATCCTGAGGGAATCTGTATACTTCTATCTGCTTCTATGTCTTATAAATGGAAATTACGAAAGCACATCTCACAGATTTGATGGGTTTAATGAAGTAATTTACCAGGACCATTATAATTATGATTTACATGATTCCTACTTTCTCAACTTAAACTTTTTTTCTTTTTGGTCAGTCATGGGACTTGAACTCTTGGCCTGGGTATTGTCCCTGAGCTCTTCAGCTCAAGGCAAGAGCAAAGCCACAGTGCCACTTCGGGTTTTCTGGTCGTTTATTGAAGATAAGAGTCACACGGACTTTCCTGCCTAAGCTGGCTTTGAACTGCGATCCTCAGATTTCAGCCTCCTGAGTAGCTAGAATTACAGGCATGAGCCACCAGCTCCTGACCCTCAACTTACACATTTACTCCAGAAAAACAAGAAATTTGTCCTGGTAGTTGCTGGGGTTACCGAAATAACTAAAATTTAGCACATGAGGACCAATGAATATACTTTGTGGTGTTCTCTCTCTCTCTCTCTCCTTTTTTATCTCTTTCCCTTCCTTCCTTCCTTCCCTCCCTATCCTCTCTCTCTCTCTCTTTCCTTTTTCTTTCTTTCTTTCTTCCTTCCTTTCTTTCTTTCTTTCTCTCTCTCTCTCCCTTCCTTTCTTTCTTTCTCTCTCTCTCTTTCTTTCTTTCTTTTCTTTTTCTTTCTGTATTAAGTTTGAACTCCAGCCTGCTCACTTTCTAGGAAGGTACTCTACCACTTGAGGTATGCCCTTAGTTATTATTTTGTGTGTGCCTTAGTTATTTTTCAAATAGTCTTGTGTTTATGCTTAGGGTACTCTGGAAAATGATATTCATGCATTTATTTCTCTTTGGGATGACAGACATACACGATTGCACTCAGCTATTGGGCAAAAAAGGGTCATACAAATCTTTATTCTTATTGGCTTTGAATTACAATCCTCTTGAGTTAACTCCCCTCTTACCAGTTGAGGGTTTCTCAGGAACTGGTGAGACCCTCCCCATGGATCACATTTAACTAATTTGAGACTTTGCTTTGAGATGAAAGCTCCTGGGAGCTCCGCATGCCTATAGAAGGCTCTGCTTAAGTTTAAACACAGTCACCCAGGGGCTAGTGCAGCGTAATTCAAGGAGTCCTGGCTAGCTGGAGTAGCGAAAGACTCAGTTGGCATACACGATTGCCGTTTTTACAGGAATGCAGAATGTAAAACGTGCTGATAGAGGCTTGCTTCCATAGAGATTTCAAATGTAAGACAGGGTTATGCATGAAGTTGTAACGGTATAGCCTGGGCTTCACTGTTAGAGGTGTCAGAAATGGACTATCTGCCAAAGAAATCTATAGTAACAACTAGAGACAGCCTAAGAGAGAAGCAAAAGTCAAGTCTATAGGGGTGAGGCTGCTCAAACCCACTGGTGCCCTTATCAGATCACCTAGTGTCTTAGGGGCCAGATATAGAGCTATAGTACTTAATGTTTGCCTTGCTAGGTTTGGGTCTTGCTTTCGTCTCATCCTTTCTTGCTATTTTCCTATCCCTTCTCTTTAGAATGGCAAGGTTTCCTTGTGTCCTTGTCTTTTTTTTTAAATATATTTTTTATTGTAAAGATACTGTGCAGGGGGGGTGGTCCTTATCTTTTAAAAGTAAGTAACTTTCATTTTACTTCTTCTCTTAGCCTTTGTAGCTATGAGTTTGCATTCAGTCACAGTAGAGTGTGAAGAGTTTTGAACAGTGCCGGAATTTCAGTTCAGACTAAAAGGATTCTTGGAAATAGACTAAATGCATTTTTCATTATAAGATGGATAGAGCCTTTGGAGACTGTGAGTGGGGAAGGTTATGGTTTAAACACGAACCAAAAAAATCCCCAACAACTGCATATATTGAACACTTGGTCTGAGGCTGGATTCACTCTTGGAAACCAAAGAGGTGGGGCCTGGCTGGAGGAAATAAGTCACTGGGGGTGTCTTTGAAGGTTAAGTTTGACCCCAGTCCTTCTAGGCATCCTTGCTGCCCTGTAGCAAGAATCTTCCTCCTCCACATGCCTCGAAGTTTTGTTGTACCCTGGATTGGAGGTAAGGGAACCACGTACAACATACTAAAATCTCTGAAACTGTGAGTAAAGTTAAATAATTCCTCCTCCTCCTCAGTATTCTGTCACAGTAATGAGAAAAGAAACTGATACAGCATGTCTAGAGATGTGTGTGTGTGTGTGTGTGTGTGTCAATGTGTGTGTTTGTGTGTATATGTATGTGTAGTGGCTTCAACTTAGGACCTGATATTATCCATAAGCTTGTTTTGCTCAAGGCTAGCCCTCTACCACTTGAGCCACAGTGCCACTTCTAGCTTTTTTAGTATTTAATTGGAGATAAGAGTCTCATGGGCTTTCCTGTCCAGGCTGGCTTCAAACCATGATCCTCAGATCTCAGCCTCCTGAGTAGCTAGGATTACAGGCGTGAGCCACTCATATCCAGACTTAGAGACATTTTTGTTGTCACATTTTGGGGATTGCTGTCAGCATCTACTGGGTAGAGGACAATGGTGTCACCAAACCTACAATGCACAGGAAAATCTCAGGACAAAGGTCTTTCAATCTAAAATGTCCACCTTACCAAGGTAGGGAAACCCTTACCAAGGTAGAAGTTGTTAATGAATTTAGATGCTCATATGATAGTGCAATAAAGAAGGATCACAAAGTATTATCAATGCTGATCTAAAGAAAATTGAATTGCCAGAAGCTCATACCTGTAATCTTAGCTACCCAGGAGGATGAGATCTGAGCATTGTGGTTAGAAGACAGCCCAGGAAGAAAAGTCCATGAGACTTCTATCTCAAATTATCTACCCAAAAGCCAGAAGTTGGAGCTGTGGCTCTAGAAGTAGAGCCTTAGCTTTGAGCAAAAAAGCTCAGGGACATTGAGGCTGGGAAGATGGCTCATTGGTAGAGCACTTGCTTTGCATGCATGAGGCCCTGGGTTCCATTCCTCAGCACCACATAAGCAAAAAGAAAAAAGCCGGAAGTGGCTCTTTGGCTCAAGTGGTAGAGCGCTAGCCTTGAGCTGAAGAGCTGAGGGACAGCGCCCAGGCCCAGAGTTCAGGCCCCACGATTGGACCAAAAAAAAAAATAATAAAATAAAATAAAAAAAGCTCAGGGACAGTGCTCAGTCCCTGATTTCAAGCCCCAGGACTGGCACAATAAAAAAAAAAAAGAAAGGAGTAGGCTTACCTGACAAAAGAATACAACAGGGGGATGTCGTAGTTTACCCTAGAAAGCGGGGATAAGATGGTAACTGCTGGAATTACTGGGTTTGTGAGTGTACACCAGTAGTCTGGCTAGTACAATAATGTTCAGTTCAGCTTCACTGAAAATCATAGGACATGAACAAAATGAAGACAAATTAATTGACAGAATGTAACATGAATGACCTCCAGTTCAAGTCCCAAGAGTTCTCAATTTCACCTTATGAGCACCGTTCACCTTTACTCACATATGTCCCTCAGCATTGTGTACTCCTGAGCTTGCTCTAGAAAACACTCTGCTTACAGCACCCTAGGCTTTCTGTAATCTAAAAACTCTTCCAAATTCCTCCCACAAGCTAGTTTCAATGGTTTCTCAACCACCTGGTCAGCAACTACCTTATTCCTAGTACTAATTTTCTGTGTTAGTTCCTCTTCTCATTGCCGTAACAAAATACTTGAAAGAACAACTTAAGTGAGGAAAGATTTGGGCTCATGGTGAAAGGTTAGATTAATTAGGATGCAAGGCTATGGGCAATATCTTGGCCTGGCAAGTGGAAACCACATACAAAAGAGACAGTGTTGTGAAAGAAGTCCTACCAGGAAAGGGACCATCCTACCTCCCACCCCTCCCTATCCCCTTTTAGTTCCTCAGGCTCTAATAGCCTTTCCAAGATGGTGATAAGAGGGATATTTGCAGAAGTGTCTTGATTGGGAAATAAACAGCCATCAAGCTATAAGACCCTACTAATAAAAACATCACCCTCCAAACACCTAAGTATAATAAGGGCATAAGCCCATAGGGCATTAATATTCAAATCATAACATATGCCAAATGCCACCTAAAAGACAAGAATATCCCTGTGAAGAACCATAAATCTGAATGATACTAGTGGCTTACACCTATAACCCTAGCTATTCAGTAGGCTGAGATCTGAGGATCATGGTTTGAAGCCAGCCCGTGCAGACTCTGATCTCTGTGTGACTCTTATCTCCAATTAACCACCAAAATGCCAGAAGTAGAGGTATAGCTCAAGTGGTTAAGTACCAGCCTTGAGGAAATATAGCAAAGGGGCAACACCCAAACCTTGAGTTCAAGCCCCATTACTGGTACACACACACACACACACAGCCCCACACATTTAGGTAATTCAGATGCTTCCAGATGATTTTCCCCCTCTTAATTGTCCTACTAGATCACAGGAAATTTTTTTCTTACCACATTGCCTTCTTACAACCACCCAGAGAAAGACCTGTTACATCAACATGGCTCTTTGCCCTAGTTCTTCACATGAGAACGGATCGATTCTACAAGGAATCATATTGGATGCTGGCTATCCTGTCACCATATTCGTGAGGAAAAACAATCTCTTCTGTCAAACTAAAGTGCCTCTGTCTGGTACGTTGATATTTTTTATCTTGATCTTGATGGGAATCTGCTCTGTTCTCATAACTCAATGTTGTTCCTGTGGCCCACTGACCAACTCCCTTCCCCGGGGACCCTTCCTGATTGTCAGCAAAAATTCACCCCTGACCTTATCTGAAGGTGCCAGACTGTTGGCATCAGAAGGCTACCATAAACCCCAAACTGCTGGGCAGTCTACTGCAGCCACAAAGGCATCCCCCAAATGCTCATGCTCGATTATATTTAAACCCTAAAACCCCATGTTCCCTGCTCCTTGTTTTTCTGACTCTCCCTGCTGTTAGGTAGAGCCTCCCTCCCCACGCCCCACCCCAAGTAATGATAATATCCTGATTTACTCTGTTGAGATCTCTTCTACTTTTTTCCTTTCTTCTGCTTGATCTTTCCTAAGAAACATATACTTCCTGAGATCATTTGCTTTTTGACTTCAATTGTAAGTATTATCTGTCCTTTTTTTTTTTTTTGCCAGTCTTGGGGCTCAAACTCAGGGTCTGGGCACTGTCCCTGAGTTTCTTTTGCTCAAGGCTAGCACTCTACCACTTGAGCCACAGCACCACTTCAGGCTTTTTCTGTGTATGTGGCATTGAAGAATCAAACCCAGGGCTTCAGGCATGCCAGGCGAGCACTCTACCACTAAGCCACATTCCTAGCCGTATCTGTACTGTTTGTAACCAGCGTCCATGTAAGGTATATGAATCTTCTGTTGAAGGAGGCAAAAGAACAAACTGTAATTACCGGATGTGCTGCTTGTGACCAGCCAGCCATGTTGGGGAGATAAATCTTTACCAATAATAAATAAAATAAAAATAGAATAAAACTGCAGCTACCAAATGTGCTGCTTGTTAGAGAAATCTTTATCAATAGAGTTAAAAGGAATAAGATCCTCTTCTGAGTGGGAGCTTTCCACTGACCACATCAACCTCCTCCAGCGATGTCTGCCAGCCACCTTGTTCCCAACCTTGCTTCCAGACAGCTGTGATGGGGGAAAAAATTGCAAGCCTTTGAAAAAAATTAATAGCCTCTTTCTCACTATGGTAACCAATTATATTTAGAATGTGAGCCTAACAAGGAAGAGGGACAGTTTGGACTGGGATCTAAAGCTAGCAAACTAACCTGCTAGTTTGCCTGCCTAGCTCTCAGTAGAGTATCAGTACTGTACCATTTTGCACAAAAGTAATTTTTCTTGACAAAATCTCCTATTATCTTCTGTGTGTCTATTCATTTCTAACCCTGGAGAGTTGGCATACGTTTCTAACACACTGACATCTTAGCCACACCCCTGCACACAAGGAGCATAGAGGATTTCTCCCCACCACAGAGTGTAAGCTTCAACCCCTCACTCCTCACATTGCAGCCATTTCTAGGAAGCAATGCAGACTCTGCCTGAGTCCTTGCCTTTGTTCAGCCTTCTCCTTACCTAGATAACCATATCCAAGCCCTCAAAGAGATGCTTTGTCTGAGGTCGGTTACTCAATCTGCCACAACACATTGTCTGAACCCTTAAGTAAAAGAACATGAAGATGGGACAGCACAGCCTTCTGCCCCCTTCCTTGTTCCATTCCACTCCCACTCACAGGTGGAAAGTTCTTGAATAACAATCCTTGTGTACACACACCTACACACATTCACACTTACCTACACAAACACCTTGAACACAAACAAAAAGGGGCTGGGAATGTGGCTCAGTGGTAGAGTGCTTGCCTATCATGCATGAAGCCCTGAATTTGTTTCCTCAGTACCACATAAACAGAAAAAAAACAGAAGTGGCCCTGTGGCTTAAGTGGTAGAGTGCTAGTCGTGAGCAAAAGAAGCTCAGCGACAGTGCCCAGGCCCTGAGTTCAAGCCCCAGGATGGGAAAATATAGGAAGAGAGAGAGAGAGAGAGAGAAAGAGAGAGAGAGAGAGAGAGAAAGAGAGAGAGAGAGAGAGAGAAAGAAAGAAAGAAAGAAAGAGAGAGAGAGAAAGAAAGAAAAAAAGAAAGAAAGGAGAATGAAAGAAGCCGGGGGCTGGTGGCTCTCGCCTATAATCCTAACTACTCAGAAGGCTGAGATCTGAGGATCACAGTTCAAAGCCAGCCCCAGCAGGAAAGTCTGTGAGACTCTTATCTCTAATTAACCACCAGAAAACTGGAAGTGGCGCTGTGGCTCAAGTGATAGACCACTCGCTTTGAGCTGAAGAGCTGAGGGACAGCGCCCAGGCCCAGAGTTCAAGCCCCATGATCAACCAAAAAAAAAAAAAAAAAAAAAGGAAAAGAAAAGAAAACAAACAAAAATGTTTTAGGTATAGTATAGTCCATGTTTATTAGAATGTTCCCCAAGGAGAAGAGCAGCAACAGAGCAGCATGCTACCATACATTGAGATGCTTTTTTTTTTGGAGGGGGTAGGCAGTATTGGGGTTTGACAAGGCCTAGGTACTGTCCCTGAGCTTTTGTGTTCAACACTAGCTTTCTGTCACTTGAGCCAGAGCTTCACTTCCAGCTTTTTGGGTAGTTTATTGAAGATAAGAGTCTCACTGCCTTTCCTGCCTGGGTTGGCTTTGAACCATGATCTTCAGATCTCCACTTCCTGATTAGATAGGATTACAAGCCTGAGCCACAGGTGCCTGGCTACTTATGAGTGAAGCAGACAAGTTTCTTTCCTTGGTGTTCCAGAAAGGACTGATGCTTTATGTTGGCCTACCCAAAAGGCTCAAAGAAACCACTTGTCATGAAAAGTATAAATTGGACTTTCACCTCCAGAGAGACAAAAGAGCTGCCTGTGACTTTAGAACAGCTAGCTCTCCTCAACACCCACTGCTTGTCTTTATCGAGGGTTCCAAAATCTGTGAAGACAAAAGGAAAAGAATATACATCCACCCAAAAACCTGCATATGGCTGTTTATAGCAGCTTTGCTCATGATTGCATAAGCACAAAAAATTGGAAGCAAGCAAGAAAAGAAAATACTGTGGTGTACTCTTAGCCAGGCACCCCATTATATCTATAGCTGGAGATAAATTGGGAATTTTAAAAATCCTCTCTACATTAACATATGCCATAGCACCATCTGCCCTTCAGCAGCTATTTTTGATTCTATTGGCTACTGAAATCTAGCAATTTAAAAGCACCCTCCTCTCCTATGTGATAAACACTATTACTAGAATTCAACGATCCAGAAGTTTTGGCTCTGAGGAATCTCTTCTGGGCTTGACTTGGTATTGGTCTCAGCTCCCTCACTGCTGTGCTATAGATTTGCTTCAGAATATAAGTGGGTGGAAATAATTTCTCCCACTAAACATCGGGCCAACCTCCAACCCGCTATCAAAGTAATGCTAACTGATCAGATGGAGATGGGAAGAAAAAATGTGTCCAAGGAAATATCTGTGCATAAATGGTGTTGGTCTTTCTTACTGTGTGGGTGTACAAGCTAATTTGTTTGCAGGAATGCAAGGAGAGATAGTGCTTTAGAGTAATTGTTCCTCTCACCACAGCTCAGAGTTTTAATTAGCAGATGAGCCTCTTCCCTTCCACCCCCTCTAATGGTTCCCTAAACATGACCTGAGGTAGTTTGTCTTTTAACCTCAGCTTGTAAATATAGGCCCTTTTTTCATGTGGAGACCTCTAATGAAGGACCCTTGGCCAAAACCTGGACATTTTCCAGAATCAACAATAATAAAGACCACCTACTTGCTGCTAGGACCTGGACAAACAAGTCACACATCTCACAGATCTCCATGACAGCTGGAGGCTCTACAGTGTGCTGTTCCGTGGCCCTTGTTCTCTCCGGTGCCACTGGTCCTGTATCTCAGCAGCAGGGGAGGCAGAAGCAGGATAACTAAGGGAGAAAGAGGGAGTGGAGAGAACAGTCTATGTGTCTCAGATGGCCTTTTCTGCGTTGTAAAAGTAGCTCACAGAAGGCAACTTTGCAAAGGAGGGCTGAGATGAGAGTTATCCACATTCCCTCAGGCTAATATACATCTCACACATTGTCCGGGGGTGCTTAAGGCTTTTTCTGATAGAAAGGATCAGGAATGTAGTCTCAGGTTTTCTAAGACAAATACAAGCCCTCAAAACACCAATAGTTGCATTTTTTTAAACTCCTGAGAAGTAAAAGTGAAAATAACAGTAACAACACAGCAATAACAACATGAAGTTCCAAGACATAATTTAGAAATGGCAAAATGCATTAACAACTGCATCATTCAGGGTAGTGTACATTAAAAAAACAGAGCAAGATAAAAATGATACTTGATAAATTTCATGTACAGATTTATAGAATGGGTTTGGCACCAGTGGCTCACATCTGTAATCACAGCTACTCAGAAGTGAGGATTGAGGCTCCAAGTCAGTCCAGAGAGGAAATCTTATCTTCAGTTAGCCACTAAAAACTAGAAGTGGATCTGTGGCTCAAGTGGTAGTGTGCTAGCCTTGAACAAAAAATCTAAATGATAGTGCTCAGGCCCTGAGTTCAAACCCTATACTAGTTGTGTGCAGGCCCACACTCACAGAGATTTATAGAATATATACAAAGAGCTATCAAGAAATATCCTTCCAAGGTGAGTGCACATGAATATAGTCCATGTAGGCATGTAGTTTGCATGTATGAGAATGGAACAAGAAGCCTGGCCCTGGTGATTCATGCCTGTAATCCTAGCAAGCCTGGCCCTGGTGATTCATGCCTGTAATCCTAGCTACTCAGGAAGCTGAGATCAGAGAATTGTGGTTCAAAGCCTGGGCAAGAAAGGCCCTGAAATCTTTTTTTTTTGTCGGTCGTGGGGCTTGAACTCTGGGCCTGGGCGCTGTCCCTCAGCTCTTCAGCTCAAGGCGAGTGCTCTACCACTTGAGCTACAGCGCCACTTCCAGTTTTCTGGTTGTTTATTGGAGATAGGAGTCTCACCGTCTTTCCTGCCTGGGCTGGCTTTGAACCGCGATCCTCAGATCTCAGCCTCCTGAGCTAGGATTACAGGCATGAGCCACCAGCGCCCGGCTAGGCCCTGAAATCTTATATCCAACTAATCACCAAAAAACTAGAAGTGGAGCTGTAGATCAAGTAGTGATAGAGTGATAGCTATGAGGAAAAAAAAAAAAGCTAAAGTGCCCAAGCCCTAAATTCAAGCCCCAGGATCTGCATATACACAATAAAAGGAGCAAGGAATCCTGCTGAAATTGTATAAGAGAATTGGAGGAAGGAAGTATTAGGAAGTGATAGAGGGTGAGACTGGGTAGAATCCATTGAATGTGTAAATGGAAATGGCATGATAAAAATCTTCCTCTCTGTAGCTAAGAGGAAAAAAATAAAAGGAAAAGATAAAGACAGCTGGTGGCTCATAACAATAATCCTAGCTACTCAGGATCTGAATACCCATCTGAGGATTGAGTTTCAGAACCAGTCCCGAGACTCTCATCTATATAAATAACAAAAAGCCAAGAGTGAAAGTGTGACTCAAGTGGTAGAGCATTACCCTTGAGTGATAAAGTCAAGCAAAAGCACAAGGCCTTACCAACACAAAACAAAAAGAAAGAAGAAGGAAGGAAGGAAGGAACAAGGAAGCAAGGAAACAAGCAAGCAAGCATGCTGGGAACCAGTGGCTCATGCCTATAATCCTAGCTACTCAGGAGGCTAAGATCTGAGGATCACAGCTCAAAGCCAGCCTAGGGGTAGGAAAATCTGTGGGACTCTCATCTTCAATTAACCAGCAAAAAGCCAGAAGCAGAAATGTGGTTTAAGTGGTAGAGTGCTAGTCTTGAACATAAAAGCTTAGGGACAGTGTTCAGGTCGTGAGTTCAAGCCTCAGGACCAGAACAAAAAGGAGAAGAAGAAAGAAAGGAAGGGAGGAAGGGAGGGAAGGAGGGAGGGAGGGAGGAAGGGACTCTCCAATGTGCTATGTTGCTTGCTGGCGGCTATAAAATTTTAAAGAAAAGCATTACATCATTGAGAGATTCACTGGTTTAATCTTGCTTCTGACTTCAAGGTGAAAGCCTCAATGCAAGTCCCAGGATCTCTGGGGCAGAAGATACTCTGATTTCCAGAAGTCTTAGACTTTTATCCCTTCACACAAAGTTTCTCAAATGAATGCAAATTTTAGAGCTGCAGAGAAAGGCTTTCGAGGTTCCAGCTGTCTGGTGTGCTGATTGGCACTAAGTGGGAGGGAGGGAATAGTACTTTCAACTCGCATAGATCACCCCAGCTGGCTAGGCCCTATCTATGCTCAGTTGTTCTGAGCCTTCTCTTTTCTGGAATTTGCTCTCCTGTGGGTGAGAGGAGAGAACCATTGCCGTGCCTCTGCCTGTGTTGCTATTATGTGCATAATTTCTAATTCCAACACATACCAGGCACATTCTTTTTTGTTTTGTTTTTAATCAGTCATGGGGCTTGAACTCTGGGCCTGGGCACTGTCCCTCAGCTCTTCAGCTCAAGGCTAGCACTCTACTATTTGAGTTACAGCAATACTTCCATTTTTCTAGTGGTTTATTAAAGAGTCTCAGGGACTTTCCTGCCCGGGCTGGCTTTGAACCACAATCCTCAGATCTCAGCCTCCTGAGTAGCTAGGATTATAGGCATGAACCACCAGCACCTGACCAGGCATATTCTTTTTATCTTCCCAAGTCTGAGTTTTTCTTGCCTTGGCTTTTTAGAAAGTCTGGTTTGGGCTGGAAATGTGGCTTAAGTGGTAGAGTGCTAACCTTGCACAGAAGCAGCTCAGGGGCAGTGCCCAGGCCCTGAGTTCAAGTCCCAGGGCTGGTCAATAAAAAAAAAAAGGAAAGAAAAAAAAGAAAGAAAAAAAGAAAGTCTGGTCTTTGGATACTCTTCCTTTGGGTAAACTTTTGCCCTGAACAATACTGTTTGAATGCTCTGTTGTTTCCTATTATGAGAGATTTTTTTTTGATCTCTAAGGGATAGAGAAGACATTCCAGATTCTCTTTATAGGGTTCCCACTTTTCCTTCAAGCTACTCCACATGCTTGTCTAGCAGCGATGTGGTGGCCCAAGGCTTGATGCAACAACTCTGAGTGAGTGCACAAAGAACACAGGTGTCAGGAGGTGAATTTCTCAGAAGACACCTAGCTTCTCATGGGCTCCCCTCTGCTTGCTTCCCTCTTGAGGGAGGGATTGCTTTTCCTCATTCTATTCTTTTTCTGCATCCTGGGGAATTTGACTGGGAACACCCAAGATGAAGTGGATGCAGAAGACACAACTTGAAACTCATCAAACAGGTTCAAAGATGGTGCCTAAAGAAGTGTCATAATTTGCCATCCGAACAACATATTCACAGAAAAGTAAAAATGGAGCAAAAGAAATCAGAGGAGGCTTCCTGGGGGAGGTACAGAAGGGCTTGTCCATGGGCAAGAAAAAGGAAGGAGGAGGAGAACGCTGGGAACCAAAGAGTCCTACGTGATGTGAGAATTAATATCCATGGTCGTGAAGCAATGTGCTTTATGTGTGCAAAGCAGGGCTAGCTATGTGGTTTGGATAAGCTTGGTTGTGGTTAGGTGCATGTGGAAGAGCACCCACCAGTGGTGAGGGGCATCAGACATACTGAGAAGAAGGACAGGATGAATGTTATCTGGGCATAGTTGACATTAAATAGTTGTTGGGGCGGGGTAGACAAAAATGTCATTCTTGATGCCAGCAGTTGAAAAACCACTCTTGATTGTCCTTATCAATTGTGTCTTACTTTGTTACAAGGTAGAATAAAGACTTGTTTCACAACATGGGAGGCTGCAATGCAGCTGGCTTGTTGGTGACTGTGATGGGAATTGGAAACAGAGGTAACAGTAAATGGGAACAGGGCAGGGGGGAGGAGAGGGAGGAGGAGGGGAAGAATAGCTCATCTTCTTCAGTAAATGGTAGTGGAATAACTGGACATCCACATGTAAAAGAATGAAATTGAATTCCTAACTCATCATAAATAAAAACTAAACTAAAATAAAAAGGATCCAAGATTGAAACTTGGAAGACCACTTACAGGAAGGTGTATATGATCTCGGCGTTGGAAATGGTTTCTTAAGTAAGACAATTAAGAGCTGGGTGCAACTGGCTCATGCCTGTAATCCTAGCTACTCAGGAGGCTGAATTCCGAAGATCACTTTTCAAAGCCAGACCAATCAGAAAAGTCTGTGAGACTCCTCAATTAAGCATATACAAAAAAGCTAGAACTGGAGCTGTGGCTCAGGTGGTAGAGTGCTAGCCTTGAGCACAAAACTCAGAGTGCCAAGGCCCTGAGTTCAAGCCTCAGAACCTGTACCAAAAAAGTAACAAACAAACAAGTGCATAGCAAGTAGGAAAAAAATAGACAAACTGGATATGATCCAAATGAAAAAAAATTTTTTTTTTGGGTCCGGTTGCGGGGCCAGAACTCTGGGCCTGGGCGCTGTCCCTCAGCTCTTCAGCTCAAGGCTAGCACTCTACCACTTGAGCCACAGTGCCACTTCCAGCTTTTTTCTTATGTGGTGCTGAGGAATCGAACCCAGGGCCTCAAGCATGCAAGGCAAGTGCTCTACCACTGAGCCACCTTCCCAGCCCCATGAAAAATTTTGTGTATCAGAATACACCAGTAAGAAAGTGAAAAGAGACAGACGCAAAACAGTAAATCCTCTTTTGCAACCCAGAACTCAATGTGTATGAGTTTTGGTACACATATGAAGGAATATGATTCCTACAATATTTGGCAACGATAGAGGTTTGTTAACTCATTTAGATTGACTCTGAGAATAAAGTTGATGTAACAGCTTAAAAAAAAAAAGGAACTGAAAAGAGAAATCACACAATGGGAGAAACTATTTGCAAATCATACACCTGATGATTGTAGTATCCCCAAATATATAAAATCTCCTTTCTGCCCAACAAGAACAATGAAACTTTTTTTTTTATCGGCCCTGGGGCTTGAACACTGGGCCTGGGTTCTGTCCCTCAGCTCTTCAACTCAAGATGAGAAGTCTACCACTTGAGCCACAGCGCCACTTCTGGTTTTTGAGTGATTAATTGGAGATAAGAGGCTCACAGGGACTCACCTGTCCAGGCTGACTTTGAACTGCAATCCTCAGATCTCAGACTCCTGAGTAGCTGGGATTACAGGCATGAGCCATTGACTCCCAGACAAAACTTTTTTTCTTTTTTTTGGGGGGGTCCAGTCGAGGGGCCTGAACTCTGGGCCTGGGTGCTGTCCCTCAGCTCTTCAGCTCAAGGCTAGCGCTCTACCACTTGAGCCACAGCGCCACTTCCGGCTTTTTTTTCTTTTTACTTATATGGTTCTGAGGAATCGAACCCAGGGCCTCATGCATGCAAGGCAAGCGCTCTACCACTGAGCCACCTTCCCAGCCCCAAAACTAAATTTTTCGAAGGGCAAAGAAATAGGTATTTCTCTAACAAAGATATATAAAAAACAAGCATACAAAAAGATGTTGAATGTTATTAGTAATTAGGGAAATGCAAATTAAACCCACAACGTGATATCACTTTACACTAACAACCATGCCTATAATATAAAAAAGTAAAAGAACAAATGTTGGCAAGGATATGGACAAACTAGTACCCTCAGATAATATACTATAATGTAAAACAGTGCAGCTACAGTGGAAAATTGTTTGGCTGGTTGTAAACAAGTGCAATAAAAAAATCACATTCTAAAAATTTTACTTTTAGTCATATATCCAAAACATTTGAAACAGATTTCCAAACAAAATTTGTACATAAATGTGCTTTTAAAGCTCTATTTGGAAGAACCAAAGATAGAAGCAATACATATGACATTATAAAATGATGCCTATAGAAATGAACTCCAAGAAATGGAAACCAGAGATTTTTTTTAGTGCACTACAGTTATATTTTTCTTCCCCCCCCAATTTGGTTTATTCCCTGTTGTCACTGTTTTTGATTTCTGTACCCTTACTCTTGTATATAAGTTTATCTGATTTGGGGAAGAGAAGGAGACTCACAGAAACGGTAGGACAAAGGGTGAACCAATGCAACAGTGGTACTCACTACACACTATGTTGCAAATGGACTTTACAACTTGTGGCAGGGAGGGGAGTCAGGGTGGGAGAAATGGAATGAAGGAGGGGGTAACACTGTTCAAAAAGAAATATATGTATCACCTTATGTAACTGTAACTCCTCTGTATATCACCTTTACAATGACAATTGTTAAAAAGATAGAAGCAAACCAATGTCTATCAGCAGATGTGCAAAAACATCCAAAGAGGTAAATCTACTCAATGGCATATTACTCAGCTATGTCGTTTGTCATTTGAGCAGCTTGGATGATGGCTCAGAGATAGGGAGATGAAGGAATTTAAGGATGGTGTGTTGCTTCCCACACTACGTTTTATGGGAACTGGAAGTGGGTGTAGCACTTCCTGATCACCCAGAGAAATGTATATATCCTTCCATTTTAGTAACCCTGGGGTTCTATAAAATGATTAGACTTTCTCAGGTTATTAGTATTTTCTCCTGGGCATCTTCAATAGTGCAATTCAGTTCACTTATTGCTTGGAAAATATTGCTATGGTAACCCATTCTGACATGTAGTTACATAGAGTTGAAGAAAAAGAAGTTGGACTGAAACCCTCTATATTCTCACTGCTTATCATCAAAAGGCACTTAAAAAGAATTAAGAAAAACAAACAAAAGTAGGTACACTGCCGTGCTTTGTCTATTTTGGATGAATAATTGAGAAAGTGTCTGATCAGCTGGAATTATCAAAGGATATTCTTTTTGTTTTTTAAATTATTTTCCGTTCCTGGGCTTGAAATCAGAGGTTGGATACTGTCTCTGAGCTTGCACTGTCCTTGAGTTTTTCTGCTCACGGCTAGCACTCTACCACTTGAATCTCAGCTCCACTTTCAGCTTTTTTTGGTGCCTAAGAGTCTCATGGACTTTCCTGCCTGGGCTAGCTTCAAACTGTGATCCTCAGATCTCAGCTGCTTAGGTAGCTAGGATTCTAAGTGTGAGCCAATGTAGATGGAAAGTAAGAAAGCTCTTTATCAGCTGGAATTATCAGCGGGCATTCTTAAAGCAGAGAATGTTGGAAAATTCAAATCCTTGCCACATTGAGGTGTGAAAAATGCCACCACCAGATGTCTGATTTGTTTAAAAACATACCTTGCCTCAAGAAGTTTCAAGTTCTGTAGAATTCCAATTGAATCCAAGTTTGCACTGCTAGGAAACTCTGTCCCAAGGATGAATACAGGAGTGTTAGCATTTACAACTTCTCTCTCCCAAGTGTTTGGCAAGGGTACCCACAATTGTGCCTCTCTCTTGTAAATAAATGACAAGAATCCCAACAAATGATTGCAGGAGTCCTTTACAGACAAATTACACAAGTCCTTCAGCTGGAAATGGGAGAAAGGTACTATACTAGTTTCTTATTACTGCTGTTACAAATTACCATATGCTCAATGGTATGGAACATGGAAAATTTATTATCCTACAATAATCAGAAGTATAGACTGAGAGTCCCTGAGCTAAAATCAAGGTGTCAGCACAACTAAGCTCCTCCTGGAGGTTCTAGGGGAGAATCGGTTTCCTTATCTACTCCAGCTTCTGTGATCTACATTCTTTTGCTGGTTGCCCCTTTCTTCATTTTCAAGGCAGCTGTGCAATGTCTTCAAATTGCTTTGCCTCTCTGTGTAGTCATTGTCTTCACTTACTCTGACCCTCTAGCTTCATAAGGACCCTTATGATTATGTAAGTGGCATATGGATGATTCAGGAAAATCTTTCTATCTCAAGGTTATCAATTTAATCACACCTTCATATACTCACGGTTGTCTGAAGATTAGGATGTGGTATTATTGAGAGACATTATTCTATCTCTAGAGACCTCCTCAGCAGCTCTCAAATATTCCCATGCTAACCAGAAGTTGTCTTGTCACATGGCAGAGTAACATAAAACTCTCTGTACTTGGCCCAAATTTATCAACTAAAGTGTCCTGATTGCAGAAAATAATTACCTAATTCAAGGGAAAATTTTGAAAAGGCTCATGGACTCAAAAGGAAGGTTGACTCAGAAATCAGAAACTAGACAGCTTTGGAGGTTTAGACACAATTTCAAGCATAGCCACATGAAACAATTAAAAACAAAAGACATGATTTTCAGAGCAGGAGATAAAGGGCGCAAGGTTGGTTTAGTCTTTGTTAGGGAAAAGCTGCTTTGCAGCTGCAAGACAGTGATTATTTCCTGTTACACAAGTGAGCTGAGGAGGCAAATGTATGCCACATATCAGACTGTGTATTTGCGAATAGGACCTTCTTTCCCTTCATCCCATCTTTGTGGCCATCACGCTCTCTTGTCATCTTTGCCCATCCAGGCTCCACCCCAGCATCAATGGCTAAGCCTGGAGTGTAGCAGGGCTACAGTGGTCTTCCCATCTGTTCCATCTCCAGGTCTGTTTTCTACCCTGGTGCTCTCCACTATAAAGGTTAACTAGGGTGATTCCCAACACACAAAGTATCTCCTTTCTATCCACTAGAAACTAAGCTCCATTTTCTCTTTTACTTTGTTTCTTATTTTCACCATGCTTCCTGACAGCTACTTTCACCTGCCTTCCTTAAGTGGATGCTCATCTCTGCAGATAGCTAACATTCTGACATGCTTACTGAGCAGTTTAAGCCCTGCCACTGCAGCCATGAGCATGATGATTGTTATAATGGCAACTATGAGGCTTGGGGAAGGTCTTTGCTTGTTGGAACTCAAACCGGCAGACTCAAACCCAGTTTTTTAATTTTTTATTTGTGCCTGTCTGGGACTTGAACTCAGGGCTTGGGAACTGTCCCTGAGCTTTTGTGCTCAAGGTCAGTGCTCTACCACTTGAGGAACAGCTCCACTTGAGCTTTTTGTTTGGGTTGGCTTTGAACTGTGATCCTCAGTTCTCAGCCTCTTGAGTAGCTAGGATTACAGGTGTGAGCCATTGGTGCCCAGCATGAATCTAGTTTTCAAATTGTCCACCAAACTACTTACTCTTGGATTCACTCATGCTAAATTTAGCCTGGACATCTTGTCACTCTTCCTTCCTTCCCCCATCCCTCCCTTTCTCATGAAATCTTGCTGTGAGTTACAGCATCCATCCTTCAGGACTGGACTTTGCCAAAACTGTTCTTGAGAGCTCAGTCCTTAGAGATGGTTATTTTCTCTGGATTTGCCTCAGATGCCTCCTCCACAGTGAGCTTGTAGGATGGAGCAAGAATCATCCCAGGCTCAATTACAAGGACAAAAGACACTGCTCCCATAGAGTCTGACTGACTTGAGACATATCTACCAGAGTAGTAAGGCAGAAGCCTAGTTGTGGTCTTTGGTCTGCACTGCTAGCACTGAATTTGGACTTAGGTTTTTAAGCCCTTGCTGCTCAAATGCTAGGACACATTCTTTTGCAGGAAAAAGAGAAGATAAAAGCCACCTCAGTTGGCCTTGGAGTTAGAGTGAGTGGAAAATGTCCTGGCTTAAGGGTGGAACAGAATAGCCCTTGAATCCAGACCAGGCCACTTACTAGCTATCATGGATGCTTCTGATTTCTTCCTCATCCTGGTAATCTGGATGGGTGCTTTGGAGGCTCAGAGGCGTGATACTACAAAAGGGCTTAAATCTGAGCCTGCCTAGCTCAGGGCCAGCCTCACTTCTCAACATCCTCTCAAGTGGGGAATTAGGTAAATTTATATCCTCTATCTGTCCTTTTTATTCCCTGTAAGCACAAGAAAAACCAGCCTTATAGCTCTGTTGTGTTCACAGGAACACAAATACATCCACCCGGCCCCAGAAGCTGCTGGGCTCAGGCAGAGCTCAAAGGCCTCCTGCTGGGGACTCCTTTGAGCAGTTTGACACTTGAGTGAGCAGGAAGTTCTAAACAGTCATGTTCCTAGTTCCCTTATTATCTTTGGTAGTACTGGGGAATGAACATGGGACCTCATACTTGCCAGGCAGGTACTCTGAGTTTATCTCCAGCCCCTTGCTTCCTCCCATTTCTCGCCCTGCCCCCCCCAGTTTTTGGTAGAATTATCACTAACTTGCTTCTAAGTGCTAATTGCATATAATCCTTGTGCATACCATTCCTCTTTCTACTGATGAAGAAACAGGAAGAGAGAAATGAAGCAGCTCGCTCAAAGCCTCAGTGTACATTCTACCAGCTCCAAGAACTGCTGGCTTGGGAGGTCAGACAGCCCTCAGCCCTGCCCTGTGTAGCCCCAGACATGCCCCTTGAGGCTGAGTAATACCAAAGGCACATTTTCTTCCTTAAACTTCCAGCTTTTAGTAACTTTCTAGAAGCAGGGAGCTTGCCTTACTTTTTTCCCTCCTCCTGGGCATCTTTGCTTTGCTGGAATCCAATCACTTTCCTTGAGCTCCTTTTAGGAGCAAAAAGGCTATGGGCAGAGGGCAGGAATACAAGCAATATGCCTATTTTATATAAAGAGGCAGGGAAACAAAACATTAGTATGAGAAAGAAGACACTGAGTGGCTGGAAATGAATTGCAAATACATTAAATGGCTGCAGAAAATCAGCTTGTAAAACAGGCAGAAGTGAAGGGGAATAAAGGACAGAGCCAAATGGTCTGGTGTGGCCTGGATATCACAGTGAAACCACCTCATCAGAATCTCAAGTATACTCTTTTCTCACAGAATTCTCAATGTCCTGAGACTCAAACATGTCAAGGACATGTGGCCAGGGCAAATAAGGTTCATCTTGTTTGCTGACATCACTTAATGGAGCGCCACTGAGTGATCCCCAGGCTTGGCTCAGGGAGGTGCAAAGGCTGTTTGTGGCTGTTTCTTCCCATATAAGGCATTCAAACAAAAGCATAGCTGTTTCCTTGCAAAGTCAGGGCACCTTGTCTCTTGAGGGCTACATCTTGTAGATGACTACACTAACATCTCCTTGCTGAACACTTAGCAAGATCAAAGCAGGAAGTTTAGTCAAGGCTGTACACCAGAATCACTAGGAGGTTCCTCTCACTACCAGAGGCCTACCATCTCTTGAAGATGGGACAAGCAAACCACCGTCCACTGGAACCAGATATTTTAATTGTTTGACAACCTCCTCTAGACTAAAACAGTCTAAGAAGGATGATACTTAGGGTACCCAATGGTAGAGCACCTAGGGGTAGTGGGAAACTTGCTCACAGTGGGTATTCTCAAGGATAGTTGCTGGCACCCAATTTTTTTTTTTTTTAATAGAGGCTCTGGGAATTTTATGTGGTTGGCCTCAAACCACCATCTTCCAGATCTCAGCCTCAGGAGTAGCTAGGATTATAGCTACTAGCCATTGATGTTGACCTAAGGTAGGTTTTTAAATTGCTGATGAACTGGGATTACTGTCTAATTAGTCTCGAAAAGGATACCACTGGAAGATACCCTGGGGAGATTTACAAATTGGAGCACTTTGCAAAATCTGGGTCTGTTGTTCAAATTTCAAAAATTCTATCTGGGGCTGGGAAGGTGGCTCAGTGGTAGAGCGCTTGCCTTGCATACCTGAAGCCCTGGGTTCGATTCCTCAGCACCACATAAGCAAAAAGAAAAAAGCTGGAAGTGGCGCCGTGGCTCAAGTGGTAGAGTGCTAGCCTTGAGCCGAAGAGCTGAGGGGAAAAAAAAATTCTGTCTGTACTCAAGAGGCCCAACTATTTCAGGACATGTGCTGAACCTCCATCCTTGTTGCCACTGTCAGCAAACTTCATTGATGTGCTTGACAGCTAACGCCTAGAGTACTTCACACACTGCCCGGAACACCTCATTGCATATTTGAATGCTATCTTATAAAATAGATCTCTGTACTTTCATTTCATCCACGAATCCAGCCCAGAGAAGTTAAATGGTAATGAAGGGAAATTAGCTAAACTTTATACAATTTGCATCTTATATTTAAATGAAGGTACTTGCTCCCATTTTTTTTTTTTTTTTGGGTCCTGGTCCTTGAATTCAGGGCCTAGGCACTATTCTTGAGCCTCTTTGTGCTTAAGGCTAACAATTCTATCACTTGAGTCACAGTGCCATGCCCAGCCTTTTCTGAGTAGCTTTTGGAGAATTGCACAGGGATTTTCCTGACCAGGCTGGCTTCTAACTGCAATCCTCAGACCTCAACCTCCTGAGTAGCTAGACTTACAGCTATGAGCCACCAGTCTGACTACCACTTGTAAAATGCTCCAAACTACCACTAGAAGCTGTTCTGAGCTCTGCAGAGGCTGGATGCCCTGGCCCTGGCCCATTCAGCCCACCATCTGTACCCTAGCAAAAAAAATCAGGTTGTTAAAGGACCAGTCTTTTCACCATCTGATTATACAGATATACTTTTCCCAAAATCTTTGGGTGTTGACTGGGGTCAGCAAAAGCACAAGACACAGAAGCAGTAGACAGCTGAGATTGAGAACCAGCCTGGCATAAGCAAGGATCCAAATCCTATAAACCAAGCAAATATGAACACAGCAGTCTTAGATGAAATACAAAATTACAGGGTATTTAATGACAGAGACAGGGTGAGGTGTTGGGCAGGGATTGAACATGGAACAGGCTAGTTCTAAGTGTAAGGCAGAGGATGACTTCACTTTCAGGTAAAACAAAAAACTATACATGTGCACAAACATCTGAAATATCAACGCTAGTAGTAATCTGGTCCAGTGATTATTCTTCCCATTGCTTGTTTTCTAAAATAAGGTTTGAAACCCAAGAAGTCTAGGTGGTCAAACCTAGCTCATTCCCTTTCCCACACCTTTCATCCCATGGTTTCCTTTTTGATATTCTATGTAATTATACTCAATGGGACTCTTCCTGATTTCATTTGCCAGACACTGCAAAAGCATTTTTGTTTCAGACTGGTTTTAAGAGGTAATTTTTTCTCACACACAAACACAGCATCTCTCTGGGGGCTGGGAAGGTGGCTCAGTGATAGAGTGCTTGCCTTGCATGCCTGAGGCCCTGGGTTCGATTCCTCAGCACCACATAAGCAAAAAGAAAAAAGCTGGAAGTGGCGCTGTGGCTCAAGTGGTAGGGCGCTAGCCTTGAGCTGAAGAGCTGAGTGATAGCACCCAGGTCCAGAGTTCAGGCCCCAGGACCGGACCGCCCCCCCCCAAAAAAAACCAAATACAGCATCTCACAATCAACCTAAATGAAAATAAACACCATATATATATATATATATGTATATATATATACACATATATACATATATATGTGTGTGTGTGTGTGTATTTAAAAAGATCTTTTAAGTTATCAAATGGAGAACAAGTATTATACTTCTACAACTTGATATTGAAGCACAACAATCTCAATTGTTTCTTCAATATTATCAGAGGGACTTTATTCATGTACTAATGGCACATACGTTGAATTTTCTTTTCTTTTTAAAGTAAAAACTAAAAAAGGCTCATTTCGTCTTTTTTGCAGTTCATTTAGATATTTTAGGAAATCAGAGGCAAATAGGCATTATACCTTTTTATTCCTTTGCTAAGAGTACTCTTTGGTCCTACTGTGTGTGAATGCCTATAGTCCTGTGTAATTTATCATGTTCATTTCAGTGTTTTTAAATTAGGAATATAATAGGGAGGCCATAATCTCAAGGGACATCTTAGGTATTTCCTTGAAGTCTCTACTCTTTTATACTAGAGTGCAGGTCTGTGTATTCAGACTGTCCAAGAAACAAACTCTCACCAGCTGTCCTGTCTTCTTTTTTTGGCTATACCCACAGGGTTGAACACAGGGTTTGTTTGCTATGCAGGTACTTTAGCATTCAAGCCACATCCTATACACCTTTACTTGGTTGGGTTAGTTTTCAGGTGTTTTGTCTGGGGCGAGCTTCAGCCTCTGATCTTCTTAGCCATAGTATGTACCATCACTCCTGGTGATCTGATATGGAGCCCTTCACTCTTTTGTCCAGGCTGGCTTCAAACAGTGATCTTTCTGATCTCTATCTGCATCCCCAAGTAGATGGGATTATGAGTCTTTTTTTTTTTTTTTTTGGAAATTAGCAGCATAGCTACCCATGCCAGAAATTCCTCACATAACAAGTTACAAAAATAGTTATATCAAAATGACATGATTTGTGTGTGTGCACGCATAGGGAGTATTTAAAATTAAAACATCATAGCATCAAAGTAAAGACCAAGAACATTCTAAACAGTATAAAAATCCTGTAGGAAAACAGAACCATTTCGGGGCCATTAGTGAGAGAACTGCCTCTTATCTGAAGACTTCCTGCTAATGTGCTTGAAGATTTTGGACTTCTCTACTTTCTTGGTTTTCTGGTAGCCAAATCCTCCGCCACCTCCTCTCTTCTTAAGCTTGCCTTCATTGCTGTTCACGTCTGCAGGTAAATGTTAAGGAAATCAGGCAACAGAGATGATAAGCAATAGTGAAACCCAGCATGCATTGCATTGCACTCTTGCCCACCTGTCCTAAATCCTGACAATGTAGAGGAACTAAAATGAGGTGTGATTTAAGTCCAGGTGCAATATTCACAGCAACCATTCATTCCACCCAACAAAATTCAAGGTGAGTATAAATAAGGAGCTTTAAGACCCATACAAACACATTTAGAAGTCCTCTCGGTACTGCCATATGTGACTTTTGCTTCATTTGACTGAGAAATGTTTAACTAAGCAAAGGACCTATTCTTCAGGCCACACGATTCAACATGCACTTATTTCGCAATCATGACTCAACATCTAAAGTGGGGATGAAGCAAGCCCTGGCGGCTCAGTAATTCTACCTACTCAGGAGGCTGAGGTCTGAGACACAGTTCAAAGCCAGTCAGGGCAGGAAAGTGTATGAGACTCTTATATCCACTAAACAACCAAAAAAAAAAAAAAAGCTGAAAAAATATAGCTGTCATTCAAGTGGTAGAGCACTATCATTGAGCAAAAGCTCAGGGACAGTGCCCAGGCCCTGAGTGCCCAAGCCCCAGGACTGGCTCAAAAAAAGAATGGGGATGGCAACCCAAAATCTGGCCCTCCAGTTCCCTCAAGATTTATCACTATAGCGTTAACAAATTTTTTCTCAAGATACATTTATCTATAATCTGACTTGTTGATTAAAACTCATTTGTGTAATTACTTTGAAAACAAAAAAACTTGTTTCTTCTGCTGAAAATAAGCACATATTATAAATTGCAACTGCTTCAACTGGAGGTATTCTTGCTTTTTGCCCTGAGCAAAGCTTATGTTTTCTTTTGTCAAACTTGCCTTTTCTTTGTATAAAACTCTCCACTGTCTGTAAGGGGCTTAAGCTTAACACTCTTTGAACAGCTTTAATGATTTCCTTTAAATACTCTGCACAGAGGGCCTCAGCAAACACCAAGTTCTGCAACTTTATCTCTGTTTCTGTCTGCAAGGTACAAAAATCCCTGCCTCTCACTGGGTCAGATTGCTTTGTCTTTTTGAAGCTTAAGCCTTATGTCACCTTCTTCCTGTAAGGTCCACCATGATTAACCTTTTTTTACCCTATTGTACTCCTATGTGCTAAACTGAACCATGATGAACATCTGAGCCCTGGCTGATGGCCAAAGCACACTCAAACCCACCGGTAAACTCAACCCCCATGAAGCCTTTGCTCCTTAGTTCCAGCATGACTTAATAACAAACAAAAGGATACTCAGATCAACAAAAGGTGGCACCTTGAAACCAAATGACAGAGCAACCTGAGGCAAATTTAAGTTATTAACGTTGAAGATCTGCTTCAGAGAATGGGAGTCATATGCTCGTATGTATGACTTGTATGCTTCCTGGGCGGACTTATGAAGAAAATAGTTCTTTTCAATGAGTTTTTCAAGCTGGAACAGAAAGAAACATTGGTTTTAGTGAAACAGATCTAAAATATCTGAATGAAGTAACCTACAAGACACATTTGTTTATACTTACTCAAGTCAGTTTATGAACTGACACAGCAATAAGATCAAAGAAAAGAAAAACAAAGCAACCTAGAAACCACACAGCAAGGAATCTTAAGTATTTCAGTCTAGTTCCCACCTTATGAAAGGGCAGATTCAGACCCTGTGAAGATGGTATTGGGACAGTTATCTCTTACTCAGAAATGTCACTGGAAAAAAGCAGTGTACCTGAGACTGAATGTCAGAAATTTTCGACCAAGAAAAGTCAAATTCATTTAGTGGAACCTAGAAAACAAAACAGAAAAACCAACACTCAGATTTGGAGATGGATGAAAGTGCTGTGTCCCATTAACAGTGAGAGCTGATGGTTCCAGGCAGCAATAGTTTCAATGTAGCTCAAGCCTGGGATGTGGCATTTCCTCAGGATGGGGGCCAGCATCTACTTTCTCTAGCTTTCCAATGTCAAAGGAAGTTCCAATTCTGCTGGGTGCACATGAATCACGTTAGGGACTTGCATTTCTTTCTTCCTGGAAGACTAGGTGAAAACTGAACAGAGACAATAAGTTGGGGAAGAACTTTAAGATGTCTATGATTATGTGGGGTGCTGAAGCAACCCGGAACATTTAGTGAGGATCACCAGCTCTTCTAAGACCACCCTTCCCTGTGACTGTGGCTTGTAACACACAGGGCTCTACTGAGCACAAGCTCCAATAAGTACTTGTTATCATTCATCACATTAAATAGCTGGAAATGTTCAAGACTTAAACTAGTTACTGGGGGAGGGGGGAAGTGGCTGGAGGGGAAATAGATGTCCATTCTTGATGAGCATATTACAATCAGCAACAAACTCCAGGAGTGCTTGTGCTGTGGGGCAGCGAAGGGTTGGAGCTCAGAGATGGTCTTCTAGGATAGAGCAGCAATTCTAGAAAACCAGGAAAGGAGCGTATATAGCAATTGTGCATAGGGTTCAGGGCAACTTTGGGAATGGCACCAAGTTGCAAGATAGAAGAAATACTCCTTGCACGAATGCTAGTGAGGTTGGCAAGGAACAAGTGTCATGGAAAAGAAGTTCTGCCATCAGTCCACAAAGCGTAGCAACCAAGAGGCCTGTTTTGATGGATTCTGTTATGGTAGGACGGAGAGGTCAAACCCAGAGAGGTTACTTAGGGCAGAAGGAATTGCAAAGTAGAAACTACTTTCCCCACAAGGCAGACTAGGGGAAAGGCAGGAGCAGTAGCCCCCAGAGACAGTGGCGGGAAAATTAGTGGAGTGATATTATGAAAAACAGCAACAGAAAAGTGAAGAAAGTAGTGATGGTATGAATGCAGATTCCATTGCTTACATAAGAAGGATAAGAAGAAAAGATACCAAAATGAGAAGCAGGTAAGGCTACAGGAGGCAGTCATGACTAGGAATAAGAGCCTGAAGGAGCAGAGAAGCTTACACTGGGGTTGTAGGGAATAGGAGACAAGAGACTCTGGGACACAGTAAGTATGAATGAGACACAGCTGGGGGCTGAGCTGTGTGGCAGCTATTTCTGCTCACATTCCCTGGCCAAAAACACATAAAACCTCACTGTTTTCACAGCCCTGCCCTGTCTTAAGACCCCTCCGCCAATTCCTATATAAGAACAATCTTGTCCCAATTTAACATTTTCTAAGCAAATGTATTTACCTTGGATTGCCTCAAGTAACGAAGGAAACCCAATTCTTCTGGGCGCAAAATAAGTAAGGCATGCCCTCTCCCATTCAGGCCTCTGGCTGTTCTACCTACACGATGAATGTATTCCTTTGGTGGAGAAAGAAAACCTGGGTTTAGGCATTGATTCCATGAACCTGTTGGCATCACGGCTGTATTTTGGATGACAGGAAGAGGTATATCAGCACTCCTATACTGAAATGGTGTGCCTCCCACAGAACTGGGCTATACCCACCTTCACCCTGTTCCCTACAAAGCAGGGCCAACACATTTTCTGCAAACTCTATTCATGAATGAGTAATCAGTTAAAGATAAAGCCATAAAAAGGTTGTATACCAGGTTCACATTAACATCATAAGCTAACAAATGAAGTGTATTTCATCTTCAAAAATGGCTGGCTTAAGCATATATGCTTTAGTCCTAACCAACTGTTCTTTATTATCCATGGTCCTGTGAAATACTTCTTAAGTTTGTTCTACTACAAATACTACAGAATTTTTATATAACTTAAGTAAATGTTAATTCTTTCAGACATTTGTTGCTCTGGATATAGCATTCCAAAGATTTAATACTCTCACTTTAAGACATCCTGTTACCTGTTCAATCTTCTCTGCATACCCTTAGCCCAGGAAAGCCCGAATCACATTTTAATCCAAGAAATGCTGAAGGGCTGCTCAGCAGGGGTAAACTTCCTGGATATGAAAGGAGTTTCTCAGAGAACCCAGACAGTAAATGCATTCCTTCTAAAGATGCTCCAGTTACACCATATGTTGGTTACCTTAGGATCATCTGGAGGGTCATACTGAACAATCCAATCGACTTCAGGAATGTCTAAACCTCTTGCTGCCACATCTGTACACAACAATATCCCTGAGTCTGCATTACAGAATTGGAAGAATGTGGTTGTACGCTTGTTTTGTTTCTGCCTTCCCTAGATTAAAAACAAAATTCATTAAAGCTGGAACATGGAGTTGTTTCTGTAAACTCTAAATAAACATATCCAAAATGTGGAATTGGTACCTTACTTGATTTTAAGCACACAACCCATCTTATGTTCTACAGATTGCAATGATGTTGACTTCCAATGGGATCAAACTATTCAAAACTAGTCTTAAGGAAGAGCAATACTTTCGATCCTACATTAATAAGCCCCTAGCAACCACTTACATGAATGGCCAAAACTGGCAAATCAATGTAGTTCAGCAGCTCATAGTGGTATTTCACAGATTTACAAGATGAAAAGAAAACCATCACTTTCTTCTTTCGATTCTTCTTAAGGAATGTAAAGAGCAGAAGGAATCTCTTTTCAGAGGGACAAACAACATAGCCCTAGAAATGAGCCAAATTAACAAATACAAATTAATCAAGTGAGCCTAATAATCCACACAATGTGAAGTAACATAGACACAAGACATTCACAATCTAAACTGGTCAGGTGCCAGGGGCTCACACCTGTAATCCTAGCTACCCACGAAGCTGAGGTCTGAGGATTGTGGATTAAAGCCAGCCTAGGCAGGAAAGTCCGTGAGACTCTTATCTCCAATAAACCACAAGAAAACTAGAAGTAGTGCTGTGGTTCAAGTGGTAGAGCACTAGTCTTGAGCTGAAAAGCTCTGGGACAGTGACCAGGCCCATAGTTCAAGCCCCATGACTGATCAAAATAAGCAAATACTAAACCAACATGAAATTACAAGGAACCGATTCATCAAAAACCTCAACATCTTATCTAACTGTAATCCCTCTGTACATCACTTTGACCAAAAACAAAAAACAAAAAACAAAAAGGACTCTGCATGTAACATTCCCATTTTCATCAATCCACTTTGGATCTGACACCACCTTTCCCAGCTATGACTTACCTTACACCTTATGGAGATCATTAGAAACATCTTTTTTTCTTTTTAAACTCTATTTAAAATTGGCAGTATAACATGCTTCCAATGTAACAAGCAGTATTAAGAGTAAAGAGTTGATCTGATTATTAGTTTTTGGTACTAAGAGTTAAGGACCCAATACTCAAATTTGCTGTCTTTGATTAAAAGTTCATTAATTTGTTTGCTCTATGGATAATTTATTTTACTTTCTTTTTTTTGGGGGGGGTCTGGTTGTGGGGCCTGAACTCTGGGCCTGGGCGCTGTCCCTCAGCTCTTCAGCTCAAGGCTAGCGCTCTACCACTTGAGCCATAGCGCCACTTCTGGCTTTTTTCTTTGTGCTTATGTGGTGCTGGGGAATTGAACCCAGGGCCTCAGGCATGCAAGGCAAGTGCACTACCACTGAGCCACCTTCCCAGCCCCTCTATGGATAATTTCTAAACAATTATAATGAAACATCATCAAGATCTTTACAGTTCTAAGCTTTTTGTTTATAAAAGTACCTGCTCAAGACCATCCACTGTAGCATTGGCTTTATCATCATCAACACCAACATACAATGGTTCCTTTTTCAGTGAAATCCTTGCCAAATCTTCAACTTTTCGAGTTTGTGTAGCAGAAAAGAGCATGGTTTGTCTGCGTACTGAAACACACAACCAGAGATAGCCCAAATTTCCATAACTACTTCACAATTACAAACACTTCACATAGATATAGCAGGAATAGTAGAGGAGCTGTCACTATTAAAATGGGTAAAAAGGACACACTGTTAAGCTTCATAGGTCTGTTAAGTTTGATGAAAGACAAATTCCTTCAAAGGCAAATTTCCAAATCTTACCCAAGAAAACTCAAATAGTTGGTAGCTAAAACTTTACCAGCCAGCCACGCACTGCTGGTTCACACCTGTGATAACAGCTACTCAGGAAGCTGAGATCCGAGGATCAAGGCTTAAAGCCAGCCTGGGAAGCAAAGTTCCTGAGACTCTTATCTGTAATTAACCACCAAAAAGCTGGAAGTGGAGCTATGGCATGTGGTAGGAGCACCAGACTTGAGCAAAAAGCTCAGGCCCAGGTCCTGAGTTCAAGCCTCAGAGTCAGCACTCCCTCTCTCCCTATCCCCAAACAAAACACAACAACAAACTTCACCAGCTCCACACCCCTTTTCTGGATAGTTATTAATCAGAAAAAGGTATCTATGCCTTTATAACTTGTAGACAAATAATCATATTCCAAATTCATATATAACTCCTAAACTGTACCACAGAAAATCCCAACAACAGCCATCCACAGCTAAAAGGATGAACTGGTATAGTCTAAAAAAATAGGATGGTACTGAGGAAAAGGGGCAGAAAAATTTGAGGGTGAAGAACATGTTCAGGATCTTATTACAGTAATAGTTTTTAAGGGACATCAGATGATCAAAACTTGAAGAGTTTAATATATACAGCTTATTAGATTAATTATATACATTGGTAGAATACCAATACATAAATTACAATGAACACAATCATGGTATTTTTATGAACAATTTATAATGATATAAGACTGTAACCATAAGATGTACCAGTCAAATATAACACAGAAGACAAGACTAGGGTTTCTCCAAAGATGTTCATAAGGAAACAGTAGGTAAGATGGCAAAGGAGGGAATCTGATGTTATCAAAAATGCCAAAACTATAAATTCAGTAAAAATCTGATGAATATATTCCAAATTACCTCTAAGCACGACTGGTTTAACTACTTCATTTGCCACAATAAAATTCTGGCAGTAAATATGTGAGTTTTCCTATAGGAACAACCACAATCAACTTCTCCCTACTTTTTAAGCTACATGCAGATGCATCTACTTACCTGGCAAAAGTTTAATTATCTGCTTCAATTCTTCTTCAAATCCAACATCTAAGATACGATCAGCCTCATCAATAACTAGACACTGTAGATTTTTATACATAAATCCTGGAGTATTCTAACAAAACAATGGAAAAGAAGTGTCAGCTGTCATTATATTTCATATAAAACAACAAGAGTGACAATACATATAAATGTTCTACCTGCATATGGTCTAGAAGACGGCCTGGTGTGGCCACAATGATGTTGATCCCATTACAGAGTTTCTGTGCTTCAGCGGATCTGTTACTACCACCCATGATCAACCCATATGTATGAACGTGGTGCGTCATTAGCTCCTTAAGAACTCCAAAAGTCTGCATGGCCAGTTCTCGAGTGGGTGAGAGAATGAGGACTCCTGTTCCTAAAAATCCAAAAATGACAGAAGTACAAGTCTCATGGTTGTCAGCAGGAGGCCCTATAAGCTACAACAAACTTCTAGTGAAACAGTGGTAGAAATAGATCAAAAGCTTACCATTCCTGGGCATGAACTTTAACTTAACAATGAGCTCAATAGCAGGAATGAGAAATGCTAGGGTTTTGCCACTTCCTGTTTTTGCAGCTGCTAAAAGATCCCTAAATATTCAAAAGGGAAAAGAGAAAGACATTATAGCTACCCATTCACAAATATTTACTGAACACCAACAAAGCACTATTTAGACATTTTAGACACTGAGGTAAAGCAGGAAGAAAAAATCTAGCCCATTCCTTCCCTATCACTGATACCAGTAACATCCTATATACCTAACACAGAAATAAAAATTGAACAACAGAAATTAATTCTTTAAACATCAGCAAATAACTTACAAGTTCTTATTGTGACTGATCATAATATAATGTTAAATCAACAAAACCATTTTGATATTTTCTTTACAATTTCCTACCTCTAAGAATAGAAACTAATTTCTAAACATCAGTGTTAATAATCATACCTGCCCTCTAGGAGTGGTTTAATACTTTTGTGTTGAATCTCAGTCATGCGTACAAAGCCCATTTCTTTTATTGCCTTCAGGGTATTTTCGTTGACAAGATAAGTTAGAGAATCGAATGAAGTATCCTCAAAGGCACCTATGCAGAAGACAGTTTATCATTAGCAAACTTAACTTTCTTAAAAATTAATCCAGTTGGGGCTGGGAAGGTGGCTCAGTGGTAGAGTGCTTGCCTCGCATGCATGAGGCTCTGGGTTCGATTCCTCATCACCACATAAACTGAAAAAGCTGCAAGTGGTGCTGTGGCTAGCCTTGAGCTGAAAAGCTGAGGGGCAGTGCCTAGGTTCAAAGTTCAAGCCCCAAGACGGACCAAAAAAAAAAAAAAAGAAGATAAAAGCCCTCCCCTCAGCCAGGTATTGGTGGCTTATCCCTGTAACCCTAGCTACTTAGGATGCTGAGATCTGAGGACTGTGGTTCAAAGCCAGCTTAGGCAAGAGTCCATTAGACGCTTATCTCCAATTAACCACCAGAAAACTAGAAGTGGAGCTGTGGCTCAGAGTGGTAAAGTGCTAGCCTTAAGCCGAAAGAGCTTAGGGACAGCACCCATACCCTGAGTTCAAACCTCATGACCCACAAGAACCAAACAGCCCCTCCCCTGCCCCCACAATAATTTCTACTGATATTGATTAGGAAAAAACCCTGTGCCTCTTGCACTTTCTTCACTGATGGTGGTTACATGATTTAAAGTCCATATGACATAAAACGTGAAAGGATAAAAGATAAAAATGGAGCCTAGGGTCAAGTAAAAAGCAGTCAATTTTACTCCAATAAGACCACAGAGAAGAATCAGATAGCTATAGAACCCATATGAACTCACAGGGCAAGTAGTGTAGTAGTTCTTCAGCAGGGTGGGATATCAAATTCCCTGGGTAGCTTCCTATCTACAGCAAGGTTGTAAAACAAGGCCTCTCTGCCTTGGAAATACTGATGGTTCCAGAAAGATAGTTCAAGTCACAAATTTTCAACTTTATGCTGGTGTAAAAGCACACTCAAAACAACCAGTTTTTCACTTTAGGATAGCATTTGATAAATTACATAAAATGTTCAATACTTTACTAGAAAGTAGGTTTTGTATTAGAGGGTTTTGTTCAACAGTAGCTGAAGGAAGAATTCTAAGCATCTTTTTTTTGGGGGGGG
>NW_012267268.1:3428439-3431864 GCF_000151885.1 Dipodomys ordii | reverse complement strand
GAAGTGGTGCTGTGGCTCAAGTGGTAGAGCGCTAGCCTTGAGCTGAAGAGCTGAGGGACAGCACCCAGGCCCAGAGTTCAAGCCCCATGACTGACGACCTCCCCACACCCCAAAAGGAGTCTTTTTCAAGAAAATATCTTGGTTATACAGAATTGCCAACAAAACTTAGTAAGATTCCTAAAAGTATAATATCTTTAGAACCAAAAACAAACAAAAATCTTGTAAGTTGCACTAAGCAATGTATGAAGATTTATTAAAGCATAGGGAAAGGGCACTTACCAGATTTTATTTAAAAAGGCTTTTTATAAGTCATGCCATGTGCCATTAATTTTCTATAAAACCCACTTGTTATCACACATACATTCATCACATGGTCCCAACCTGTTGTTCCAGCTCCACCATCCATAGCTCTCTAATATGGGTTTACCACCATGCTGGGCTTTCATAAAAATTTATGGCACTAAGGCTGAACAGAAATGAGGATTCTAAGATGGACATATTCAAAAGCCATGGTGTGGTCAATTGGTGTCCCTGGATTATGACTTCTGTTTTCCTTATCAGTTTTAAAAGCATGCAGATTTTGTGACTTAGTGACTGAAGAGTATGACTTCCTTGGGCATACTCAGAACAAGACTCTTAAAGCAATTAATTTTAGAAGTTTAGATTATAACCACATCAAAACTAATTCTTAAGCTTCATGAATTTCCATCTCATTTTACCTTATATTTAAACAGTTTTCTTATTAGTTACAATTGAGTTTGCAGGCAGCATGAAGAGCCAACATATCTGGGAACAGCCAAAAGCTACTTTGTAAATGAATGACTTACTTCAAGTAAGATATATCAACAGAATGTTTTAATTTGGGTGGGTAAACTTTTTATAAAAAGTTATGAATATCTGAGCTCTCATAGTTCTCAAATGCTTTCTGTTGCAATAAAGACAACATAATCTAACACACTATGATGTAAGCCAAATTAAACACAAAACAAAACAGGTGGAAGGCCAGATAGTTTGCTGACCCCTGTCCTATCCTACTTTGGAGATTTCTACTTGGCCATAGCTCAATTAAAAAGTCCATTCCATCACTAGTTTATTAAATTCAATAATCTTCCTCCTCCTTCATTATCCTGCCCATACTACTACAGCATAAATTAAAATTGATTCTTCAAAACCTTCTTCTATGCTATTATTATTATTTTTTCCTGGTACTAGAGTTTAGTTGAACTAAAGGCCTGGTCTCTTCCATTTTTTGCACAAAGCTGTGATTCTACAACTTGAGCCACAGTTCCACTTCTGGCTTTCTGGTGGTTAACTGGAGCTAAGAGTCTCGTGGATTTTCCTGCCCAGGCTGGCTTCCAACAATGATCTTCAGATCTCATCTTACTTAGTAGCTATGATTATACACATGAACAAACCACCTACAGATCTATATGCCATTTTATATATTTTGCAAGTAAGTCTGCTTTTAAAAAGGGTAGAATTATGGAAGGAAAAAAGCAGATAAGTAAAAGAGGTAAATGAATTAAGTGCAGTTAAGTGAAATTCATTGACACAAAAAGGGCTAGGTAGGTCTCACTATTCAGTAATAGAGGGAAGGTAGAATGAAAACTGTGAAGGAAGAGCTAAAGTTCAAAGAGAATGAGGTACATACCAGGCTCAGCATCATTCATCATTTTCCTTTTTTTCTTTTTTGATTCTGTATTAGGAGACTGTGCTGCTTCGACTTCTCCTTTGGTTGAAGTGTTAGATTCTTTTGGTTGAAGTGTTACATTTTCCACAGTGTCTTCTGAGATATCTCCATTTTGTACTTCTGACAAACTCACATTTACAGAACGTTTAACTTTCTTAATCTTTCCAACTTTCAATGTTTCTTCAGGCACATTTTCATTTTGAGTTTCTGACAGGCTCTCATCTGATGCCCCTATTTAAAAAGAGAAACATCATGTGTACAATTTTTAATGAAGACCCTGGGGGTACTGAACTCTGACATGAGAAATTCCAGGGAGTCTGGGACTGGAAAACTTCAATGAGGTAGTTATAAAGTTACAATGTATACATTTTAGTGGTACTTGGTAAATTTAACTAATATTGTGAATGAAATTACTTTCTTTATGTAAGTTGCTACTTCTCCCTCATTCAACTCCAACTCCCTTAGCAGTGAATTGGAAACAGCTAATGAAAGCATTTATTCCTCTCAGTATCTATATACAAGCAAAAACCTGTTACTTCGATTTACACCAGTATCAACTATTTTGTAGGAATTGTCAATGTATGAAAACTTTAAAACATCTCTCTCAAGGCCACAAACCCACTTTCAATTCATTACTATCTGCTGAAAACCACTTGGGGTTAGACTAGCATTTCCCCTTGGGGGCAGTCATTTAAAAATCTCGATCACAGAAAACTGGGACTGTAAAAGAAGCAAGAAGGATAGCAAAAACATAAAACTTTTTAAAGCCATTGTGCAGGCTACAGAGAAGCCTTAATAAGGAATTTGACATCTGAGATAGGGAGCAATAAACTTACTGTTCAGATTTTTTCTATTTTCCCTACGGATACACTTTAGATGAAAATGAAACAGGATAACCTAAGGAAACAGGCCTGGTGAAGGTAACTCAGAAATATGGTATTTAGAAACACAGAAGTGCCATTTTTTGCTTCGAAGAGGAACCACAGGATGAACTCCTTCTCGAGGGATGCATTCCTCACCCCAAGAATTAACACTTGTCTAACATGATGTATGTCTTCCTGAGAAAAACGCTTCCTCCAAACTTAGGCAACCCCCTGGATAAGGATGTTTTATGGCAGGGTGCATTCTTACCTGGAAACTCAGAAAGTAACATCAGGTGTGATGGGAGGGGGGAGCACCTATCTTTACATAACTTTGAAGCCAGACCCCTGTCTTTATCACATAAATACCCCAACGGCCCAAGGAGCTGTGTGTCCATCTCCCCGTGCCAGCACCCACCCTCTGCTAGATTGTGCCCTTGCCCTTCCGTTTCTCGTCTGTATATCTGCTTGCCTGCTCTGCCAGGTTTTCTTACCATCGTGAGTTGTCCAGAAACTCTTATTCTTCGATTGAAGTCGAGGACCTTAACTGAAGAGTTCCTACATTTACAGGGCAACGTCACTAAACCTCACCTGCAGCCCGTGACGAGAGGTGTAGGAACACGACTACATGCTTAAGCATTTGGGAGGAAAAAGTGTAAGAACCAAGGGAAGACAGGAAACTAAAGATGAGTAGCTCGCAGCTGAGGAACACCGACGAGGCCCCGAGGAGGTGGTGACGGGGTTCACATTATGAGGCTGAAGGGCAAGAGGGAAGCTTTAGGTGGCTGGCCGGTCGGAGCCCCACGGGATCCGGAGGCCTCAGCGACTACACGGGTGCTGGGAGGGGCGGTGGGGCGGCCCCCGCGGGGCCGGGG
>NW_012267268.1:3418308-3428368 GCF_000151885.1 Dipodomys ordii | reverse complement strand
CGTGGGGCCGCCTCCGCTCCGCTCACCTTGCAGCTTTTCCTGCAGCTTTATGTTTCGCTGTCGCAACTTGCGATTCCTCTTCTCGATCTTCTTGCGCAGAAGTTTCATCTGTAGGTACGACATGCTGCCAGAAAGACGCCCCAGCGGCGCCTCCGCACCGCGGCTCCGCGCCCGCAGCCGAACACACGTGCGCAATTAGGCCAGCCGGAAATACATCTCCGGATCCTTCCGGCCGGCGGGGCGGGGCAGAAATGCTTCCGGGCGCGTGCGCCGTTGGAATCCAGAAGCCTCGCCGTTGCAGCGCCCCCTGGGGACATGGAGGTCCGTCGTTGCACAAGAGTGACAAATTGAATATGGAAGTTAAGACCCAAGAGGAAAGAGTTGTCTTGGTTTGTTTTCCGTCGCTAAAAAAATACTCAGGACTAGCAAATTCATAAAGAATGTGTCTAATTTGGCTTATGTTTCTGGAGGCCGGAAAGTTTCATAACAGCTGTATATGTATATGTTTTAGTATATAGAATATATTATATATATTATATAATATATATTATATACGACATATATTATTATAGATAGCATATATTATGTATTACATATACTATATTATATATGTTATGTATAACATATATTATTATAGATAATATATTATATATTACATATATATTATGCGTATTATATACATATATATAAAACAGCTGTATAGTGTTATAGTAGGATGGATATGAAAGGGTCAGAGGGTATATACTGAAAAAAAGAAACTGGAAAGGTGGCATTGCTTTATAACAGTCTGCCCTCATTGTTAACTAAGGAAGTTTTGAGCTTCTTTCTTGAGGGGGTGAAAACTCACCCCCTCAAGAAAGGTATTAAACCCTCTTAATGACCCAATCACCTTTTTAAGGTTCCACCATTTCTCAACACTCTTACAGTAATTGGGAATAAAATTTCAACACGACTTTCATAGTGGACAAGTGAAAACTGCAGCAAGGATGCTCTTGAATTTTCAAGCTTTGTATGTGCTGTACAGAATACAAGAAGGGGAAAGAAAGGGGATTGAAGTATGTTAGTAAAGAAGGATAAAGTTAAGAAGACATGGGACACTCAGTTTGAGAGGAATTATATATTGTTCTACATATCCTTTCAGAGTTAAGGAAGATACAGCTCACTTAGATGAGATCTGGATTAAATGAGGCTAATATTCACATATGAGGTATATTAAATTCCAAATCAGTTATGCCAGTTGCCCAGCAATTTTGGCAGCTGGAACAGTTAAGGAAAGAACAAGAAAGATAGCACATGAGCTAGATCCTAAGAATGAACCAAATTTGGCTGGGGAATAATATAAATGAGTTTAAGAGAGCATTGAGCTTCCTGGTATCAAGGGAATAGACCTGCATTTAGGAGAGTCCTAGTAACGATAAGTAAATGAGGCTGCCATTTGGATATAGTGTGACAATTTCAGTTGACAATGTAGATTCTTGAGGATGGCAGGGTGATAAAATTATGTTTCTGGAGGATTGATTTATAACCACTGTTTGAATGGATTTGGCAAAGAGGAGAACTGAGACCAGCTGGGAGATATTTTGGTCACTCAGGAAAAAAAATGTGATGGGATTATAGGGTGCTTTTTTTTCATGCTCCCAAGTGGTCTCCATTTTTTATACACTCTCTCCTCATTTCCTTTCATTCAGTCTGTAAGCCTCTTCTTTATTATCCATTCAGTCTTAGCTTTACTGAATTCTGCCCTACATAGTCTTCCTACTCCTAGGAAATGCGGCTTGGCCCATCTTTATAGCTACCTATAAGTTAGGATGATTTCTATGTCGTTGCTTTTTTTCAGAGCCCAAAGCCTTTATTTTTCAAATAGGGGTTTGAGGTGTCAGACCAGGATGTAAGTGAGCCTGAACTCCATGCTGACTTCTCCACAGCATAGCTGACTGTCTGCGGGCCATCGAGCGGCATTCCAGGATCCAGTGTGGTTCTAAGGAAGTACATGGCTTGCTTGCAATGAGGGTTCCAGCAAGAGTCTCCCTTGTCTTCTACAAGCTCCATCAGGCCAGTGCTGACTGTGCGTCTAGTTTCAGGTGATATTCTATCCACAGAATTGCCCTAGAGTTCTTACCAGACTTTCTCAGCTCTATGGAACCCTCAGTAGTCACACACTGCTGGGGGATAGGCTTTTGAAAATCAAAAGATAGATCTGATGGGGTACAGAGAGGTTGTAACAGGGGTATTCCCTCTGTGGGTGGGGTTCTGTGTCCTTGCTTGCCCAGAAATCCAGGGTGTGCTTAATCATGTCATCCATGATGTACACAATAAAACTTTCACAGCCACCACAGGGGCTCTGGATTTACTACAGGTCCTTGAACTCCACAATCATGGCGTGCAGTGAGGCAGGCTGAGACATCATCATAGCCCAGGCCTCAGGTGCTGGTTCACAGTAGTGTGGACATACCAGTAGTACAAAATGTGCCATGGCAGTAGGTTGGTAGCAAAGAAGGGTTCACTCAGTAGGAGGGAGACTTTCTTACCCTCTCAGTCTGCAGAAGTTACTAACTCAGGACATTTCTCAGTGATACTAACCTTATCTTCCAAATGATGATCCTTAAAGATCTTCTTAAAAATCAGTTTATAGGGAACTGCTGAACCTTCAATGTAAATACCTGCTTTGTCCCAAAGTGATGGGCTAGAAATACAGAGTAGACTTGCATTATGGACACAGAGGCAGACTCTTGTCTGGGATCAGACCAGTCCTCAAAGCCTGATAACTAATTTCTCCAAACCCAGGAAGGTTCCAGAGCAGCTGAGCCTGTACTTTCCCATTCTTTTTGGGGCTGTATCATGTACAGTAGTCATTATGGTGGGTGACCAAGCCTGTACAATGGGTTCCTCTTGTGGCAGGAAATACACTGCATCTAGAGGTTCCTCCAGATCTGGCTATGAGGGACATGGTGCACTTGATCTTCACCTCAGGGTCCATTTCAGTGTCTTACCAGGAGAGAACCACTTGAGCTCTGCCAGATGCCAGAGGTCTGTGCTGCCGAGCAACTGACTTGCTTGCTTGCTGAAGCCCACACTGAACATAGGCAGCACATCACTGGGGAGATTGAAATCAGAGGATGACACTTGGTTCAGTTGAATGTCGGCTAGACAAAGGGTGCACCAGTACACCTCTCCAGTTCTCAGGAGAGGGGATGGTGACCTGGTCCCTGAGTCTATACTGAATATGGACAGGAAACAGCTTGTTCCACGGTTACGTCCTTCTGTACACCACCATCTGGGCATAGACAGTTACTCTGTGAGGCACTGCTCCACAGTTCTCCTGGACAAGATGTCTGTGTGTGTGATCAAAGGATGGAGGTGCTCCTGAGCCCCAGTCAGTTCAGTGTCAAACAGCTCTGTGATCAGGATGTTGGCACGGCATGGCATGTCACCATCTGGCCCAAGAGTCGCCTCAGTGGAGTGTTTGTTGATAACCTTAATCTTATCACTGAGGCCATTTTTCTCTGCAAGCTTCACAGCAGCATTAGCCATAGGCTTGAAAACCGCAATATCATAGCAGAAGTCTGCACCTGCTGTGACAGCTAACATTGACAAGAGTCTTGTCCCAGTGTCAATCAAGGACCAAGGCCTTCTATTCTCTATATCCCAGCTCATAGTGGCCCAAATACTCTGGTAAGCTTTTATAGGATGACCTATGACCTGGCATAGTGCTCCTCTTCTAGCTCCATAGATCCCATAGTTACAGTGCCACCCCACCTGCCCCCAGCAGACCTTCATGGTACCAACCAGCTTCCCCTTTGGGACAGAAAAGCATCCCTGCCAGTTCAATTATTAGGGACGAATTTAATGGTCAGAGACTCACCACTGGAACCATTCTACTCCCCTCTGCTGCCATCTTGCCCAGGCTAGTGTGGAGGATCCAGCCATCAAAGCAGAACACAGTGGGGGAATTATATTATTATTTTAACTCTGCATAGCACTCTTGACGGCTCTTTTCTAGAACACTATGAGTTGCTTAGGGACATAGGTACTGTCCTTGGGTTCCAGAATTCTGCCTAGTAGGAGCTTAGTAAAATAATTCCATCTGAGTTTGTAACATATTTTAATAACTATTTTTAATAACACAGTAGTGTTTGCTTTCCATGGGTTAAGAAGACCTTTCAGATGTCTGCACTATTCAGCATAGCCAAGGTATGGAAACAGCCTAGATGTCCTTCAATGAATGAATGGCTCAAGAAAAACTGTGTTGAGGGGCTGGGAAGGTGGCTTAGTGGTAGAGCACTTACCTTGCATGCCTGAGGCCCTGGGTTCGATTCCTCAGCACCACATAAGCAAAAAGAAAAAAAAAGCCGGAACTAGCGCTGTGGCTCAAGTGGTAGAGTGCTAGCCTTGAGCTGAAGAGCTGAGGGACAGCGCCCAGGCCTAGAGTTCAGGCCCCACGACCGGACCCCCCCCAAAAAAAAAAAGAAAAAGAAAAACTGTGTTGGAAGTGGTGGTACATTACCTTTACAATAAATTTAAAAAATTTTTAAAAAAATGGATTCACAGAATGTGACAGCTAGAAATGATTTTGAAGTATCTAGTATATACTTCTCTAGAGGCTGGCGATTGAGGAGTGTAGACAATAAAGATCTGTCTACTGTGGAGGTTACTGTCTGTCATTATCATTAGATTTGCTGATTTTTCAGAAAGATATCCTTATATATTCTTACATGTTTACAAAAATGAGGATGAGGGGCTGGGAAGGTGGCTCAGTGGTAGAGTGTTTGCCTTGCATGCCTGAGGCCCTGGGTTCGATTCCTCAGCACCACATAAGCAAAAAGCCGGAAGTGGCTCTGTGGCTCAAATGGTAGAGTGCTAGCCTTGAGCTGAAGAGCTGAGGGACAGCGCCCAGGCCCAGAGTTCAGGCCCCACGACCGAACCCAAAAACAAAACAAAACAAAAATGAGGATGAGTAGATAATGGGTCCATTAAAACAAAGGGATCTAATTCCCTGAATACCATTTAGGGAAAGTTAACTAGGTCCAATGTTGACAGGATCTCTTAGGTTTTTCCCTGTTAAGATTTAGCTTGATGATAATCTGCATCTTAGGTTTGAGATTTAATTTTAAAAAGCAAAAATGAAAAATAAAAATGCCATTTTCTTCACATAATTTCATATAATAAGCTACATGCCTTTAAAAGTTTTTTTCAATCAGTATCCATGAAACATTTGAACTGAGATATTATGAAAGAATTGAAATATAAATGGTGGCTATTGGCAAGTCTGAGCTGGGATTCAGGTACCAATCCAAGTGTAAATTTTTTTCCGTTGGGTTTTTGACATTTATTGCTGTTTCATGTGCTATATAGACAGATTACAGAAAAGTGAGTTATTCATCTGCATAGTATGTGGTATTTACTAATGGTATTAGCACATTTATAATTAACCATTGAGTTAGCATCCAGATTGCATTATTGGGTGTACAGTTTCAAATACAATCTCAAGTGTTGGGCACCAGTAGCTCACACCTGTAATCCTAAATACTCAAAAGACTGACATATAAGGATTGTAGTTTGAAACCAGAGGGGGCAGGAAAGTCTTTGAGACTCTTATCTTCAATTAATCACCAAAAAGCTGGAAGTAGAGCTGTAGCTCAAGTGACAGAGCACTAACAAAAATGCTTGGGACAGCACTCTGAGTTCACAGACAGGCCCTGAGTTCAAGGCCCCAGGACTGGGACAGAACAAACATATAAACAAAGAATAACAAAAACTGTCTCAGAACTTGGACCAGCATAGTTTAAGATGATATTGAGATTAGTTCTATGTTAATCAATGATTTGCATTTCATGTATCAAATCAGCTGGAAAGTGGCTTGAGGAGGCATTTCACTGACCCTTATTGGAAGTTTGCCCTTTAACTCTCATCCTGCCAATCCACTTAGATCCCTCTACCCACTATGCCATGGGGTTTCCTAACTGTATATCGACTCAACTCTGTAATTTCTGTCATCTCTAGTTATTAAAGCTTCTGGTCTACTGAACAGTCAATATTATATTTAATTAAAAGTTCCTGTTTCCTTCTAAAGCCGACGAGACAGCTGAGAAATTTGAAAAGGAGCAATGAGGTGCTGTGTGTTTCCTGCCTTTATCTTTTTTATGCTTGTTCTTTGGGTGGTATGGTAAGAAGGGAGAAATTGAAAATACAAAAAGTCATATTCTGCTAGGCACAAGAGGTTCATGTCCATAATCCTAGCTACATGTGATGGTTGTGATCTCAATTCCAGGCCAACCTGGTGAGAAGCTTGTGAGACTTCTTTTCAAAAAGTATCTGGATTCAGTGGTGTGTGACTGTTAGCCTGGTTAGTGGAAAGCCTAGCATATGTAGATCGTGCTCAGGCACATGTCTGGGCAGGAAGTGAGACTCTGTCTCACAAATTACCAATGGAGTTGGTAATCCTAACTACTCAGGCTCATGCCTGTAATCCTAACTACTCAGGAGGGTGAGATATGAGGATTGGCAGTTCAGTCAGCCCAGGCTGGAAAGTCTATAAGACTTTTATCTAAGACTTTAATCATCTAAGAACTGGAAGTGGAGTTGTGGCTCAAAATGACAGTGTGCTAGTCTTGAGCAAAAAGCTCAGGGACAGTGCTCAGGCTCTGAGTTCCAGCCCCACAACCAGCTACAGCAAGAACAACACAAATCATCAGCAGTAAATAGGGCCAGAATCAGTGCTAAATGGTTAGAGCTCTGTGTAAGTAGTTTCCTTTCTTGATTATCCATGGCAAGTCTTGTTCTCTTTGTTGGTTAGAATAGCTTATCTTCTTATGTAAACAACATATTCTAGTAGAGGAAAGGTTATTTTTTCTACTTTTTTTTTTCTTAAAATCACCATTCCTACCTATTGAGTTCCTTGACTGGAGTCCTAGACTTGTGGAGACACCAGTAGTGTCCAATCACAAGAAACACAATCTAGAGATGTTTCCATGGACATTAGTAATCTGTTTGATGATTCTCCTGCATCTTCAAATTGGCCTCCATCCCCCTCCATTGTGTCTCCTTGGCATGTACATGTGTGATTGTAAAGGTCTCCAACAACATCACACTCACTTTGTCAGCTTTTATACCCTATAGTGGTTCATATTCCTCTAAATTACTTAATTAAGGCATTGAAATGGAATAAGAGGCACTAGAACAGTATGCATGGTCATTTTCATGATTATATTTCACTTTCCTGCTCCACCGAATCTTAATCCAATGCCAAGAACCTAATGTTTTTTGCTTCCTTACCATAGCTATCTGAATTTGCAAGTTAAACAAATACTTCCAGTAAGGGTATAGGTATAGACCTGGAAAGTCCTGAACTGTAAATATGGTTGTGTTAGCACACAGCATGCCCAGCTACCTATGTTGGTGTAATTTAACCCCATTATCTTTGGGGAATCCACGTCTATGATTATGAAAGAAGATTGCCTATGCAGTCTCCTCAACCAAATCATTTTGTTTATGTCGTATCTGTGATGAAGGAAGCATCAATGGTCATTCTTAACCTCTTAGTCTGTACCAGGCTGTACAAGCTTGGGGTCGGTTACTTAAATTTTGTTTCCCTTCTTATGCATAAAATAAGGATGATGTTAGTAATTATTTCATAGGATTACTGACAAAACAAAATGAGTAGATACATGTTAATGACTCAGAACTATCTTGTCCAACAGAAAAAGCACAATGAATGTCAGTTGTCATTGAAGTCTTCCTCAAATTTCCTAATTTATATTTGTAAAGAAAATTCTATACATGTTTAAAGTGCCCAGAGAGCTCCATAAATACATGCTGTTGGAATTCTGAACTTTTTCTTTTCCAAGAGACATATCCTAATAAATTTGTCTTTCCAGAGCATACTATGGTGCTGGGCACATGGTTGCTACTCAAGAGAAAATAAATAATGAATAAGCGTGCTTTAATCTTTGGCTATAAGCATGCCCTGTGGTACAGGCATATAAGCCACAGTATAGCTCAGATCTCCTACCTTGGAATTCTCCAAAAGGCAAGGAATCAGTGAAGTAAATCTTAAGTATCTTGGTGGCATCGAATTTAAGCCACAAAGTATGAAGGACTTGCTTTTTACTTCTGCATAGATTGTACCATCGATTTAGAGAGTTTCACAAAGTCCTAAAGTTGAGAAGCAAATTCCGTGTTTTTCTGCTTGAGTTAACATTAGCACTGGGTCTTTCTTCTTACTGTCAAGGCTACCAAGGTTAATCAAATAACCAGCTGATTAATCAAAATCTTATGCTGCTTATAGCTCATAACTTACAGAAAGTCATGTTCATAATTTTTTAAAACCTTAATTTTCCATAAGGTAGAGAGATTTTTCTATAAGTGATTCCTTTTGTTTTTAAAGCAAAGATTCTCAAGAGGGATGTGAACCCTTTCTTCAGCAGAAGGGTTTTCAATTCTTTACACAAAATCAGCTATAAAAATGTATTAAGAAGTCATGATAAAGGATTGATTCACACATCATAAAAAGAAATATGGGCTAAACCGTCAGATTTAGGCCACTCTTTTCAGTTAATGAAGTAACTTTCAGCTCAGAAATCGCCCAGAAATGTGAAGTTTGCTATTAAGTGATCATGGTTCTGGCTTTAAAGTTTCCAGTTCTTTGCTCCTAGCCATTGTATGAAAATTCCACCAATAATTGCTCAAGTACAGCACTCTATTTGCTGGATTTTTCAGACTGAAATCATGTATTAAATCATACTATTTTTAACAGAACCCAGAAAGGGATAAATATATCCTTTAAAGTTCACATGACTCATAGTTCTTGATTATAGATCTTCTCAGAAACTCAAGTAACTAAAAGGTCATCTGGGTAATAGTTGCAAAAAAAGAGAGAAATAAGTAGTTATTTTTGAAGCTGATTAAGATGAAGCAAGGAAGATGCTATTAAAAAGATAACAGTAGGGGCCAGCCATGATGGTGCATCACTCTTGTAATCTCAACCTGAGAAAGTAGAGATCTAGAAGATAACAGTTCAAAGCCAGACGAGGGGTGAGGGTGGGAAGTAATGAGACCCCATCTCAATAAACTAGATCCCAGCTATATAGGTGAGGCTTTAGGTCAGAGGAACTTGATCCAGGCTGGGAAATCATGAGTTTCTACCTGAAAAAATAACTAATGCAAAAAAATAAGAATAAACAAGTTTGGTGGCATGGGAAATGTGGTAGACCACCTATCCCTGACAGACTTTGTGAAGAGAACCAGTACTCCATGTTTTTATTATTTTTTATTATTTTTTTTATTGTAAAGATACTATACAGAGGGTTACAGTTACATGAGTGAGGTAATGAGTACACTTCCTCTTGAACATTGTTAGCCCCTCCATTGTTTTCCCCCTACCATCCCCTCCTTCCCTCCCTTCCCCGAAGTTCTTTTTTTTTTTTTTATTGTGATTAAGTGATTACATAATTTCTAAGTCACAAGTTCATTCTAACTTTCCTGGAGCAAATTGTCTATCACAGTCTGTAATATATAACAGTGTTCACATGTTATACACCATACATAAAGAAAACTCTTCAAGTAATTCTGATTCTCCTTAAACTGAGCACTGCTGGTGAACCATCATCAAGGAGTAGCCAGAGTGGACCCAGGGGAAAGGAGAGAATGTGCTACCGTGGAGCTCAACCATAAAAGTGTTTGAAGATGTACAGTGTGTGGGATAACCCTGTTGAGGAGTCTCCTTCCCTACTCAACTTAGGAATCACATGGTTGGGCAACATAAAAAGAAAGTTGTAACTCAGTAACGTTACAACTCCAAAGTTATTTTTTGTTTGTTTGTTTATTTATTTATATTGTGAAAATATTGTACAAAGGGGTTAGAATTACATAGGCAAGATAATGAGTACATTTCTTATCAAGCATTGTAGCCTCCTCCTTTTTTTAAATTTTATTTTATTTTATTTGTGAACATACTGTACAGAGGGGTTACAATTGTATGGGCAGGATAATGCCTACATTTCTTACCAAACATTGCATCCTCCTCCTTTGTTTACCCTTCACATCTCTTCCCAGCCTCCCCCCT
>NW_012267268.1:3405121-3417579 GCF_000151885.1 Dipodomys ordii | reverse complement strand
TTTCTTCTTCAGAGAAGTTTCTCTTTAAGTCTTTCGCCCACTTATTTATTGGGCAGTTGTTTCTTTGAGGATTTGTTGTTGGGGGATTTAATTTTTTGAACAACTCCAAAGTTTTGTGTGCTGTGCAGCTTTTATAATTTCTTTTTTTAAAATAAGTTTTTTATTGTGAGAATACTATACAGAGGAGGGTTACAATTACATGAGCAAGGTAATGAGTACATTTCTTATTAAGCATTGTTGCCTCCTCCTTTGTTTTTCCCCTACCATCCCTGCCCTCCCATCTTCACAACTACACTTCCCCCACCTCTGCCAAAGTAGTAAAGTTCGTTTTTCGACATAGCATCTTGTACATCTCATTGTTGCAATGGGTCCACCTGCATCCCTATTTAAACAATTTGTTTTTTCCCTTCTCTTCCCCAAATTATACCAACATCAAATACGTCCCTGCCCCACAGAGGTTTTTTTTTTTGTTGTTGTTCTCAGTCTGGGCCTGGGCCCTGTCCCTCAGCTCTTCAGCTCAAGGCTAGCACTCTACCACTTGAGCTACAGAACCACTTCCAGTTTTTTTCTGCTTATGTGGTGCTGAAGAATAGAACCCAGGGCCTTATGCATGCAAGGCAAGCACTCTACCACTGAACCACCTTCCTAGCCAGCTTTTATAATTTCTATGAGCAATGAGATTTCAAAATTTGTAATAGGATGTTACCGGATATAAATTGCAACATCTTAGGGCAGGGTAACGTTTATTATGGTATGTTTACTGTGTTATGTTATATTACAGTCTTGCATATGATCACATATGTGAAATAACGAAAGTGGAGAATGTGAGTGGAGTGAGTGACTCAAGTCAGGACTCAGCCATGAGACATCATGGGAGCAGCTGGGACAGTCATGCTGAGACAAAGTGCATCTTCTGTGTAGGGATATCTAGTTTTTGGCTGTGCTTGTTCCTAGCCTTGAAATGTCTGGGGAAGATTTTACAAACTACTAATGTCCTGGCCTCACCCTGGGCCATTCACATCAGAGACTCTGGAGGTAGGCTGGCTTCCTTCTTTTTAAAACATTCCATTTTCTCTCATTGATTATAATGCTCAGTATAGGATTGAGCACCTTTGGACAAATTCTATGTTATACAAAGGTTCTAGTAATTGGACCAGTTACCTTTCAGGTAGATTTAGTGGGGTTGTTTGTTAGATCCACCTTACTTGGAGTGGTAGAGTATCTCAACTTTAATAGGGTCAAGGAGTATCCTCCGTTTCAGGTCCTGGTTCCTTGTGAAAAGCAGTAATTTACCTATTTATTTATTTGTTGGTTGTGGGACTTGAACTCTGGGCCTGGGTGCTGTCCCTCATCTCTTCAGCTCAAGGCTAGCACTCTACCACTTGAGCCACAGCACCACTTCCTAGTAATACATTTTTTATCCTGGTAAATACATCATTTTGAATACCATGTTAGGCATTTGAAAGATTCATATCAACAAGAATGTGCTTGTTAGTGCTCAGAAAAAGTTAAAAAGATTTCTGCCAATTTTTGGTTTGTACTATTATATAAGGTCTATGTATTTGCCTTTGGTTATGTTACATTATTCTTCCCTTCTTTTATTATTTATTTATTGGTCCGTCGTGGGGCCTGAATTCTGGACCTGGACACTGTCCCTCAGCTCTTCAGATCAAGGCTAGCACTCTACCACTTGCGCCACAGCGCCACTTCCGGCTTTTTTTTTTTGCTTATGTTGTGCTGAGGAATCGAACCCAGGGCCTCAGGCATGCAAGGCAAGTGCTCTACCACTGAGCCACTTTCTCAGCCCCATTATTTATTTATTTGTTCATTATTTGCACATTAAGAGACACTCAAGCTGTTGTTGATACCTGAAATCCTGTTTTATTTTTGCCTCCCCCATGAAGTAGTTGAAAGTAAAATCACAGTACCAGCTTTGGCTTGCATTAAAATTGAACATTAGACAAGGAATAATAAGATGTTCAATCTTATTTCAATTTAAGTAAAAGTACATACAATTTAAAGTCAGTCTTCAGTTATCCTAAACCATATTTCACATGTTTATTACACACATATAATTACCAGTTATACACATATAGACAATAAAAATATAGACTAAAGTCTCCATCATCACTGAAGTTCATTTTGTGTTAGTCCTGGGGCTTGAACTCAGAGTCTGAATGCTGTCACTGAGCTTTTGTGATCAAGGCTAGCTCTTTACCACTTGAACCACAGTTCCACTTCTGGCATTATTTGGCAGCTAATTGGAAATAATCTTACAGACTTTCCTGCCTGGGCTGACTTCCAACTGTGATTCTTCACATCTCAGCCTCTTGAGTTGCTAGGATTACAGGAGTACAGGCGTGACCCACTAGTGATCAGCTATTTAATTAATTAATTAATTAATTAATTAATTAATTAATTCATGCTAGTCCTGGGGCTTGAACTCAGGGGCCTGGGCACTGGCCCTGAGCTTTTTTGCTCAAGACTAGCACTCAGTCACTTAAACCACAGCTCCACTTTTGGCTTTTTGTCATTAATTGGAAATTGGAGTTTCCCAAGCTTTTCTTTCCCTAGCTGGCTCACAGACTTTTCTGCCCTGGCTGGTTTTGAAACACAATCCATAGCTCTTAGACTTCTGAGTAGTTAGCATTACAGGTATAAGCCACAGATCTGGGCTACTTATTTATTTATTTAAAGCAGACAGAACAAGTTCATTTGAATTGAAAGGAAAGCCTTGAAGGGGAAATGGCAAAAAGGGCCATGGAGAAGAGTCTTTCCTTTCTTCTTTTTTAAAAGTGGTTCTGGGGATTGAACACAGGGCTAACATGCTGGAAAAATGTTCCACCACTGAGATAGACCTTCCTCCAGGCTTTGGTTTAAAAAAACTTACCTCAACTGAAAAAATAGGAAGAGAGGGTAACTTGTGCCAAGGTACTAAAAATAGCAGCAAACTGAGTGGTATAAGAAAATCTTTTCTCTTTGGGAGGAGACTAAATCAAGAGAGATTGAGTCAATTGTGATTGAAAAGCATGAACTATGTAAACAAAATATCAAGCATCAAATAAAGGAGACAAAAGCTTGGGTCCCGGCTACCTGAACTTATTTTATTCTCATTTTGATCTTACCTCCAAGGTCTAATATTCACCAGCAGGGGGCCCTAAAAGTTTTTTCATTCTTCCTTTTTTTTCTTTTTTTAGTCTGACTTCAAGGACAGTAGTCTCTTTCAGGGTCAGTGAGCATAGTGGGTAAAACATCCCCAGTACAAATAGAAGAGAGGGCCTGTCCCTAAAAAAAGTCTACTTTTCTCCCAGGGACACTTCTACCCAGAATATAGCATCAGCTGCTGGAATGGCTTTATATACTTTTTTTGGTTGGTCATGGGGCTTGAACTCTGGGCCTGGGTTCTGTCCTTGAGCTCTTTAGCTCAACATGAGCACTCTACCACTTGAGCCACAGTGCCACTTCCAGTTTTCTGGTAGTTAATTAGAGATAAGAATCTCACATATTTTCCTGCCTGGGCTGGCTTTGAACTGAGATCCTCAGATCTCAGCCTCCCAAGTAGCTAGGATTACAGGCATGATCCACCAGTGCCTGGAGAGTTTATAAGCTTTTATCCATGGTTTCTTATTTTGGTGGACTAAGGTTTCATATAAATTAGTATTTACTACTGAAATGAGGTTCATTGCTTCTTAAAATTAAAGGCACACAAGAAAGGAGATAACTTTGGTTCATAAATTTGTTACTGAGTTGGGATTTGTGAAGTTGGTTTTAGTGTATGGTGGGTTGCAATTCGTATTCTGTCAGGATGAATTTGAACTTTTCTGTGATTTTTTTGGTAAGGAGGAGTTTTGTGCTGAAATTGGAATCCAATGCCTTACGCATAATAAGCAATTATTCTCTTACTTGAGTTACCCCTTCAGTCCTTTTGCTTTTATGTAGTTTATGAAACAGGATCTTACTGCTACTTTTGGCTAGGCTGGATTCAGATTCAAGAAAGGTCTTCCTACTCCTTCCTCTGCCTCCAAAGTAGCTGGGATTATACCAGCATGTCTGGATTTGTGGTTTAATAGTGATTGGATTGATACACATCTTAGGAAATTAGTAAAGCACACAGCCGAGTGAGTCTTTGAAGATGCTTCCAGAGGGTATTAACTAATGGGGAAAGACCTGCTGTGCATTTGGATAACATTACCCATAGGCTGGGGACCTGTAATAAGAGAGACAAAAGGACAAAGCCACAGTGCTCAGGCAATTTCTTTGCTCCCTGGCTTTATGAAGTGAGCAGCCTCTGCCACATGCTCCAGTCACCAGATGCTCTGCCTCACCAGGGAGTCAGTAGAGATAAGGACTGTTGATTGACTCTGTGAGCCAAAGTAAATCTCTCCTTTTTTTAAGTTTTTTTTTTTTTTGGGTCCGGTAGTGGGCCTGAACTCTGGGCCTGGGCGCTGTCCCTCAGCTCTTCAGCTCAGGGCTAGCACTCTACTACTTGAGCCACAGTGCCACTTCCGGCTTTTTTCTTTTTTGCTTATGTTGTGCTGAGGAATCGAACTCAGGGCCTCATGCATGCAAGGCAAGTGCTCTACCACTGAGCCACCTTCCCAGCCCAAGTTGTTTATGTTAGGTATTTTGTCCTGGCAATTCAAAGACACTCACATTTTCTTTAGATCTTCTGTTGCAAAAAGAAAACCACCCCAAAACCATGAATTATTTTCAAGTAATTATTTAATTGAAGTACCTATAAGGCAACTGTTAATTGCTTAAAGGGAATATGATTTTTAGACATAAATATTTATCATAGTTAATTAGGAATAATTTATTTTTCACTCTTTTGGAGGCTGTGAAGACCAAGATGGAGGTACAGATGGATTTAGTGTCTAGTGGGATAGATGAATGTGCTTTTATGTTGTGTCCTCACATGGTAGAAGTGGTGAACATGCTTCCTGGAGTCTATGTTATAAAGGCACTAATTTCATTCCTCATGCTGCAATCATCCTTCAAAAACTCAACTCTCAATGCTTCACTTGGGAGATTGCCTTTCAACACATGAGTTTTTGGAGATGCATAAATATTCAGGCTATCATTGCATTTTGATTAATCTGGGCAAGTCATTTAAATTTTTTTTGTTAATAAAGAAGCAACTTTATTGAGAAGGTTCCTACACTGACCAGCCAGGGCCACAGCACAGGCTTGGGAGCTGATACTGTGACCTCATTTAAGTTTTTAGGAAAATATTTCTCAGTTTTCTGTGAATTTGATCAGAGTACATTCTATGTATATCTGTAAATATCGCAATGAAATACCTTTGTACAATTAATTTATGTTAATCAGAAGACAAAAATTTTCAAGTTGATATTGATAGTTAAGAATATTAATTTTATTAAAATGATCTCTTTTGGTAGGGAGAAGTTGACATCATTTAAAAGGAGATGCAGCAGGGCTGGGAAGGTGGCTCAGTGGTAGAGCGCTTGCCTTGCATGCATGAGGTCCTGGGTTCGATTCCTCAGTACTATATAAGCAGAAAAAGCCAGAAGTGGCACTGTGGCTCAGGTGGTAGAGTACTAGCCTTGAGCTGAAGAGCTAAGGGACAGCACCCAGGCCCAGAGATCAGACCCCACAACCAACAACAACAAAAAAAAAAAAAAGAAAAGAAAGAAAAGAAAAGGAGATGCAGGGTAGTAAAGCTCTATTTATTTTCAAAACAATATTATCTGTCTATTTGCTTATATTTGAAGTGACTTCTGTAGATTTAACATTACTTATATAAAGTATAGTTACTAATCTTATTAAGAAGGATTTATTTGTTGGCCCTCTCTGGGTAAGGACTTAAATAATCTCAGAATTAGCAGTAAGTTATCTAAGTGTGTTTTCAATGTAACAAACAAGGAAGGAGTGTGCCATTTTGAACCAAGTGCAAAGTGAAAATACACCTAGTAAGGACTGAATAAATAATGAATCCCAAAAGTCCTCAGACCCTGTATTCAAGGTCAAACAGCACAAGCCCTGGGCAAGAGCAACTCAAGCATCAGAAATCCATTAGACAGTGTTGTCTTCTCAGGTACTGTTCATCTTGCAGATAGAATACAGATGTGAGTCCGAAACTACATTCAATCTCACTGAAAATGTGATCTCCAAACTGACTAAGTTATGATATAGGAAGGAGCAATGTTCTATAGTATAACCGCAGAACAATCAGCAGTTTAGCAAAGTGAATGTCAGGAAGCCAAAACACATCTTGACTGTGGGAATTGGGACTAAAAGGAGGAGGCAGACTAATGGAAAGAGGATTGTGGGTGAATACAACCATAATATTCAGTATGCATTCCTGAAAATGGAATTAAGAAATTTGATGCGATGAGTGGGGATGGGATAGATGACAGGGGAAGAATGATGGAAGGTGGGACTCTGATCAAGATGTGTTGCACATATGAATGGACATGTTAAGTTGAAAAACATTGTGATCCCCAAGTCCTCCTATTTTTCCTCCCTCCCTTCCTCCCTCCCTCTGTCCCTCCCTCCCTCCCTCCCTCCTTCCTTCCTTCCTTGCTTCTCTCCTTTTCTTTTCTTTACCACCTCATCTTCCTCTTCTTCCTCTTCCTCTTTCTTTGTGGATGATTTTTTTTGCAGGGCCTTAGTCATCCTAGGCAAACAGTCTACTGCCGGAACTACCACAGCCCTAGTTCCTTTGTTTTTTTTTTAAAATTTACAACATATCTATCTATCTATCTATCTATCTATCTATCTATCTATCTATCTATCTATCTATCTATCTATCTACTATCTATCTAGATATTGTCAAACTTGGGGTTTGAACTCAGGGCCTGAGAACTGTCCCTGGCTTTTTCATTCATGGCTAGTGGTCTACCACTTTGAGCCACAGCACCAATTCTGGTTTTTGGTGGTTTATTAAAGGTAAGAGTCTCAAGAACTTTTCTGTTTGGGCTGATTTCTAACGTTGATCCCCAGATCTCAGCCTCCTGAGTAGCTAGGATTGTAGACATGAGCCACTTATGCACAGCTTTTTATCTTCATTTTGAGATAATCTTCCTAACTTTGTCTAGGAGCCGACTTCAAACGAATGATTCTCTTGTCTCTAACTCCAATGTAGCTGGCATTATAGGCATGTGCCACCACTACTTGTCTTGTAATTTATAGACAAAATGTTTCTGTGATGGGAAATAAACTTGAAGTCCAATTTGTAGACACCTCAAGGCCCCTGGACTAAAAGCTCAGCAGAATTAGTTATTGAATTGACTTTATTCTTGTAACTAGTCATTGGATTTAACTGAGCCATGTGTCTTGTGGCTTGCTTGCTCTTATGTGTGCATATGCATGCTTTAAATTTATCTCTTATAAATGCATTTAATATATTCCTTTATCTAATGTTCTTATAATGTCAGCCAGTGAAGTAAATTTTCTAAGATGGCTGACATTAATGGGGTGGAGCATATTATCTTTGAATATAATGGCTTATTCTGTAGGGAACATTTTCTACTTGGTGAATTCAGAGATTGTTGGGTTAAATGAAGAGAAAGGATTTTCAAGTGTACGTGGGGAGGGTGGGGAGATGGTAGAGAGGGGAAATATTTACTTCAACAATATGCTGAGTATGTATTTTATACAAGTAAATGTGAAAGTACAAAAGTCAATAGAAGTATTTGCATTTGAAAGTTAGTAGTGATGGCAGTTCTTAGGTTGAGAGATTCTAAAATAAAAGTTCTCTTATTTGAAGAAATAGAATCTTGGTCTGCTTTTATCTTGATACCAGGGAATTTCCTTACTTCACATTTGGCAATCTTGGAAATTAGACAGAAAAATAGACATGTGAACATCAGAAAGATCACTGTAGGTTCAGACTGTAAAACCTGCATCTTTGAGTCAAGCAGAACTTCCAAGCCCTGTTAGCCTCAGGACTCTTGACTTTCTCACCCTCCAGGAAGCCTGGCAAGTTGTTTTCCCAGATTACAGGAACCACATGTCAGAGACAGGTGGGTGGAAGAAAGCACAGGCACAGGAAGTAGACCAGCAGCAGTGGAGGAGGTTGCTGACAGTGACAGGAACACTACATAACATATTTGACTTTTAACTGTTAAGGCAGTCTCCAATTATAATATAGGATGATGGTGCCAGTCAACAGCCTTCTTTCTCCTGGAGTCTTTCCTTGCCAGTTCACTCTATGGTACCCGTGTTTTGTTAGGATCTACTGGCTCTCTGTCACCTCTGGTAGACCAAGTGAGTGGGGATTACGCCACACCCATGTCTGCAGCTCATCTTTGTATCCATATTGTTTGTTAGATTCTATCAGAGGGCTTCTGGGTTAACATGCTTTTGCAAAGCAACATTTTAGTCTTCTGTGTGATTTCACAATGAGACTGAGTCATAAAGAAAAGGTCATTCTCACCACCTTCTAGAGGACATGTAAGGATAAAAGAGCTGAGAAATATTTACATTTAAATGGTGAAAATGAAGAGTTTTGGCATGTAGACTCTTAAGTAAATATTTGTTAAATAGGTAAATTACTAAATACAAGGAAAGAATCACAAGTTTTCTGGGAAGTTCCCTTCTCCACATTAATGAATAAGCAGGGCATGGCTGAATGTGACTCTTTTGTTGAGTTTTATTGTGTTTATAGAGACTCAGGTTCCATCTTGTAAGAGCAACTCAGAGACGTGCCAACATTTGACAAGGTACTTGTCCCAAGTACCTTCAAGTGTCATCCTGCAATCTTTTAAACATCTTTTAAAAATATACCATCAAAGTATTTGGAGTGAAAGCTGATGATCATTCCTCTGCAGATTGGATTTTGTAAGTAAAATCAGTTCTCAAGGCAAGCACAGTTTATTTTGTGTATATAATCAGTTTATTTAATGAAAGTAAAAGTTATTTATTGTCTTAAAAGTAATTGACTTTATTGTTTGAATTTTATGCATTAAACATCTATTGCCCCATGTGAGACAGAGCTGAACATGAAATTTCATTGTTTTTGGACATACTGTCAAGAATGTAAAACACGACATACAAAATAGAAATGTATAATCCAGTGACTTATTATGGGTGCTGGCAAACTTTTGGTGTAAAAGGGCAAATGTCAAATGCATTAGGTTTTGTGGGCCATATGATCTTTGTCACAATGGTTTAACTGCTATTTTTTGTGTCATTTTTATTAGTGTATATTGCGTGCATTGTGACATTTTCACATATGCATGTAGCACACTTCGATCATATTTCCTGTCTCATTACCCTTTCTTACCTACTTCCTCTTTTCCCTCCAAGAGTCTCCTTTATGCCCTCATGTCTTTTGTTTTTAAAATCTTGATTTTACACATGAGAGAAAACATGTGACATTTGTCCTTATTTTGCTCATGATTATCTCTCGCCATCCATTTTCCTGCAAATAACATGATTTTGTTCCTCTTTATGGCTGAATAATGCATCAGTGTGCATACATGTCATTGATGGGCATGGAGGCTGATTCTGTTCTTGGCTATTGTGAATAGTTCTGCTATAAACACAATTGTAAATGTATCTTTATTGTATACTTTGATTCCTTTGAGTCTATAGCTAAGAGTGGCATAGTCACTATCATCTGATAGTTCTAATTTAATTGATTTCCATAAACTGATTTTCATACTGGCCGCATTAATTTACATTCTTGTCAGCAGTGTATAAACATTCCTTCCTCTTATCCTCACATACTTGCATCTGCTAATATATTGCAGACATAGAAAATACAGAAAGTAACATGTCTGTGTTTCAATAAAACTTTATCTACAAAAATAGGTGGTACCTGAAGTTTGATGAGCCATGGATGTGACTTGTCAGTCTCTGATTGATTCCCAAACAAACCTAGTGTTACAGTCAATCAGGACTAGCCGCAAGATGCTGCCAACATTTTAGAAACATTCTAGTCTCTCTTTCCAGTCAACATGGCTACCTATTTACTCCAGCTTTGGCTTTTACGATATTCCTTTCTTTTTAAATGATTTCATCAACTAGCTATATATTCATTGATAGGGAGTCTGATATTATCTATTTTTACTCAACATTATCAGATTTTCATTACTGTAAATAATTTCATTATGCAACTATATTAACATTTATTTTTTCCATTTTAATACTGTGGGCATTTGATGGCTATTTTCACACTATGGCTTTTATGACTGATCTCATCTGAGCATTCCTGTATCTGTCTCTGTGCACACATATGTATGCATTTCTGTTGGGTATATACTTAAGAGTAGAACTGCTGAGTATGCTGTGTATCTGTATTTGTACCAAGTTTCTAAAGTAGCATATAACTTATACAGTTATGTGTAGTATGTAAGAGTTCCCTTTGTTCTACATCAGTACTCAGCAAACTTTGGCCCAGTCTCCAATGTGGAAAGGTGCCAGTGTTATGCACTGACTGTGAGCCACTGAGACCAGTCAGGCCCTCCTCCTCCACCATTACTTCTCTCTTGCAGCCATGTGTCACTGCTCAGCAGGAATAAGCACATCACCTCCTGTGGTACTCTGTTGGTGGCAGACATCTAGATCAGCCTCTTCATTGATTAGCCACTCAACTTGAGACAGCTAGTCTCCCTAGGTTAGAAGGGCACACTGAGATCAGAGTCTCCTTGAACCAGAGAGGGAAACCAACTAAGGTGTCTGGTCCCCCTTCTTTTTATGTGTCCTCTCCCCTTATACCTGCCTACTCTTTTTCTTTTTTTGGTCGGTCGTGGGGCTTGAACTCTGGGCCTGGGCGCTGTCCCTCAGCTCTTCAGCTCAAGGCGAGCACTCTACCACTTGAGCTACAGTGCCACTTCCAGCTGCCTACTCTTTTACCAGGTTGTTCCTAACTGCAACTGGGCAAAGTCAACTTACTGTCTAACGTGGCCTGCCTCAGTCACATGTGGCAGGGAAAGCCCAGGGTTATCTCTTAGCTCATAAGCACTCAGGTCCACAATCCTTTTAGTTTTGGCTCTTGACAATATGATCTAAAATAATATTACCCTTCTTGGGAATATTTGCCAATATACACTCGACAGTCTCATCAGTACTTAAATGTTGCCAAACTTTCAAAGTTTAGATATTCTGTGACTCTGGAATTATATTACATTTTAATTTTAATTTCTAAATGATTTCTAAAGACATGTTGGGTGACCAATATCACTTAGTATCATCTTTTAAGGACTAGTTACTCAGTATTTGGCTTTTGTTAGTCAGCTTTCCATCATTATAAAAATAATCTGAAATAAAGAACTTCAAAGAAGGGAAACTTTACTTTTGGCTCATGGTTTTATTGGTTTCAGCCCCTGGTCACTTTTCCCTGTTGCTTTGGCATGTATCAACACATAGCTTCATGGCAGAAACATGTGATGAAGACCTGGTAACCTATATGGCAGCCAGGAAGCAAAGAGAAAGATGAGGAGACAGGTTCCCAGTTTCCCAATGTGCCTTAGGCTGGTAGCCAATCTTTAGCACATGGTCTTTGAGGAACATTTCCAATCTAAAAGATGACATTATCCATTTTACTTTTGGGCTACTTTTTTCTTTATTGATATATGGGTCTTTTAATAGTCTGGATATAAGCCTTTGTAAATTACATGATGAAAATTTCTGCTCTTGTTTATGTTTTAGTTCCTTTCATGGTATCATTCAATGAACTGAAGTTTCACATTTATATTTACCCATTTTTTCTCTTATGTCATAGTTGTGTTATTTTTGTTTGTTTTTGTATAGGTACTTGAGCTTGGGTATCCAAGTCTCTCAGCCTTGTTGCTCAAGGCTAGTGCTCTACATCTTGAGCTATAGTTCCACTATAGTTCCACGTCTGGCTTTTCGGTGGTAAATTGGAGAGAAAAGTTCATGGACTTGCCTAGGCTGGCTTTGAAGAATGATCCTCAGATCTCAGCCTCCTGAGTAGCTAGGATTACAACCATGAGCCACCAGTGCTACAATAGCTGCATTTTAAGAAGAGTTTCTAAAATTTGTTAATAACACTTTCTCCATAAACTACCTCTAAAGAATGTGGTTATTAAGTTTGTATGTCCATCAGAATTGCTCAGGAAGCTTGTCTAGATGGCTTTCTCACTGCTGATGCTGACTCACAGCAGATGTGGATACAGCAGAAGCTGGAGATTCCCCATTGCCACCAAGCTCCCAAGTGAGGCTGACGTTATTGACCAGGAGCACACTTGAAGGCCCACTGACCTAGAGGCTTTGCTGTTCCCTTTCACATTCATAGCTGTGATTCCTCGGGGATTCTGAAGGAAGGGTCAGTTTTTATTTCTTTTGTATGGACATCCTACTTGCTATAAGATTTTCATCTTGGGGCTGGGAAGGTGGCTCAGTGGTAGAGTGCTTGCCTTGCATGCCTGAGGCCCTGGGTTCTATTCCTCAGCACCACATAAGCAAAAAGAACAAAGCCAGAAGTGGTGCTGTGGCTCAAGTGGTAGAGTGCTAGCCTTGAGCTGAAGAGC
>NW_012267268.1:3384960-3403206 GCF_000151885.1 Dipodomys ordii | reverse complement strand
ACTTCCAGCTTTTTTCTTTTTGCTTATGTGGTGCTGAGGAATCGAACCCAGGGCCTCAGGCATGCAAGGCAAGTGCTCTACCACTGAGCCACCTTCACAGGCCCCCTAGATGAATTTCTTGAAATAGAGAAATAAAGCTCTTGATATATACTAATATAAAAATAAACATCATAATATTATTTTGAAGAAAGAATAAAGTCCTAGAAGCAAGTTATAGAGAGGACCATGAAATTATTGTGCTTTATATATATGTTTGTGTTTATTTCTATTTGTATGTATGTGCATCTATTCACTATCTTTGCTATGTCTCTTCTGCTTTTTATCTGTCTCTGTCTACAGCTCTTAGCTTTGTACCTTTCTTCCCTATTCTCTATTTCATTTCTTATCATCAATCTGTCTGTCTGAATCATACACCCTAGGACCAATATATATATTAGTCAGGGTTGTCCAAAGAGACAGCACTAGCATACAAACACGTATACATATGTGTATGTGTGTATATTATATACTTGTATAAATGTACATATACAATCCCTAATTAATAGGGATTCAACTTACAATATTTCAGTGAATACGTATGTAAAACATACCCATATACACTTTCTGTTTTTCATTTTCAGTAAAGATCATTATACAGCAGATATTCAGCACTGTAAAATGGAATAGGCTGTGTTTTAGGTGATTTTGACCAACTAATTAAGTATAATTAGATAAGGCTAAGCTAGGATGTTCTGTTGGCCAGATGTATGAAGTTCATTTTGATATCAGATTTTCAATTTACAATGGCTTTACAATTTAAGAATAGGCTTCCATGTGGATGGAGACTGAGAAAGTTCCAAGATGTGCAGTTGGCAAGCTGATGATGCAAGGGAAGTGAGGTGTGAATTCCAGTTCAAGTCAGAGTCTGAAGACTGGAGTAAACTTATGTTTGAGTTTCAAGACAATTAGACAGAGAAACAGACTTTCCTTATTTATCCTTTTTGTTCTGTTCAGGACTTCAACAGATTAGATGAAACCTACTCACATTGTGGAAGACAGTCTGTTTTACCCAGCACGTAGAATACTGATGCAGATGTTAACTTCATTCAGAGATACCTTTGCTTAACCAAATATTCCCCTGTGGTCTTCCTATCAAGTTGATATATAAAAATGAGGTATAGAACCATCACACTATGGAATCCTCTATGTCCACCATTCTGAAACCTGAATCAGACAGAGGCTTTATAGAGTAGTCTGGGGTTAAATTTGGTTCTTAGGTGTGTTGTATTAGTGTCCAACTTTCTTGTCTTTATTATATCTGGTGGGATCTACTCTGTAAGTCAGCTAGCTGCCCACTTTTCTAGGTCATAGCTGGGTTCAAGGCCACTCAATTTGTGCCCTCTTTTCTACCTATTGTAATACAACCAATACAGTTTTTTTTTAATTACTGGGAAAGTAAAAATCTGAGCCAGGTACCAGTGGCTCATGCCTGAAATCCTAGCTACTTAGGAGGCTGAGATCTGAACATAAAGGTTTCCAAGCCACCCTGAGCAGAAAAGTCCACGAAGCTCTTATTTCCACCAGAAAAGCGGAAGTGGTGTCATGTCTCAAAGTGGTAGAGCACAAGCAAAAAAGCTCAGGGACAGAGCCCAGGCCCTGGGTTCAAGCCCATGACTGACAAAATAAAATCAAACATCCCAAACAAACAAACCAACAAACAAAAAACAAATCTCTTATAATTCCTAATGGCAATATCACTCAGCTAAAGAAGTCTGAATATGACTATACAACTACCTGGTTACTTCTTGGTCCTCTATTTTGGAAGATCATTTCTGGATGGGCTTATTTATGGACAGAATAATATTTCAGTTATTTGTATCCTGCTGGCTGAGTGAACCTCAGAGTTTGTCTCATTAATGAAAAGAAAGGGATTCCCCTTCCCTTTCACAACTAAATACCTCTTCATTCTAATTTCACCTCTTTTTAGGGCATGCTGTGTTCCTTTTTTTGCTGGCATTTTGCCTGCCTCACATCCCCAGACCATTAAATCCTTTATCAACTAGGGCATACACCACGAGGCTGCTGTGGATGCAAACCGTCTTCTTAAAATAAAACTTGGGAGCTTGAAAATGCAAGTTTGTCAGGACATGTATTTCATGATGTTTAAATAGAACATAGAGTGTTTTAAAAACAAACTGCTCTTTTATTCCATCAAGAAAAAAAGCCAAGACAGGCCCATAACTATGTAATAGAAAAGTAATACCCTGAGCTAAAGCCTATATAATTATACCAGTGTTTCATATTCTTTTGGAAAATATTTGTGACAAATTATTACAATTTCCTTGTTCTTATATGGCACATTGAAATGTTTCCAACAGTGCTATAGTTTGGAAAGTATAGGGCAAAAAAAGCAGTCTCAAATATTAAAAATAATTAAAAAGATAGTTTTTGTGTTCTTGTTGCTAGCAGTGGGGAAGCCAGGTTGGAGGAGGTGATTGATATTGAGGATCTCTGTGTATGAAATTGACTGGGGAGAAAATGGAGGCCCCCAGAGCTCTCATCCTTGTCACCAAGAAATGCCTCTTGACAACTAAGGGCATTTATTTCTATTACGTAATTATGGGCCTGCTTTTTCTTTTATTCCTTTTGGACACAACACTGCATGTTAAAATCACTCAAGTTCTATTTAAACCATCCTAGAAAACATCTGTACACTTCTATTCTCTGGGAGCAATTTCAGTATCTATTGGGTTATTTACAACCAGTTCAGCAGAATCTCCCAACTACAATAGAAACTGGGAAAAACACATAGCCATCAATTCTGCCAGCATTCTTGAAGTTTTCCATCAATTTAGACGTGGATTGTTTGTTTGTATTTTTTCGCTTCAAAGGAATGCAGCCTTTAAAAACAAAAATTAAAGCAAGAGGCAAGGATAGTCCAGTAACTTTTTGTGTTTTGGCTGAGCACAGTCAGGAATTTGATTAATGGCATGAAAGTAATAGATGGGGACTCCCCCCCTCACAAACAACAAAGGCTGACTCACAAAGCAATGTCTGTTTGATTTGTTTTGAGGAAACCCACAAAGAATGACCCTGGAGACAGAACTGCTTGAGAAGGGGTAGCCTGGATGCATTTGCTTTTTCAGAGTTATTGAGTACCAAGTAGAAGCAGAAGGCCACGCATGGTTGGATCATTTCCAAGCACTGGGATTCTAGTGTTCTCTGAAGCTTGTCTCACAACTGTGGCATCCCCAGGGTTTAGAACAATTTCTGGACTTCACTTTGCTGCCTGTAAAGCTAGAGTGTACATGTACAAGGCCTGGCTTTTGAGAACTCTCCAGCACACCCCCCTCTTTCTGTTGAACTCTCTCTTGTAAAGATTCTTTCCTTGATCAGGTTGACTAGTCTTTTTGAATCCTCTTCTCAACTTTGGACTTTCTTCTTAGATTGCTAAGTCCAGCTTTAATAAGAATCCTGATGGATCAGTTTGGGCCAAATATCTCTTCTTGATAACTAATCAAATTCCTCACCCTGGAGATCTTACCTTCTGGACTGCCTTTAGCAGAACCCCTTAGCTTTGGTGCTTTATCTCCTGGCATTTGTCTTCCCCTGACTCCTCCCTGATTACAAATCCTTACTTGTTCTTGCTTTATACAGAGTTGAGCATCTCTCAGCTCCACTGCAAGCATCATTGCATCATTGCAGTGGTCTCTGAATAGTCTTCCTTATCACATTTAATGCATGTCAGAATAATAAAGTGTCAGGTAGTTTTTTTATTATTATTTTTACAAGTGTCAACTTGACTTTATTTCCCTAAGACCTTACACAGGGCCTGGACCATAAACTGGATACTCAATTAGCTTCGGAAGTAAGTAAGAAACAAAAGATAGAAAGAGAACTGGGTATGGTAATCCGCATCTATAATCCTATCCTGGCACTCAGGGGGCTGAAGCAAGAGGATCAAGAATGAGTTCCACATCCTCCTGGGCTATGTAGCAGGACCCAGTTTTGAGAATCTATCAACAACCTAAAAGATTATAACAACAATAGCAATAACAAACCTCCAAAATATAGAAGGAAATAAATAGCTTAGTTAAGCATAACATATAGGGCCTTTGTATCCCAAAACTTTATGTCTGGATCTCTGTTCTGGTAATTATTCTCTATGAGACAGATTAGATGGATAGGCTACAGAACTCCTCTGTACAGCTTGCTCAGCTGTAAAGAATGTATATAATTTCTGTGAGTAACAAATGCATGAATATGAACTGTCAGGCACTTGGTATTTGATCAACAAATACTTATTGTAATAGCCATTAGTAAAATAATAGTAAAGTATTTGGTATATGACCAACTGGGGGCATCTAGAAAAGGTTTAGCTTCATGTATGCATGTTCCAATGCTTTCCTATTCTGTTAGGGACTTAATTTTGTCCCTTCAAAATTCATAAGTTGAAACTCTAATTCCCATAGTTTTTGGAGGTTGGGACTTTTGGAAGTTCAGCCCTCTCTCAATAGTCTCTGAGGATTGGCTTCTGGATCCCCATGAATAGCAAATCTGTGGATGTGCAAATCCTTTATATAAAATGGCATAATATTTGCATATAATCTACATATATCCTCTCATATATTTTAAATTATAGTATCAACTATAACATAAATTCTATGCAAATGCTTGTTATACTGTATGGCCAGGAAATAATGGTAAGGAAAATAGTTTGTTTGTGATCAGGACAGGCTTTTTTTTTCCCCTTGAGTATTTTTGATCTGTGGTTGGTAGCATCAACAATGTGGAACCCACAGATACAGTGGTCTAACAATAATTAAAGTCACAGGAAGTCATAAAAGTGTAAGCCTAATCCATTATGTCTATTGTTATCATAATGAGGCAAGAGACATTAGACACCTCTCTCTCCTAGAAGAAAAGCTATGCAAAGATTCAGTGGGAAGTAACTGCAAAATATAAAATAAAATGTCCTCACCAGAGGACTTTACAGCACCTAGCTCCCATGAATATACATTTTAAGGGCCATTGCTGACAGAGTTCTCCACAACCCTCTTCCTTCTAATTTTACATTGAAATTTCTCCACCATCATTGTATTTATTTCTCACTGAATCCCAGTTTTATTAATTCCATGTAGACTTTTACACCCTTTACTGGATTGTGATTACCTATTCATCAGACTGTTTTCCAAATGCAAATGGGTAATCAGTATTTTGAATTTATAATTTCATGCAACCATTGGGCTAATTCATTTGATAAACAAGGCCTGAGATGAAGAGAAAAATTACACACAACTGACAGAGACTGGGAAATCTTCATGGAGAAGCTATCTCATATTAAAGAGATTTGGTGTTAGAGAGAAGGTGGAAGGTTATTGGTGTGTGTGTGTGTGTGTGTGTGTGTGTGTGTGTGTATGTGTATGGGTGTGCCTATAACTACTTGTAATTAAGCTTTCTAAAGAATAAACTTTCCAATACGGCCAATGGAATATAAGAAAAGAAGTACTGAGACCTTAATAGAGTTTTTTAAAATGCCAGAGTACAAGAAACCAAAGTTTGCAACCTAAGTCTCACATTTCACAAAGTAGAAGTTTGTATTGATGGCATTTCAGAAAACAGAAATACTTACTCTTACCAGCTCCAAAACTTTATTACACGCACGCATGCTAGAAAACTTGTGTAGCCGCATTTTGTCCTTAGAAAGCACTGTTCCTTTCAACCAAAGACTCCAGAATCATTTTTAAAAAGGAAAGAAAAATGGAAATGGAAAAAAAAAGACCCTGCTTCACACCAAAGGTTTAAAAAAAACACATTTTCCAAATGCACTAAGAAAAGATTGTAAAATAGAAATAGTAGAGAGGCAACAGAAAGAATATTATGATTCTGTCCTAAAGAAATCATTGTGCTTTTGTTTGTTTTGTTTGTTTGTTTTTTAAGGGGAGGGGGATTAACAACACTCTTAAATAGCTATTCGATTTCTTTTGGAAATCACAGGTAGAACATTTCTGTAGATATGGCAAAATTCAGAATTTTAATTTTCTTTGAGAAATAAATGCTTTTGTGATAAAAAAGAATAAACTTTCCAGAATACATTAGTTGGTTTCAAGCTACATATTACCTAACCATCATTAATTTTTACTGGGTTGAAATAGCTGCTTATTTATTTTGCCCATGAGTCTGAAGTCTAGACAGAGGTTGGCAGGAGCATCATGTTTCTGTTCTATCTGATGTCTGCTGGGTCAACTTGACCGGCAGCTGGAGGATTCTCTTCCAAAGGTAAGTACTTATACCGCTGGCCATTCCAGAGCTCAGACAGTGGCGGGGGGGGGGTGTCAAGTCTTTGCCAAGTAAGTTTCAGAAAATATTTCTCCTTATAGGTATCTTGGGCTTCCCCATAACATGGTAGCTGGATTACAAGAGGGAGAACTCAAGAATAATCAAGAAAGTAGAAGTTGTGCATTGTTAATATCTGGATCTGGATATAGTTACAGCTTCATTTTTTTTGTTAGTTGTGGGGCTTGAACTCAGGGCCTGAGCTCTGTCCCTGAGCTTTTTGCCCAAGGCTAGCACTCTATCACTTTGAGCCACAGCTCCATTTCTGGTTTTGAGGGGTTACTCACAAGGACTCTTCTTCCTGGCTGGCTTCAAACTGTGATCCTCAGATCTCAGCCACCTTAGTAGCTAGGATTAGAGGCATGAACCACTAGCACCTGGCTTATAGCTTCACTTTTATCTTAATCTTTTCAACTTTTCACAGAGCTCAGACTCTAGGGTAGGGAGCCTGCACTCTATCTCTTGATGGGAGGCATGTCAAATAATTTTTGGTGCTAGATTTTAAATCTGACGTAGCAGATAGTGTAATAGTTTAAAATGAATTACCAATACCTGTAAATCTTCCACCTGCAGATATTCTGGTTTAATTAGGATAGGCAAGACTTTGTAACCAATTCTAGGAAATTCTGATGGGCAAATAAATCTCCAGTCCAAAGTTCCTGTGTTGTAGGATGGATGAAAATGAACCATGAGCCTAAGGCTGTGAATGAAGCCCTACCTGGAATCCTGCTGGAAAGAAAAACAGTGAGGAATTGGGTTGACTCAGGGATTTTTTTTTTTTTTTAGTACTACTGCCTACAAGATAAATTGCTTCCAGATGAGAACTGAGGAAAAACTTTCAAGTAAATGGACTTGCTGTCAGCATATACACTTTTTTTTTCATATTACTTTTTTACCTGTAGTTTGTAAATATTACAAAAAAAATCAATAGTGCTGCCATATCGCCGTAATCTAATTTGTCTTCTCTGATTGTGTGAAGCACGAGTAGGCGTTTGGCATCGCAGACCTCAGAGACCGATGTTAAACATTTATAGTGCACTGAATCATCTGTCAGAAATGTACAAAGGCATAATGTCTCATTAATAATGATTAAATCATGGAGTCACACAGAAGGAGATGTTCCCCTCTTTACTTACATAATGGTCAGTAACCACTAAAACCTGGGTCATTTGTAATGCTCGGCCAGCATGTCTGGTAAGTAGAAATCTGCTTGAGGAAATTAAGAAATCCTAATCCTACTCAGAGATAGGCTTGAGAAAACACATGCATATGGATCATTGTAGTGTATGCCTAGGGAAAATAGATATGACTCCCTGATCAGAGTCAGGTTAAAATTCAGTCAGATAATTGCTAGAAGTGTAGGGATGTGAAAAGAAATGATTTTATTTGCTTTTGGAGGTGAGATCACTCATTTCCAAATGCCTGGCTTTGGGCCTTTATTCAGAATTGTATGACTCGTTTTGTGAATAAAAGAGATACATATTTTGATTTGAAATAAGGTCAGGATAGAAGGTGTCATCTGAATTTTTCAGGACTTGGGTTTTATTTTGATATTTTTTCACAAGAATATAAAAATCTTGTGAGAAACTTTAGCAGTATAAGTGTAATCTTAGCAATCTATAGTACAAGAATTGAATTATATCTATTGCAGGTTAGCCCCTGTCTTCAAAAATCAGCCTAGAAGTTTTTGAATGTTTTTCACTTAAAAAATTTTACAGAGCCAGATGCAAATGGCTCAAGTCTGTAACCTTAGCTACTTTGGAGGCTGAGATCTGAGAATCCAGGTTCAAAGCGAGCCTGGGCAGGGAAGTCCCTGAGAACCTTATCTCCAATTAGCAAGAAAGCTCAGGGTCAGCTCCCAGACACTGAGTTCAAGCCCTAGTGCTGGCACATACAACAATGACAGGCTGTATTTCTCTTTACAGCAGCGGGTACACTATCAGTTCTTCAGGATTTTTTCCCCCATTTTCTTCAGAGTATCAAAGTTTGACAATTTATACAGGTGACAATCACATGATCCAATCAATTAAAGTAGTGGTGCCAGGTTGTTAGTGTTGTGACAGAGGTCATTTGCAGTTAATCTTGGGAAGAGCTAATATCTGTGTCCATTACATTCCTGTGTTCAGAATTTTGAAGGTTTTTATACTTTGCTCATTGCTATACTTGGGCTCGTCTTTGGTAAAAGCTTAAATACACAATTCACCTTTGGTCTTCATCCTTCTACTTTTGGCATGATAATCAGTAATATCATCATCCTTTCTGGTTATCAGTTGTATTTCTATATGGTTGCTGATCATAGCCTGGCCCATAGATCTTTGAACTATTGTGGGAAGAATTATTAGTTGTTACTATTAAGGAAAATGGTCAGAACATATTGTTTGTGCTCAATACAGTGATATTAATCTTGGTGGTCAGTTTGATTGGATAGAATAGCAACTGGGAATGTGTGAGGTACCTCTGAGCATGTCTGCTAAGTATTTCTGGGCAGGATTGACCGGAGGAACAACAGCTCTGATAGAAGGCAACATTATTCCATAGATTGGGGGACTGGATAGAGGAAAAAGGGAAAACGGAGATAGTCTACAGAACACTGGTTTCCTTGCTGTGTATCATGGCCGCCACGTGAGCTAATTGGATCCATCACACTCTCTCCACCATGCTGGGTGGAAATACTTCAGATTGAGCAAAATAATTTTTTCTTCTGTAAGTTGTTTATATCAGGCATTCATTGGGAAAAAAGTAACTAATTTGCTTGTGAAGGTTTTAAGGAGGCAGGTCACATCCAAAATGCCTCTAAAATTTGGTGAGGATTGACTTTCATAGTATTTTCCCCCAGAATTGATATCTCCACCATGTGTATAAATGCTTTATAACACTTCTAAGGATACATCCCATTTTCCAAAACCTAAATAGAAGTAGAATGGAAACTAGGAGCAAAGATCTGGATGGACATCTGAAAAGAAGCCAGAAATAAAACCAGAATAAAAAATTCAGAGCATGTATACAGTCTGGTACTTTTCTAATAGATGGGCCTTAAGTTGCCCTACACATAGTCTAGAAACTAAATGAAAAGAGATCTTTGATTGGTTGGTCTCTTCAGGAGATGCGTGATGTATTTTGAAGTGTGAACAGCATTCATTTTAGGACTCTTCTTACTGAGTGCACTGTGTAGAGGAATAATAACTTTGACCTTTCCTGTCCTAGATCCCTGGGGTGCCATTGAGATATCTTTTATTGTATCTTTTCATATAGACAGATAGTGTCACCTATGTCAGTGGAAACTCTTTCTATGGGAGGACAGTAGAGAAAAAAGAGTTCAAAAGCAAGTATTAGTTCACAAATTTCTGCTGGCCTAGCTTAATCAGGAGTTAGCATTAGGGTATGCAGATGAAAGAATAGGTTTTTATGCACCATGTAACACTTTTTGCCCCTTTAAATTAAGTTTTAGATAAATGCTAGAAGGCAGCAGTATGTTGAATATTACACTTCCAGGCAGATGTTGAATGTGTATGCAGTTTACATCTTCAATTAACTGTAGAGCCAAAGGCTCTAACGGAGAGGGAGGCTGGAGTAAGCCTGACAGTCTCTGAGAGCTGAGGTGCTGATGGGAGGCTTTTGTTGGCTGGTTATCAATTCCCCTGTGCTGGGAAGTGAATGGAAAGGATATTTGTGTGCAAAGACAGAGAACTGAATTATGTTTTACTACTTCTGACCATTTTGGAAGTTTCCATTGTAGGGATTTGAGGAGCAAAGAAGAGAGACTGATGAACGATAATAGCCAAGATGAAGCATTTCCAAAGGCAGAGGCAAGAAGGAAGCAGAATGAGTGATTTGTGCCCATTCCAAGATACATCTAGATGGAGCTTTCTGACAAAACGATTGATTCATTCATCTCTTTATGAACTACCTATCCTTTGAGCACCAAACTATAGTAACTACTATGCCTGGTGCTGGGCATGGTAAGAGAAAAGACAAATGATTTAGTCCTCCAGGTTTTCATTCTCCTTCCATAGGTGGACTGGTGTTCCTTTTGCTTTTCATAGATGTTTTGGAGGTTGCAATTTGTTCCTGGCTTCTCGGCAGCAATAACCAAAGAGCAGAGGCTAGAGGCTTTCTTATGTGGTCCCGTAAATATTTCACTTGTGTATTCTTGCAATGCCGGAAGTCCTGGTGTCTAGGCATTGCTTCCATTGTCCTTGTTTTGAATTGAGTAATAAAACACTGGTTAGGAATGAATAGTTAGCAACACAAACTCGTGAGAGTTGTTCAAAGTTGTTCATTAGAATAACTGTTAGGAAGCCCTAGTTTTAGGCTGAATGGTTTTGAAACCTCATTACTGAATCAGAATGGCTGTTTTTAAATATCAGTAATAGTAGAAAAAAGACCCTTTATTCCTAAGAACCAGCAGGGAATACCTAGTAGAAAATGTTCTTATTCAATGTTCCCTTCTTTTAAAGCAGGTGATCAAAGACACCTCCACTAGCTCTCATTTGAGATGTTTATATACATGAGAAATGGCTTGTGGGAGCACTCACTGGCAGGCAACGTCTAGCCCAATCTCTCCATTTTGCAGGTGAAGAATTTTGGTTTTAGCAAGAGGGGAATTACTTACTAATATCACAAAGTAGCAGAGCAAATACAGGTGATCGCTGACTTCTGACAGGGCTCTGCCCCAATAAATCCAACCTCAAGTTGAATATAGCATAAGTTAAAATGCATTGAGCACATCTTGCCTACTGAACACTGTAGCTTAGCAACCTAGTCCATTCTAGATTGGCAGTGTTTTCCTTGTAGCTCACTGGGAGCTGCCACTCATTGCTGCTCACTGTCTCCAGAGAAAGCTTGTATCGCTGACCTGGAGAAAGATCTCAATTCAAAATACAAAATGCCATAATATCAAAGTGAGTGTTTGTTATTTTTGCATCAGTGTAAAGCTGAAAAAATTTAAGTTGAAATATAGTGATGCCACCTGTATTGTTTTTCCCTTTCCTGAACCAGTTGGCTTGTCAATGTGTGATTTGCCCATCGGTCCTGGCTCCCAGGATGGCACTATGTTATTGCTCCTACGTGTCTTGCTGCAGGGGACAGATGATGAGTGTCAATGTACTTACTTTTGCCTTTGCCAGTGGGTACCCTGGCCTGTGATAAGGAGGATGAGCTTTGTTGATGCTCTTTGGAAAAAAGTTTGCCTCCCTACTAAGAGATAGGCCCTTGAGGATAGGTCTCTGTGGTTAATACCTTACCCTTTCCCTTGCATTTTTCTCTGAACATTGTTATGGGAAGGAATAAGGCTTAGAGCTGTGGCAGCTTCTATGTGACCATATGAAGAGTCTGGCCCTGAAATTGGCAGTCTAGAGAGACTTCAGCCTTGTCTTTGTTGCCAATATTGATCTAAGTAAGCCTTGAAATGATGCAGAATTTCTTCTCAAAGAGCTTACACATAGTGAATTTGAATAGCAAACATTCTATGATAGATATGTATGCTATATTACAGATGTATACTGCTATGCTGGTATTGAAATTGGCAGTGGAGAAAGTCCGTTGCATGATGGGACTGAGGGTACAATGTGTGGAAGCTCCCTAGATGTGGTAGGTAGGAAGCAGGAAGGATAAAACAAAACAAAGCATAATATTTTCAAGCTTCTCAATCCAACATTAACTAGATTGGTATTATGAATAAAATTGCTATTCTGGCATGGTAGACGCTATTTGTCTGCATAAGTTGGATAACTCTTAGCTTACGACTCTGTGTACCTTTATGGATAAGATAAAGAAAAAATGTATTTTCTCATTTTATTGAAAGTTACAAATACATAAAATGAGCATCATTAATCGTATTTCAAATCTTACTTGTTTGCAGAGCTGAAATTCCCACATCTTATATACATCAACCTGTCCAGTTAGTATTATGAACATTATAATCCACCTCCAAGGACTAATTGCTTTGGTTGTATCAGGGAAGATTTGATTTCATGTTTACATGTGGTTCTATTTGCAGTCTTCCCCTTTAACTGGAAACATGTCCCATTTTTGTCTTTAATAGAAATTTCTCAGTTTGCAACAAATTTGATTTGTGGCCACGAGGGAAGAAGGATGAAGCATCTTAAGACAGAAATTCCAGAGCTTTGGCATGGGTTATAGGCTCCCCAACTATCTCTGCTTGGATGCTTTCTCAGATAATTCCCAGATGCCTGTCCTAGCTTAGTTTCAAAATGTGTCTGGGTAAACATTACATATCTTGGAGATGCTGATGCCTTAAAAAAGTTGCTCACAGCTTAAATACAACAGGGAGACGTCTCTACCTAAGTTACAATGCAGCCATTTTACTGAACATATCACTGTGGTAAAAATGAAGCTGTAATTCTAGATGACCTATCAAAGAATGATCTCTTTGATATGTGGTTGAGTGAAAACAATGAGCTTCATAGCAGAATCTGACACCATATACATAAAGGTTATTCTGTTAAGCAGTACTGAATAGTATTGTGATGCATGTAGAGGAATACCGATGCAAAGCCAAGTTCTGGAAGGAGAGTGGATGGAGGGTAGAGTGGTTATCTCTGCAGAGGACTGCATGATAGATGATGGTACAGGAATGTGGGTCTTAGCTGTATCCATTGAGAGATATTTTTGGTCCATGTGTTTTATAAGGAGATCAGGTTCAAGTCTTGCCCAAATTATTTTAAAAAAGGGAAGAGAAACTAGTTAGAAATAATTGTTTCAATAGATGGTTCTGGACCATGGGGGGAGCACAAGAGCAGAACCCTTCCCTCATTGCTGTGTAGTTAGATGAGTCACTTACCTTCCTTGGTCCAGCAAAACAACTTGGCAAGGTTGTTATGAGAGTTATATTCAAAATTTATGTCTTTGTATTTGGGATGCTGACTCCCTGGTCCCAGCTTCAGAACTGTCCTGCCTCTTTACAGTCAGATAATCACTTGGAGTCTCTTATTGATCCTTTAAGAAAACAGCATGTTTTTGATGGACACATTCATGTTATGGGAAGTCAGATTTCCAGGAATAAAATGTAAACACTGCGTAATTTTACTTACTCTCCAGTAGACTCTAAAGACGTTGACTTCAGAGGAGTTGAAAATAATATTATGTTTACCAGAGGCAGGGGTGAGTAGAGGAGAGGGAAGGATGCAAAGATGGGGTTCCTTGAGACTTCTGTTGTAAAGATCTCCTCTTCTTGTCCCTCCAATTACTTATACAGTTAATTGTCTCGTTGGCAAAAACCTTGAACAAAGGAAGAAACTCCATTGACATCATTTGGATTTTTGTCTTTGATGAACACAAAGAGGTGTGTGTTTTCAGTTCCTGAATCATTCTGAGGCTTAATTTTCCTCTGGTGGTTCTCCTCCTGAAGCTGTTCTTTGTATGAAAGGGGGCATTTATAAATCAATAGGATTTTGCCTGACAGCCAGCTGTGAAGAGATACAGGTGGTGTCTGCAGATGCCTGCAAAGAGGTGGGGAGCCACCCTGGCTTTTGTAATAGGAGTTCTGCTGTGTCCTGGGAAAAGAGACTCCCATGTGGATCCATTTGCTGGTTCATGGAGAGTTTGTGTGGTACAAGAAAGGATAGGTCCATGTGCATCTACACACACACACACACACACACACACACACTCTTTACAAAATCAGTTGCCCTAGTGAGTTTTCTAGGATGATGGAAAATTGATTTTTTAATACTGTTTTCTTTCTACTGTCTACAGAGTGACTTTGTTGTACTCTTGTTGATTAAAAAATTGTGTCAATGCTCCAGTTTTTTATTGTTCTTATTTCTGGCTAATCATATGTAAATTAGATTTCATATTGTTGGTGGATGAAAGCCTTTCTGGAGATGCCTTTATAAACAAACATCTTGGCTGGGAAGGTGGCTCAGTGGTAGAGCACTTGTCTTGCATGCATGAGGCCCTGGGTTTGATTCCTCAGCACCACATAAAGCAAAAAACAAAAAACCGGAAGTGGCACTGTGGCTCAAGTGGTAGAGTGCTAGCCTTGAGCTGAAGAGCTGAGGGGCAGCACCTAGGCCCAGAGTTCAGGCCCCATGACCAGACCCAAATAAAAAATACAAAAAAACCCATCTTGCTGTGTACTGGTGACTGATACCTGGGGTCTTAGCTACTTAGGAAGCTGAGATCTGAGGACTGCTATTTGAAGCTAGACCAGGCAAGAAAGACTGCGTGACTCTTACCTCCAATTAACCACCAAAAAGCTGAAAGTGGAGCTGTGACTCAAATGGTAGAGCACTAGCCTTGAGCATAAAAGCTCAGGGACAGTGTCCTGGCCTTGAATTCAAGTCCTAGGACTGGCACCCCCACAAACCCCCTAAAACAAACAAAACTTTTTCCATGTGTACTTCTGGAATGTTTGGTTCTATCCACAAATGGTCCAGGCAGCTGCTGAAGGATGGAAGATCGGAGAATCTGACCTCTTGGCTTAGGAAACAGGTCCTCTCTTCCATCATTCTTTCATACTGTTGCCTGAACCTATGACTGCAAGTGGTTCTCCCTTCCTCCCAGGGGTGGATAAGTAAGATGCAAAATTGTCTAAGCAGAATTGCTGGTCAAATCAAGGATTCTTCCTCAGATTTTTTTTTGGTTTTCTATCTGATATCACTAATATAGATTGGCAGAGTAAGTATTTGAGTTGCTCTCCAGTAAATAAAATTGTTCATGCTTATGTATATGGATTTTTTAGATAATACTCCATTTTAATGCACATTGCAAAGGAACTAGCATTCTCAAACATATTAGAATTTTTTTTTGGTTGTCAGTGGTCCTTATTAATACCTGATGGAATGAAATTACTATTTTCCTCAACCATGTTAACAAGTGTGAGAATTTAGGAAAAGGGAAGGGAAGGCATTAAGAAAGATAGAAAACAAAACACATGACACTTGTTTCTGAACCTGGCTTGCTTTGATATACAGGTGATCTCCAGTTTTGTCTATTTACCTGTCAATGACATAATTTCATTTTCCCTTATGGCTGAACAATAGCCCTTTGAGCATGCACGTACATACCACATTTGCTTTTTTGGATCTATTTTTTATTGTTTTATTTGTAAAGGTGTTGTGTAAGATAATGAGTACGTTTCTTGTCAAACATTGTTGCCTCCTTTGTTTTTTTCCAATCTCGCTCCCCCCTCCTTCACCTCTCCTATCCCCTTTACTCCCCACCCGAACTTGCAAAGTTCATTTCCAACATAGTGTCTTGTCAGTATCCCTGTTGCATAGGGTCACTCTTTGTCCTTGTTTCACTATTTTGTTTTTCCCCTTCTCTCCCCCAAATCAGATAAATGTATATATTAGGCAGGGTACTGGAATCAGTACCAGTGACTACTCCCAGGGGTAAACTGAAGGGGGGGGGGGAAGAAAAAAAGAAAGAACTACATACAGTACATTAAAAAAATTATCATCATCATTATCAACAACAACAATAAAAAAAACCTCTTGTGAGCTAGGAAGTTGGCTCAGTGGTAGAGTGCTTGCCTTGCATGCATGAGGCCCTGGGATTCCTCAGCACCACATAAGCAAAAAGAAAAAAATCGGAAGTGGCGCTGTGGCTCAAGTGGTAGAGCGCTAGCCTTGAGCTGAAGAGGGACAGCGCCCAGGCCCAGAGTTCAGGCCCCATGACCAAACCCAAAAAACAAACAAACAAGCAAAAAAACCCCTCTTGTTTCCATATCTTGGAGTTAATTTTGATCAGTATCATTTTATATGGCCATCTGAACATAGTGATTGAGCTATTGTGATTGGATCTGTCTTACTGAGGGCAAGGGACATACTCTTCAGCTTCCTTAAGAAGTGACTGCTAATATTCAAACACAGACTTTTTTAGAATTGCTTTTGGCTGAAAGGAAGGTAATTAACTAAAAAATCCCTGAGCCTGTGTTCTTACACTCATCATGGCCAATGGCCACCTGCTGAATAATATAGTGACTTAAAAGAGCAGCAAAAGGGCCAATTGTGGCAAATTTGGACAACTTTGAAGTACCATTTGTGCTCCAGAATTCCCTGTGGGCCAAGATCAAAGCTACACATTAGCCAACCCCACTTCTTTATGCAATATTTCTCTGCCTTTTGCTCCTCTCTCATTCTCACCTGGCATTTTAGACACATATCTTTGCATTACTTTTTAAATGTTTGCTCTACTATTTCTTCCTTAAATTCCATCATACCTAGCATTAGTAGTGTAGTAATTTACAGAAAATGTGAAGATCCTGAAACTTTATGTATTTTTTTCTCATGCTACCATATGATATGTTGTCATATGTCTTATATTTATATGAAATCACCAAAAGGTGCTAGCACCATTTTATTTGGTGAGTTTTTTTATTGTGAAAATACTGTACAGAGGGGTTACAATTACATGGGCAAGATAATGAGTACATTTCTTATCAAACATTGTAGCCTCCTCCTTTGTTTCCCCTTCCCATCCACCCCCACCCCACCCAATTCTCCCCCCCTTTCTCCCCCCCCTGCACCAAAGTTGTAAAGTTTGTTTTTGACATAACAACTTGTACATCTCATTGTTGCAATGGGTCCACCTGTATCCCTATTTAAATGATGTTTTCCCCCTTCCCCTCCACAAATTATTCCGACATCAAATACAGTGAAAGCAGGGGTTATACTGTGGGGGAGGGACATATATAGCAATAAAGAAATAATCTTATAAATGTGTTAGAAGCAATCACATGAAAGAAAATAAAACATTTGAATACATATCTTAGGGTTCATTTCCCTCATATCACCTTATCTGACCTTTTCTGCTTGACTCAGACATATACTAGATATTGCAAATAAGGGAAACAATATGTTATATTGTCATATGTCTTACATTTATATGAAATCACCAAAAGGCACTAGCACCATTTTATTTGGTGAGGTTTATGGTTTTTTTTTTCTGTCCAATGGGCCCCTCATTTCCCACTGATTCTATGTCCTCCTCCTAGCTTTCCTTCATTGCACGCATATATATATATATATATATATATATATATATATATATATATACCATATGTATGGTCAATAACATGGAGTCATTTAGCAATGATATGACAAAATGAGTGGCAGTCTTTGTTTCTTAAATCTTGTTTACTTTGTCATATCTCCTTGCATTTTGACTTTAGCATCCACATATCAGGAAGACCATGTGCGGTTTGTCTCTTTGCTCTTGGCTTACCTTGCTCAAAATGATTTGCTCTAGTTCCATCCATTTCCCTGCAAATGCTATTATTTTGTCCTTTCTAATGGCTGAATAATATTCCATTGTATATAGGTACTATTTTTGGATCCACTCATCAGTAGTTGGGCATCTGGGTTGTTTCCATATCTTGGCTATTGTGACCAGTGCTGCAGTGAACATGGAGGTGCACGTGTCCTTGTATCCTGGTTCCTGTTGCTCAGTGTAGATGCCTAGAAGTGATATGGCTTGGATCATAGGGGAGGTCTATATTTAGTTTTCCAAGGTACCTCCAGACTGCTTTCCAAAGTGGTTGTATTAGTATACATTCCCACCAGCAATGCAGTAGGGTTCCTCTCTCTCCATATCCCCTCCAGCATTTGTCGTTGTCTGAAGTTAGGATGTGGGCCATTCTGACTAGGGTAACATGGTATCTCAATGTTGTTTTTATTTGCATTTCCTTTACAGCCAGGGATGATGAACATTTCCTTGTGTGTTTCTTTTCCATTTTTTTTTTTTTTGTGAGTCTTAATTTTATTTTATATATGCCAATATCCAAATTGTTATGCTTGGGTCAAGATTAATGCAAAATCAACTACAGTGTTATAATTCTTAGTCTGTACTTTGATTCTTGATTTCCTTTTTTTTTTTTTTTTATTGTAAAGATACTATACAGAGGGTTACAGTTACATGAGTGAGGTAATGAGTACACTTCCTCTTGAACATTGTTAGCCCCTCCAT
>NW_012267268.1:3369418-3376465 GCF_000151885.1 Dipodomys ordii | reverse complement strand
TCGGTCTCTTGGGGAGATTAAGCGTTGGAACTCGAACTCTCTTTTTGGTTGGAGAGAGCTGTGGCGTTTCCCTACTGCCCCGTCGCCATCTTGGTCCCCCCCTCTTTTCCATTTTTATCTCTTCTTCTGAGAAGTCTCTCTTTAGGTCCCTGCCCATTTTGTGATTGGTTTGTTAGATTTGGGAGGGATTAGTTTCTTGAGTTCTCTGTATATAATGAATATTAGGCCCTTGTCTGATATATTGTTGGTAAATATTTTTTCCCAGTTAGTTGGCTTTATTTCTAGTTTGGTTGCTATTTCTTTAGTTGTGCAGAAATTTTTTATTTTAAGGTAGTCCCATTTATCAAGTCTCTCTCCAATTTGTTGAGACCCTGGGACTCTGTTCAGGAAGTTCCTGCCTGTGCCTATAAGTTCAAGTGCCTCTCCTACTCTGTCCTGCAGTAGTTTCAGAGTTTCAGGTTTGATGTTAAGGTCTTTAGTCCATTTTGAGTTAATGTTGGTGCATGGTGACAGGCAGGGTCCACTTTTAGTTTTCTGCATGTAGCCGTTCAGTTTTCCCAGCACCAGTAGTTGAAGAGGCTATGTTTCTTCCATGGTATGTCTTTGGCTCCTCTGTGAAATATCAACTGTCTGTCTGCATGTGATTTTATTTCTGGGTCCTCTAATCTGTTCCATTGGTCTTTGGGTCTCTTTTTGTGCCAGTACCAAGCTGTCATTGTTATGGCTCTATAGTAGAGCTTGAAATCCGATATAGTGATGGCTCCTGCATTCTTTCTTTTGTCTAGAATTGCTTTGGCTATTTTAGGTCTTTTGTTGTTCCATATAAATTTTTGAACTGTTTTCTTTATTTCAGTAAAGTATGTCATTGGGATTTTATTATTTTGGCCATTTTCACTATATTAATTCTGCCTATCCAGGAACATGGGAGGTCTTTCCATTTCCTGGTATCCTCTATGATTTATTTTTTTTTAGGCTTTTATAGTTTTCATGAAATAGATCTTTTACATCTTTGGTTAGGTTAATTCTAATATACTTTATTTTTTGGAAGGATATTGTGAATGAGGTTATTTCCTTGATTTCCCTTTCTGCTTGTACATTGTTAGTGTATAGAAAGGTGACTGATTTTTGTAGGTTAATTTTGTATCCTGCTACTTTGCCGAAGTGGTTTATAAGCTCTAAGAGTTTGGGGTTGGAGGTTTTAGTATCATTAAGTTATAAAATCATGTCATCTGTAAAAAGGGGTAGTTTAACTTCTTCCTCCCCTATGTGGATCCCTTTAATGTCTCTTTCTTGCCTTATTGCTCTGGCTAAGGATTCCAGAACTATATTGAAGAGGAGTGGAGAGAGTGAGCATCCTTGCCTTGTTCCTGTTTTTAGGGGAAATGGTGTAGCTTTTCCCCATTAAATATAATATTGGCTATTGGTCTTTTGTATAAGGCTTTTATTGTTTTAAGGAATGTTCCTTCTATGCCTATTTTTTTCCAGAGCTTTTAACATGAATGGGTGTTGTATTTTACCAAAAGCATTTTCTGAGTCAATGGAGATAATCACGTGGTTCTTGACCTTGGATATATTAATTTGATGGATTGCATGTATTGATTTACATATGTTAAACCATCCCTGCATCTCTGGGATGAAGCCTACTTGATCATAATGTATGATTTTTTTGATATGTTTCTGGATTCTGTTGGCTAAAATTTTATTGAGGAGCTTTGCATCTGTGTTCATCAAAGAGATTGGTCTGTAGTTCTCATTTTTTATTGGGTCTTTGCCTGGTTTGGGGATGAGTGTGATATTGGCTTTATAAAATGAGTTTGGGATTACTCCTTCTGTGTCTATTTCTTGGAAGACCTTGAGGAGTATGGGTATTAGTTCTTCTTTAAAGCTCTTATAGATTCTGTAGTGAATCCATCTGGTCCTGGGCTTTTCCTTGTTGGAAGGTTTCTAATTGTTTCCTCTATGTCATTGTAGATTATTGGCTTATTTAGTTGATTTATTTCTTCTTTGTTCAATTTGGGAAATTTGTATTTCTCTAGAAATTCACCCATTTCTGCTAGGTTTTCCTTCCTTAGTAAGTATAGAGTCTGGAAATAGTTCTTTATAATTGTTTGGATGTCTTGGATGTTTCTTGTAATTTTTCCTGTGGCATTCCTGATGTTCCTGATTTGGTCCCTTCTCTTTTTTTTTTTTTAGTTAATCAAGCCAGAGGTCCATCAATTTTATTGATTTTGTTCAAAAAACAGCCTTTTGTTTTAGTAATTTTATTTATAGTTTTCTTAGTCTCCATCTCATTAATTTCAGCTCTTATTTTGGTGATCACACTCTGTCTAGCAACTTTAGGTTCAAATTTTTCTTGTTTCTCTAGCACTTTTAGTTGCAGCATGAGATTATTTACTTGGTCTGTCTCCATTCTCTTGATGTGGGCACTGAGGGCAATAAATTTGCCCCTCAGGACTGCTTTTGCTGTGTCCCACAGCTTTCTTTGTGATGTATATTCATTTTCATTGAATTGTAGGAACTTTTTGATTTCCTCTTTGATTTCTTCTGTGACCCAGATGTTGCTCAGAAGTGTGCTGTTTAATTTCCATGTGTTTGAGTATTTTGTACCATATGCTTTGTTATTGAAAACTAGCTTGATTCCACTATGGTCAGATAGACTACAGAGGATTATGTCAATCTTCTTGTATTTGCTTAAATTCCTTGTATGAACTATTTGTATGAACTATTCCTTGTATGAACTATTTCCATGGGCTGCTGAGAAGAATGTATATTGAGTTGTTGTTGGATGGAAAACACAGTATATGTCAGTTAATTCCGCTTGAGATATGGCATCACTTAATTTGGAGGCATCTTTGCCAGTTCTTTGGTTGGTAGACCTGTCCTTTGGTGAGAGTAGAGTATTAAAGTCTCCTGGTATTATTTTATTCGGATTTATCTTTTCCTGTAAGTCTAAGAGTATTTGCTTAACATATTTGGGTGCACTGGTGTTTGGGGAGTATAGATTGACAATAGTGATATCCTCTTCTTGGATTTTTCCCTGTATTAATATGTAGTGACCTTCTTTGTCTTTTCATAATGATTTTAATGTAAAGTTTATTTGATCAATATCAGGATGGTGACTCCTGCCTTCTTGCTGGGAGCATTTGCATGGTAGATCTTACTCCATCCTTTCACTTGGAGTTTGCTTTTTTCTTTGGTTGTGAGGTGGGTCTCTTGAAGACAGCAAATAGATGGATTTTGTTTTCTGATCCAATCTGCAGTTCTTTTTCGTTTGATTGATAAATTGAGTCCACTAATGTGTATGGTTATTATAGAGAGGTGTATTGTGCGTCTTGTCATTTTCCTACTTTCCTGTTTTGTTTCTTTCATTTCCTCCTGTGTTTACTATGTTGGTCTCCTAGCGATATCTATCTGGTATGGATCCCTGATCTTGATTATTTTCTTCAGATTGTAATCTCTCTCTTAATATTCTTTGTAAAGCTGGCTTGTTGTTTATGACTTCATTTAGTTTTGTTTTTTTAATATTAAAAACTTTAGTTTCTCTATTGAATGTGAATGCTAGCTTTGCTGGAAATACCAGTCTGGGCTGGTAGTATTGGTTCTCAGGGCTCAGATGGTACTTTCCCAAGCTTTCCTTGCATTCAGTGTCCATGTGGAGAGATCTTCAGTGATTCTAATTTTTTCCCTAATGTAGTATAGCTCCTTCTTTGCTTTTGCTGTGTGTAAGATTGTTTCTTTATTGCTAAAAATCTATCATTTTTACTATAATGTGTATAGCAGTGTTCCTCCTGGGATCCTGTTTGTTAGGTGTTCTATATGCTTTTATTATGTAGGTAAGATTTTCTCTTTTAAGGCTGGGGAAATTTTTGGTGATGATATTATTGAATAAGTGTTGCATTCCTTTATTCTGGTATTCTTCCCCTTCATCCATCCCAATTATACAAAAGTTAAATTTCTTGGCACTGTCTGCTTGTTCTTAGACAACCCTTTGAAATATTTTTGAGTGTTTTTCCCATATCTGTAACTTTTTTTCCCCAGTGCCTGCATTTTGTCTTCAGTATCTGATATTCTATTTTCCATTTCATTCACTCTATTAACTGTGGCTTCCATTGTGGTTTGCATGGAGGAAATTGAATTTTGCATGGAGGAAATTGAGCCATTTATAATTTCTACCTTGTTTCTCCGAGTACTAATCTCATCTTTTAGAGAGGTGTGTACTGCATCTATTTTTGAGTGCATTTCTTGTTTGTTTGCAATCCTGGATCTCTTTTGATATTTCATTCCTTTGTTCTTTAAGTTTCTGATCTATTTCTCTCTTTAATTCTTGAGCCATTGCCTCTGTCATCGCTTGGATGAAGTGTTTGTCTTCCATTTCTGATTTTCATCCATTGGCATTCTCCCTTGGTTGGTTGCTGGACTTTGGGTCTGGTTTGCTGTCTTGGCCGTTGATGAATTTTTTAATTTTTCGGTGAGATTTTCTCATGTGGATGCAGGGATTATTGAAGACCAATTCCAGACTCTGTTTTGGTCAGTAGGTGGCTACCTTTGCTAGGTTCTGGATTTGTTCCTGGATCAATTGATGTAGCTTGCTCTCTGCACTGGGCTGGTTGAGAATGCTTTACCTGGCCTCAGTTCTGTTGAGGAAGGGCCCACTTTCCAGCTGCTGGTCTGAACACATAGGGCTTATTCTTGTTAGATTCTGGTGGGAGGACACACTCTGCCCTCTGCTGGTATGTGCATTCAGATCCTGACCAGTCAGGAACAAACTGTTAAGGCAGCTTGGGCTCCCCTGGGACACAGGTAAGGGTCTGCTGCAGTGAGCACTCAGATCCTGACCTGTCAGAGACAAGCACTTAAGATAGCTTGGGTTCCTGCCTGGAACATAGGTAGGGCTCTTTCAGCTGCCTACTGGAGATCCCAGGCAGTTCCCATTTTCAGTCAAGGAATAGCAGCCTAGACAGCTCATGTTCCCTCCCAGGGCGCGCTCTTGGTCAAGCCTGGTGGGCTGGGTGTGCCTGCTGGCTGCTGCTGCACTTGCACAGTTCTCAGCTTCCATAGGACCTGTAGCCCAGGTGGTGGGGTGGGGTCCACGTCAGGTTCTGGGGAGTTACCACCTGCACTGCTCTCCCATGGCAGGGAGTGGGGAGTATTTATGTGTCCTGGTGCTGGTTGGGGACTGTCCAGAGATTGCTGTTTTTGTGTGCTGTAGTTGCTGGTCACCACTGCGTTTTGTGTTCATCGGTCACCACCACGTTCTGTTTCATTGAGATGCTTGTGGGATGTGCTGGGTGGTTGGTGCAGACTGGGTCTGGGTTTCACACTCTCTGCTACTGTTTATGCTGTCCCGGTAGCGTTTTTGCACTGGTCGTCTGTGGTTTGGACCACTGTGGTTCTGGTGTTCCCCACTGTTGCCATCCCAGCCAGAACAGAGACATGCTACAGAGAGTCTGGGGTCCCTTGTCCTTGCCGCTGGCACCATCCTGGTTCAGCCTACTTATGTGGGCCGGGGCAGAGGTGCTGTGTGCACCACCACCAAGGTGCCGGGCTCTAGGTCTGGGGTCAGCCGCTGCCCGCGCCACCACTCTGGTTTGGGCTGCTTCCCGGGACTGGGGCAGAGGTGCGTGCCGCAGGTCTAGGGTCTGCTGCTGCCTCCGCCGCTCAGGTTCCCAAACCACATTTTCTTCATCTATCAGTTGTAGCTTAGCTATTTAGAATTAGTGCCATTGATTCACCTGGATTTATATCCCTTTGGATATTTGCCCAAGAGCAAATATCACTGGATCATGTGGTAGTTCCATTTTTATTTTTGCAGAACTTCCAAGCTGATTTCCTTAGTGGTTGTACTAGCTTATATTCCCACCAACAGTGTATACACATGACATCAGTGGGGGTGGGGGAGGGCATTCTTACCGCATTTGTCATTTAGGTTCTTGAGGATGGCCATGCTGAGTTAGCTCCAAAGATGTGTGCTCTATGGAGTCCAAAGAAGCCCGAGTTACTTGATTAGCTTGGGTGTGTGGGCACTCAAAGTCTATTAACTGAAAGAAAATTGTGTTCAGCTATGGACAAGTAAGTAGCCCAAGCTACTTACATGGAATACATTTCAAATGGAATTATGCACTAAACCAAACTTCCTTCATTTCTGTGCCTATTTCCTTTTCTTACTTTCCCATTCTGTTTTCTTTTTTCTCCTGTCCTTTTCTCCCTCTCCTTTATTTTCTCTTTCCTCAAGTAGATCAGTCTCTTTGTGTTCTCATTTGGTATTCGGATTGTTTTCTCAATTCACTAATTGTAAATAGTCCATTTTCTTCTGTGCTTTACTGTCACTTGGACTTAGCTCTGGTTGACAACTTTTCCTTACTTCCTCTTTTTCTTCTTCCTCTTCCTTCTTCTTCCAAAAAAAAATCAGAGTTAGTAGAGTCAGTGAGAATGCATCTTTAGTATCAGATAGACTGGTGAAAGGGGCCTGTAGCCAACTGATCCATTCTCTGTTTTAAACCCTACCCATTTCCTTTTCTTTTTTAATCCTTAAAAAAAAACTTAGGTAGTTGTACATAGGAGTTGCCATTTATCAAAGCCCTATTTTTTCTTTTTTCTTTTTTTTATTGTGAAAATACTGTACAGAGGGGTTATAATTATATGGGCAAGATAGTGAGTACATTTCTTATCAAGCATTGTAGCCTCCCCCTTTGTTTACCTTTCCCATCCCTTCCCATCTTACCCCCCCCAATTCTCCCCCCCCAAGTTGTAAAGTTCGTTTTTGACATGACAACTAATACTTCTCATTGTTGCAACAGGTCCACCTGTACCTTATTTAAACGACTTGTTTTTCCCCTTCCCCTCCACAAATTATACCGACATCAAATACAGTGAAAACAGGGGTTATACTGTGGGGGAGGAACATACAGAACAACAAAGAAATAACCTTTTTTTTTTTGACTTTTTTTGACTTTTTTTATTGTGAAAATACTGTACAGAGGGGTTACAATTACATGGGCAAGATAGTGAGTACATTTCTTATCAAGCATTGTAGCCTCCTCCTTTGTT
>NW_012267268.1:3337723-3367578 GCF_000151885.1 Dipodomys ordii | reverse complement strand
TTTTGAGGGTTAATTTTATACCCTGCTACTTTGCCAAAGTTTTGAATCAGCTTGAGTAGTTTGGGAGTGGAGTCTATGGGATTCTTTAAGTACAAGATCATGTCATCTGCAAAGAAGGAGAGTTTTATTTCTTCTTTCCTTATTTGGATCCCCTTTATGTCTGCATCTTGTCTTGTTGCTGTAGCTAGGCATTCTAATACTAGATAGAAGAGAAGTGGAGAGAGTGGACATCCTTGTCTTGTTACTGAGTTAAGAGGAAATGGCTTTTGTTTTTCACCATTAAGTATAATGCTGGCTGTAGGTTTGTTATATACAGCCTTTATTGTATTGAGGAATGTTCCATGGATTCCTAATTTTTCCAAAACCTTTATCATAAAGGGGTGTTAGATCTTGTCAAAAGCTTTTTCTGCATCTATTGAGATAACCATGTGGTTCTTATTCTTGCTCCTGTTGATGTGATGAATAATATTAATTGATTTGTGTATATTGAACCAGCTTTGCATCCCTGAAATGAATCCTGTTTGATCATGGTGTATGATTTTTTGGATGAATTGTTGAAGTCTATTGGTCAAAATTTTGTTGAGAAGTTTTGCATCAATGTTCATCAAAGAAATGTGTCTAAAGTTCTCTTTCTTTGATGAGTCCCTGCCTGGTTTTGGGATGAGGGTTATGATGGCAAAGTCCTGTTTTTTCTACTAGAGAAGATATAAATGCTAATCACTAAAGCTGCAAAGGTTCATAACAGGATACCTTTCCTAGTAAATAAAATATTACTTGTTGATATATAAAAATAATCTATGAGGGTAGAGAAGGTCTGTCTGATTCCACTTGGAGACCTGGCTGCATTACTATTTTTCCCTTAGAAATATTTCTCTCTTTTTTGTTTGGATTTTTTTTTATTGTCAAGAGGGGTTCCAGTTACATAAAGTACATTTCTTGTCAACCTCAATTTTCTCCTACTTTTCCTTCCCCCAACCCTCCCTGCCAGGTTGTACAGATTGTTTTGAAACATTTCTTCTATATGGGCACTGCCATGTAGGATTAGTAATTTTTCCCCTAAAATGCTATTGAAATATTACTTCTTAGCTGATTGCTGGTGGTTCATGATTATAATCTCAGCCTCAGGAGGCTGAGATCTGAGGATTGTTGTTTGAAGCCAGTCCAAGCAAAACAATGTGAAACTCTTATTTCCAATTAACCAAAAAAAAATCTAGAAGTAGAGCTGTGCCTCAACTGGTAGAGCATTAGCCATGAGCAAAAAGCTTAGATACAGCATCCAGACCCTAAATTCAAGTGCCAACAAAAAAGGAAAAGAAACAAGAGAAAGCATTACTTCTCATGCAATTGAGTGAGGATGCAGAAAAACAAGGTTGGCACATTGTAGAACGATAGTGCAGAGAGATTTGGAGTGAGGTGCACACAGAGTGTGTGCTGGTCTTGTAGCAAAAGGGCCCTGGTGAGCTACCTAGAGTGTGAGTTGTGTAGATGATAGCACAAATCTTGAAAACCCTGTTTCATCAGGGCTGATTGTCACCATGAGACTTTTAACAGAAGATTTCTCTGATAGGTCTCAGGTCAGTGACAGTGTAGAGATCTATTGTCTTCTCTCTTCTTGCTAGTTTTCCTGCATTTCATCCCCCACCCCAGCTCTGCAAAAGCCAGTGCATTTGAATGTACCTTGCCTTTGCCACTTACCCTCCTTTAAGCATTTAAATGTTCTTTTTATCATCACAGTCCACAGTGGCTCCTTAACCCTCTGCCAAAGATCACACAGCGAATGAAGCCAAATGCATGGCTTTAGAGCTGTGTTGACTCTATTGTTGGAGCAATTGTCTGACTACAATCATCTAGTATTTTTATCCTTGAGTTGTGAAGGCAGCTTGTCCATGGCTTCAGGGTAAAGTTGGCATTTGCAGGTGGCTTCTGTGTGTTTTTTTCCTTCTCAGCCTAAGATAAGACTGGGTATTCTAAAAGATGGAGAGAAGGCTTCAGTTATTTCTCATATTTATACTGGAGCTGTATGGTCCACACCCTGCATAAATGTATCTTATGGAAAACTTCCTGGAGCATAATTCAAATTTGGAATGGACCCCAGGGGATAGCCATGCATAGTGGATGTGTTCTAGGAGAAGGCTAGAGCAGTTAGCATCCACATCATTTTGTGCATTTTATTTTGCATTTAGCTTCTTTACTGTTTGCTCTCTGCTTTCACAGTCTCTGGGTACAGTTGTAAGCTAGACTTACAAGTTGTGCAGGCAAAGGTATCCCTCAGAGGAGACTACCTTTCTAAAGGTGATTTCTGATTTCTGATGGCTCAACTTACAGTGTTTCACATTCAACTGCATTATAGTGATATGCATTTAGTAGAAACTCTACTTCAGTAGAAACTCTACTTTAAATCTTGTATTTTGAGTTTTGATCATTTCCCCAGGCTAGTCATTTGTGGCGTGATACTTTGTAATAATACAGGGCGGTGGTAAAGCCTTAACTCCAGTCAGCCACTTCATAATGGTGTGTACTGTGCTGCTGAGCTAGACTATCTTAGAGACTAGGTGTACTAGGGGAATGTTTGATTTATGATATTTTTAATCTACAATGGATTTATTAGGATGTAACCTCGTCTTAAGTCAAGGAGATCTGTATTGAATACACTATAGCTTTGTACACATATTAAAATAAATTGGCATATAGCAGCAAGCATTTTGTAACAGAAAAGGAAATTTTCCAAACAGTAGGTAGAGATGTATCCTAAGAAGGAGTACATTTTCCTCATTTGCAAATGGTCCTAAATGAATTGCCTTTAGAGAGTCTAGGGTTTTCCTTGGCTCACTGTGTAAAAGATGAGCAATACCTGTGTGGGGAGATGGATGATCAGGGAGGAGATGGAGAGAGGGGCTGTGGATGGAAAGCAGCATTGGCAGGACCAACTTCTTTCCTAGAAATTGAGGATGGCAGCCAGAAGCTGTGGCTCAGGCCTGCAATCCTAGTTACTCAGGAGACTAAGATCTGAGAATCATGGGTTGAAGCCAGCCCGGGCAGGAAAGTCAGTGAGAATTTTACCTCCGATAAAATTCAGTACTTACAAAAGCGAAGAAGTGGGGCTGTGGCTCAAGTGGTAGCATGCAAGCTTTGAGCACAAAGCGGCTCAGGGACAGCACTCAGGATGAGTTCATGCCCCAGGATTAGCAAAAAAGAAAAGGAAAGAAAAGAAAATTGAGGATGGCTTTTCGCTGGCCAAGGAGGGGTGAGAAGGAGGGTAGTGGTACTGTGGCTTGAACTTTGGCTCTTGAGCTTTCATTTGGCTTTTTTTCTCAAGACTACCAGGACTACTTAAGCAATACATTCACTTCTGAATTTTTACTGGTTAATTGGAGATGAGTCTCCTGGATGTTTCTGCCTGGGTTGGCTGTGAACATCGATCCTTAAATCTCAGCCTCTTGAGTAGCAATGATTACAGATATGAGCTGGTGGCTCTTGGCTGAACATTGTGCTTTCTAGACAACCTTTGCCAATTTTGGCTCTGATTATCTCAGCAGGAATGAAAAGGATGGGCAGAAAAAAAATCTTCTAATTTCCTGTGCAAGTTATATCTCTTCCCTAGGACTTGCATAGGGGTGTGTAACTAGTGGTTATCTGACATAAAAATACAGCAATATGATGTTTGTTGTATACAATTTTAGCTATAAAACTATATTTGTTATATACCTGAGAACATAGTGAATTGTTTAACACAATACTTCCAAATCAGGCTTCTAGTGCTATCATTAGGAATGAGCATGGCTTATGTAAAGTCTGTCCTCATTATCTTTTTATTTTATTGAAAAACACTTTCCCCTGTTCGTCTTCCTCTACATTTTTACCCCAGGAACCCAACGCACCACACCTGGTGCATGTTGGCTGATTCAGGCCTTTCTTTTTGTTAGTGGCACCTTATACTCCCTCATACCTAACCCTATTCAAGCATGCAGTCTGGCATGGAGTCTGGCTTTCTCAATGGTCTTGAATTATATTTGGCCTCTAAAATCTTTAATTGGCTCATCATCCCTTTTTGCTATGAATGGGGAATTTTTACACTAGGCAGACTTGGAAAGACTTTGGCACCTTTCAAGGCTCTCTTATGATGTATTTTAAGTCCAGAGGGCAGAATGGGTAGCTGTACAGGATAGATACTAAGTAGTGATTTTTTTCCTTTGTGGAAAGAATGTGTGTTCTTAGGATACAGTTCTGCCAGAAATAGATTCTCACTAGTAGGATTTTGTCTTGTCTTCTGTTCTCTCTTAGCAGTAATAACAAAAGGGAAAAAGAAGCTATTTACTGACACATTAAGTATGGATACTATAAGTGCAGCAACTTCCACTTAGATTAGAAAAAACTGAGTGGTGGAGTGGATTGACCAAAGTTCTTCAGCTAGTCAGCTACTAAGAGTCACAACTGAGACCCAGGCCTGTTTAGTTCTAAATATTGTTATCTTTCAACTGTATCATTTTTTCATTGCTTATTTGGGGAGTTCCATTGTGACTTCTAGATCATAGCTCCTGTCTGGGCTGAACTATAGCAGTTCATAAGTACTTCCAACTTTTCATGAAGAAATGGTGAATGCTTCAATTTTAGCTGTCATGTTAGAGAACATGGCCAAGAATGATTAAGAGGCAGCTATGAGGCTTTGGGATCTGGGAAGGACAAGGGGACCATCACAACCTGTTGTAATCAAGTGCATTTTCTATCATTAAAAGTATATATCTTTAGACTGAGGGAAGAAAAATGTTTTAAAACTTCCAAAAGAAGAAAAACACCCAACAACAGTAAACATGGGTACTTAAGTTCCAGACCTTCACTCTTTTCATATATAATGGAATGCTTCCCTTCTTGAATTTTCACCCCAGTTGCATAATTCCACAAAGTCCTCTTCTAGACTTACTGCCTCAGTAATATGACATAAGGTGAGATGATAGGGCATCGTATTGAAACAGCTTTCCAGGAGTAAGGGGAAGTGACAGTAATTACCCCTAAAGCAATGTTCTCAAGCATATGTCTGATGGGACTGTATTGTACTATGTGGTGTGTTTTATAAGTTCTTCCTGATATCCATCTCATCCTTAGGGCCCTGGACCCTGAGACTCTGAGTGTGAGATCCTTAATCTAGGATACTGTTCCCACCTGCCTAAGCTTGTGTACTTGGCCAGGGCCAGAGGCAGACGACATGGGAAGATATTTTTCAAATTTTCTGGCATCTCCTTTACCACCAGGGTGATTCTATCTGGAAATGGTATCTATCATTAGTACTTGAGCATCACCCAAGGAAACTGGTTTTAATTACAGCTTAGTAAGGGGCCCCTGTGGCTACACCAGAGGAACTAGAATCAGGTGTTCAGTCAGTGGAGGGGTTTTCGTAACAGGGTAATTAGAAGTTTTCACTACCCCCACCCAGATGCCTAATGAATGTAAATGGGCAACAGGAGACCAATAAACAGATGTCTCTGTTGTTTGCAAATTTTATTATGGAGGAGAAAAAAGGTTATTGTGTAAATCACAACAGAAAGCCCATACAAATTATGCACTACTTTTAAACACCACCAATCAATTAATATTCTTTTCTCAGTGTTTTGTTCTGTCCTTAAAACTTAGAAACTCTCATTCCTTTTCTGCAGAGTTCTCCTATTCTATTGGAAGGCATAAATGATTTTCTTCTCATAGGAATATGATGAGCCATAATCTTAGTGATACTAGAAGTGTCTAGAGCTAGTGATCTTCTAGTTTCCTTGGCTACTTGTGATGTACAATGGTAGATTCATGACTATCTTGAAACCTAAGAAAACTAAGCTTTCCTCATGTCTTTAAAAATGTTCTGAGTAGTTTTTATTTTTAAAGTGAGTTTTAATCTTCTTCCAGAGTCAGAGGGAATTTTGGATCCCTCTAGTCTCTCCACGGGTAGGTAGCTAACATTTCCTTCTTTTTCTTTGAAACTTATTTAATCAAAAAGTTAATTTTATTTTGATTTTTATTATTGGTATTATTATTTTATTTATTTTTATTATCTTTAAGTAGTTGTACAAAAGAGGTCCTTTATATTTTCTTCTCTCTCTTGCTCTTTTTTTGGTCCTCATCCTGGGGCTTGAATTCATGCCAGGGCACTGTCCCTGGGCATATTTGCTCAAGGATATCACTCTACCATTTGAGTCACACTTCCACTTCTGGTTTTTTGGTGGTTAATTGGAAATAAGAGTCTCATAGACTTTCCTACCTGGGCTGGCTTTGAATGGAGACCCTCAGATCTCAGCTTCCTGAATAGTTAGGATTACAAGTGGGAGCCACTGGTGCCTGGCTTGGTGTTTTTAACCAACATGAGCTCTAGCTTCTGATCACATTGCTTAATATTTATCATGCTTTTAAAGCATAAATATATACATTGACATTTTTGATCATGCCTTAATAAAATAGAATAAAAATTCCCAACTTACGATTGTGCATCTTTCAATGTATAAAACCACCCTGAATTGTGTAATTTAAATTGGTGAATTTTATATGTGAATTATAGAACGATAAATGTACTTTTTACCTTCTTTGTCCATTTATATCTTCTACTCCTAGTTTCTTCTCAGTAAGGAGCAACAACCAAAACCTCAGAGTACTCTGCTTTCTTCTGATCTCTTCCCATCCCAGGGCTCACAAGTGTTCTGCATTTAGAGGACCCTAAGGCCAGCCTCAGTCTCAGTCTCTCTCCCTCTCCACTGGAGACTGCTGATGGGAAAAGACTTTGTTCCTTATTGGTGTGGCTTGTGAATCCCCCTCAAACCTTTGTAGAAGACAGAAGACTGGGGTTGTTTTTAGTTTGGATCAATTTTCTCTTTTGATCATGAATGTTTCTCTGCACAGCAGTACTTGCAGATTTGTATCATAAAAGGTGCCTACCATTGTGGTTCTCTGAGAATTTTTCCTGGACCACATTGCTATGTAGGAACTTGTTGGAGATGGAAATACTCAGGCAACATTGACCTATTGACTTTCACTCTGAGGTGAGACTCAGTTGTCTGTTTTACCTCTTCTCCTTCAGATACTCCAATACACATTTAAATTTGAAAACTAATGAGCTAATTGATAGGCTTAAATGACATCAAGGCACAAAAGATTGGTTACAGCAATTAATACAGGTAAATTTCTATGTTCTTCCTATAGGGTCAATAATTATATCTGGGGAACTTTTGCTTGCACCACCTAAGGTCAAGGAAATTTGTGGAAATTAAAATTTGTTAAGGACTAGCTATGTGCTGGGCACCTATCTAGATTGTTTCATAATATCTCACTGATTCTGCACAATAATTCTATAATGTATATGTTATTGCAATTCCTCCTTCATAAGAAGAGAAACTAGGGCACAAGGGACTTACATCACTTTGTTAAGGGCACACAGCCAGGAAGGGAACAGGCCCATACCACATCTGTGTGGCTCTAATACTTCTGGCTGCTTTACCACATCTGTTCCTTTCTGCAACTCTGTTTTGAAAGAGCGCTTTTCACCTTCCTGCTTAACCTTTTCCCAATGCTAGAGGAAGAAACTAATTTAAGAGACTACTAGTGGACACAAAGCCATCACGAAGAACATTGATGATGGTACCCCAGATCACCCTTTCAGCCATGCTTTGGTGGCTGAAATAGATTGCTGTCCCAGAAAAGTGACAGCTAGCATAGGCAAGAAGATTACCAAGAGATCAAAGATCAAGTCCTTTGTGAAGGTTTATAACTACGAACACCTTATGCCTACAAGGTACTCTGTGGATATCCCCTCATTTAAAATTGGCCAGACTTCAGACACCCCATTCTTAAACACAAGGCCTGACTAGATGCCAAGGTTACATTGAAGGAGAGACACAAAACTATGTGTTCTTCACAAAAACATGTGGTTCTTCCAGAAGCCTCAGTTTTAGATTTTTTTGTTTCTATTATTAAAAATATAGACAAAAAGACTGTTAGCTAGTCTTCCAAAGAAAGACAAAAAGACAGAGTCTTGTCTATCACTATTTTTCCTTACTTGCAATAGGAGCAAATGGGACCATCAGGAGGCAGCGTGCTAAAGAGAAACACCCTTGCCAGTCAGATGAGGATGGGCTTATAGGGCTGGGAAGGTGGTTTAGTGGTAGAGCGCTTGCCTTGCATGCCTGAGGCCCTGGGCTCGATTCCTCAGCACCACATAAGCAAAAAGAAAAAAGCCGGAAGAGGCGCTGTGGCTCAAGTGGTAGAGTGCTAGCCTTGAGCTGAAGAGCTGAGGGACAGAGCCCAGGCCCAGAGTTCAGGCCCCACGACCGGGCCAAAAAAAAAAAAAAAAAAAGATGGGCTTACACACCACTTAAACACTTATCTGTTCAATTGAGAATATTTTGGCCATTGTTGACTAAATCTATGAGAAATGGGTATAATAAGACTCATCTCAAAATTTCCACAAGATTCAAAAGAGCCTACATAGATAAAGTTCACTGTGCACAGTGACAAATCTGGAATATAAATTCCTTGCTTGCCTCTTTTTTCTGTACAGCATGACTTCTGTGGAAAGTTGAGTCTAGAGGTAGGTCATAATTTTACAGAGGACTCCTAGTTGTAAACAAATGAAAATGGAATTACTGATTTCATGCTTTCTCTCTACAACCCACCCTTCCTTTGGAAGGGATTTCAAAACTCCTATTAGTTAACACATGAAAAAGGATGGAATGAGATCTCTTTCTGTTAGGTAAAGCATAATTTAAAATCCATTTCTGTACCATGGATTATCAGGAAGTAGAGGGGCTACTTAACCACAGCCTTGTCTTGTGGGTTAGTACTTAACTTCATGACTGGAAGCAGAGCTGCTCTTGGGAGCAGGCAGAGCTGACAAAAAATCCTTATCAGCAAACCAAATATTGCTTACTCCTTCAGGGAGGATTCCTTACCAGCCTGCTTAGAATCCATGTTTTCCATGTGTCTCAAGACTGGTTATTAACAAACAACAGGAATAAGTATTTTTCAGGAAAATGTGTGTGTGGTGAGGAGAGGATATATTCACCATGCAATTTTAAATCTTCATGAATCTTGCTTTCAAATCCCTGCTGAACTTAAAATGATTAAGGTAATAAAGAAGCTTTGTCATTTCATTGACCTACTACTGATCCTCATAAAAATTCATCATTATTTTAAATTTTAGTGTGTGGTTACTGACATCATTTTAACTTCCCATATTCTTTACTTTCTCTAGTAGTTGTTGCTTTAGATAATTTTTTCAATGCCTATCTACTGTACATTATATGTAATTCTGATAATTTTAAGGAAACTTTCTGATGGCTTGAAAGATTATTGTATTACAATAGGAAAAGTGTGTGGCTTTTAAGCATAAATGTCCTTTTGTGTGCCAAGAGTGTCTCCATACTCATTTTCAGCCAAATACTGTGAGGAAACAAATTCAATTTAGGTTATATGGTCCTTCACATGACACAAGTTAGACAATCAGTGTATTCTGTCTTTACAACTGTGATGATCCATTTACGCAGAGGCCTAAAACCCAGGGTTTGATGAGGTCAACAAGCTCTACACAGGGACTCTGGATATGGTTTTTTATAATCTTGATTAGAAATTATGTCAATGGAAATATAAACCATTGGGTCCAATCCCAGGATTCCAGGATGAAGCTATCAAAAGAGCTCTGTGTTGGAGACAATGCTTGGCCTTGGAAATAAAAACCAAAATTCAGTTAATTTTATCTATAGAGTTTCGGGTTTGTAGAAACAAGTAACTTTCTGAAAATTTTACTTAAACTTATTGGACCAACTAGTCTGCTATCAAGTTATCAAGATCCTGGCTTATTATTTATAAGCTCATTCTTTTTGGTTAATTAGAATCACATAAGTTAGTACTTGAAAGGAAAAAAAATATACCACCTAATTCAGGGATTGGTAACATTTTATTTCTCAAAGGGACAGATGGTAAATGTGTCAGGCTTTGTAGGCCAGATGGTCATTGTTGAAATTATTCAACAGTGGTATTATAGGTAGATAGCAGCTATAGACAATATGTAAATAAATCAGCATGGTTATGTTCTAATAAAACTTTATTCATTGAACAGATGGAGGATTCATTGTTGGCTAAAGTTTACCTTTGTCTTATTTTACCAGAAGGAAACCTAAGTCTATAGAAGTCAAGTGACCTGACATCATTGGACCGTTTAGTTCCAGGTCAAATGGAGAGGAGGTCCTTAGCACATTACTTTCTGAGTACTCCATATTTCTAACCCTGAATGTTGTTTGAAACAGAAGATAGTGTGTTAATATGAGAGCATGCTTTACATTCTGAAAGTTTCTGCCTATTGGGTTGGAGAAGATAATATCTGAGTAATGTGCTGTTGGTTTGACTAAGGTGCACCAGTGGTTTGGAGATTGTTGGATGTTCATTTCAGACAGCCAGAGAGATTTACAGGAAAAGTTGGGTTCTTCTCAAGAACCAGGTTAGACTGTAAGCATTTTCTGAGGTGAAGTTATTTTTACATGGTACAAATAATTGTTACCAATTTTCATTACTAAATGACTGAATAAGGACCATTTTCTGCCTAACATCAATTCCAAGAATTTATATGTCTTTTCCTTTATTTTTTTCTAGTTGTTTTCCAATTCTTTTTCTTTAGTTCCTCTCCATATATCATATTTTCTGTGAAAAATTTTATGTTTGGACATATTAATTCTTTCCTCAGGTCCCTATGCTTAGCATATACCTGGGGTACACTGTAAGAAGTTATATTCATTGGCATGTTATTTTGTATTGTATTCCTTATTGCTCTGATTTAAATTCTTCATTATTCTTCAAACTCAAATTGGTAATGTTGACTTTTATTGAGTTTTTAAAATAAGTTTTTTATTGTGAAAATACTATACAGAGGGGTTACAGTTACATGAGCAAAGTAATAAGTACATTTCTTATCAAGTATTGTTGCCTCCTCTTTTGTTTTTCCCCTACCATCCCTTTCCACCCACTTCCACATACAGTTCCCCCTCAAACTCCCTTCCGCCTCCTGCTGTGCCCCTCCAACTAAATTATAAAGTTTGTTGTTCAAGAGTGTTTGGTACAGCCCATTATTACAATGGGTCAAACTGTATTCCTATATAAAGATTTTGTTTTTTCCTTCCCCTCTCCAAATTATACCTACAACAAATACACTGAAAACAGGGGTTATACCTTAGGGGGAGGAACATACAAAGCAACAAAAAATCACATGGTACATTACAAATACCTTAGAAACAATAGCAAGCAAGAAAAAAAAAACACTTGTGTCCCTATCTTGGGGTTCATTTTGCTTAACATCATCTTATCTGGCCATATGAACATAACTTTTGACCTTTTCTGCTTGTTCCAGACATATACTAGTTATTGCAAATAAGGGAAACTATGGGACCTATGTTTCTTTGGGCCTGGCTTACTTCACTTAATATAATTTTTCCAAGTCTTTCCATTTCCTAATAAATGGGGTAATGTCATTCTTTCTGATGGAGGCAAAGAATTCCATTGTATAGATATACCACATTTTCTTGATCCATTCATCTACTGAGTTGCATCTGGGTTGGTTTCATATCTTATCTAGGGTAAATAATGCTGCAATAAACATAGTTGTGCTGGTAGCTTTAGTATGGTCTTGTTTGTGATCATTTGGGTAAATGCCCAAAAGTGGGATTGCTGGGTCATAACGGAGCTCTATGTGGAATCTTTTGAGGAAGCTCCATATTACTTTCCAAAGTGGTTGAACAAGTTTACACTCCCACCAACAATGCAGTAGGGTTCCCTTTTGACCACATACCCTTTAGCATCTTTTGTTATTAGAGTTCTTGATTATAGCCATTCTAACTGGGGTGAGGTGGTATCTCAATGTTGTTTTTATTTGCATTTCTCTTATGACTAGAGAGGTTGAGCATTTCTTCATGTGTCTATTGGCCATCCTTCTTTCCTCTTCAGTGAAGTTTCTCTTTAAGTCTTTAGCCTACTTATTTATTGGGCAGTTGTTTCTTTGAGGATTTGTTGTTGGAGGATTTAATTTTTTGAGTTCCATGTATATTTTAGATAGAAGACCCTTGTCCATTGTATGGCTAGCGAAGATCTCCCAATCTGTGGGCTTTCTATTTATCTTGCTATGACCTTTGCTATGCAGAATCTCTGCAGCTTAATGCTATCCCATTTGTCCAACCTTTGTTTGATTTGTGTTTCTGGGTCTCTATTAAGAAAATTTCGGGGGCTGGGAAGGTGGCCTTTCATTCATGAGGCACTGGGTTCGATTCCTCAGCACCACATAAACAAAAAGAAAAAAGCTGGAAGTGGCGCTGTGGCTGAAGTGGTAGGCGCTAGCCTTGAGCTGAAGAGCTGAGGGAGAGTGCCCAGGCCCAGAGTTCAGCCCCATGACCAGACCCCCCCCCCCAAAAAAAAAGAAAATTTCAGCCTGTGCGAAGGAGACCTTGGGTTTCTCCTATTCCTTCCTATAATGTTTTCAGGGTGTCTGCTTTGACTCCAATGTCTTTGATCCATTTGGCATTGATTCTGGTTTTCTACAAGTAACTAACCAATTTTGCCAGCATCATTTACTGAAGAGGCTGTCTTGCCTCCATCCTATTTTTTTTAGCTTCCATATCAAAGATTAGTTGGCCATAGGTCTGTGGGTTCATTTCTGGGTTTTCAATTCTATTCCATTGGTCTTCAGGTCTGTTCTTGTTCCAGTACCAAGCTGTTTTGATTACTATGGCTTTGTAGTCGAGTTTGAAATTTGGTATTGATATTTCTCCAGCACTGTTCTTTCTGTTAAGGATCGTTTTAGATATTAAGGGGTCTTTTATTGTTCCATATGCATTTTTGGATTGCCGCCTCTATTTCCTTGAAGAATGAGGTTGGAATATTGATAGGTATCACATTGAATTTCTAGACAGCCTTGGGAAGTATTGCCATTTTCACGATGTCGATCCTTCCAATCCAGGAGCATGGGAGGTTTTTCCATTTTCTAAGTTCTGTTTTGATTTCCTTTTTCAGGTTTTTAAAGTTTTCATCATAGAGGTCCTTCACTTCTTTGGTTAAGTTAATTCCTAGGTATTTTATTTTATTTTTTGTGGGTCTATTACGAATGGAATTGTTTTCTTGATTTCAGCTGCACTCTTCATTGTTGGCATACAGAAAAGTCATTGATTTTTGAGTGTTAATTTTATGCCCTGCTACTTTGCCAAAGTTTTGAATCAGCTTGAGAAATTTGGGTGTGGAGTCCATGGGATTCTTTAAATATAAGATCAGGTCATCTGCAAAGAGAGAGTTTTACTTCATCCTTCCCTATTTGAATCCCCTTTATGTCTGCATCTTGTCTTATTGCTGTACGTAGGCATTCTAATACTAAATTGAAGAAAAGTAGAGAGAGTGGACATCCTTGTATTGTTCCTGAATTCAGAGGAAATGGCTTTAGTTTTCACCATTAAGTATAATGCTGGCTGTAGGTTTGTCATATACAGCCTTTATTGTATTAAGGCATGTTCCATTGATTCCTAGTTTTTTCAGAACCTTCATCATAAAGGGGTGTTAGATCTTGTCAAATGCTCTTTCTGCATCTATTGAAATAATCATGTGGTTCTTTTCTTTGCTTTTGTTGATGTGATGAATTATATTAATTGATTTGCATATATTGAACCAGATTTGCATCTCTGAAATGAATCCTGTTTGATCATGGTGTATGATTTTTTGGGTGAACTGTTGAAGTTGATTGGCCAAGATTTTGGTGAGAAGTTTTGCATCAATATTCATCATATAAAGGGGTCCATAATTCTCTTTCTTTGATGAGTCCCTGCCTGGTTTTTGGATAAGGGTTATTATGGCTTCATAGAATGAGTTCGGTAGTGAACTTTCCCTTTCAATTTCATTGAAGAGTTGGAGGAGTATTGGTATGAGTTCTACTTTGAAGGCCTTGTAGAATTCCACTGTAAATCCATCTTATCCTGGGCTTTTCTTAGATGGGAGGTCTCTTATTGCTGTTTCTATTTCAATGCTTGATATGGGCTTGTTAAGTTGGTTTAACTCATCTTGGTTTAGTTTTTGCAAGTCAATATTTGCTAGGAAATCGTCCATGTCTTCCCTCAAACTTATTAGCCTAAAGTTTTGAGAAGTATTCCCTTATAATGTTCTGGATCTTGGTTGTTTCTGTGGTGATGTTTCCATTCTCATCTCTGAGTTTATTTGGGTGTGTTCTCTTCTTTTTTCTGAAAAGATTTGCTAAGGGTCTGTCAATTTTGTTAATTTTTTTGAAGAACCAACTCTTTGTTTTGTTGATTCTTTGTATTTTTTGATTCTAATTCATTTAATTCTGATTTAATTTTAATTGTTTCTTTCCATCTACTTGATTGGGGTTTAGATTGCTGCTTTTTTTCAAGGAGTTTCAGGTCTTTCCAATTTTTTGGAGAGGAACTCAGAGCTATTAACTTCCCTCTGAGTACTGCTGTTGCTGTGTCTCAGAGGAGCTGTAATTTGTGTGTTCATTTTCACTGAATATCATGAACATTTGAATTTCCTTTCCAATCTCTCCATGACCCACTGGTGATTCAACAGTGTGTTGTTCAATCTCCATGTGTTACAGGACTTTCTTTAGTGGCTTTTGGTGTTGAGTTCTAATTTTATTCCCTTGTGGTCTGAGAGAATGCAGGGCATAAGTTCAATATTTCTGAATTTGGACAAGTTTGCTTTGTGACCTAAAATGTGGTCTATTTTGGAAAGTGTTCCATGTGGTGCTGAGAAGAACGTGTATTCTGATGCTGCTGGGTGAAATATTCGGTAGTTGTCTGTTAGATATAGTTGATCTATGCAGTTGTTTAGATCTGCAGTTTCTCTATTGAGTTTTTGTCAAGTTGATCTATCTAGGAGGGAAAGGGGTGTCTTAAAGTCTCCAACAATTAATGTCCTTTGATCTATGTGAGATATGAGGGAAAGTGGTGTTTCTTGGGTGAATTTGGGTGCTCCGTTGTTTGGTGAATAGATATTTAGAATTGTAATATCTTCCTGGAGAGATCCTTTAATTAGTATGTAGCAACCTTCTTTATCTCTTCTCACTAATTTTAATTTGAAGTCTATGTCATCTGATATTAGGATTGCAACTCCTGCCTGTTTATGGGGGGCATTTGCTTGGTAGTTTTTATTCCAGCCTTTCATTTTCAAAAGTTGTTTGTTTTTATGGGTAAAGTGTGACTCTTGAGGGCAGCAGATAGAAGGATCTTGCATTTTAATCCAACTAGACAGTCTATGTCACTTAATTGGAGAGTTAAGTCCATTAATATTGATAGTTAGGACTGAGAGGTTTTTGTTAGTTCCTGCCATGGTATCCACCTTCTTGGGGGCTGCAACATATGGGTTCTTCCTATGGTTCTTGGATTCTCAGTTTGGGTGTGGTTTCTTGGCCTTTATTGTGGTCTTGTTGGTTTTCTATGTGTAGGACATCTTTAAATATCTTTGTAGGGCTGGTTTGGTGGAGATATATTGTTTCAGTTTTTCTTTGCTATGGAAGGTTATTATGGAAGGAGGGTTTAGCTGGGTACAATTTTCTTGGTTGATAGTTGTTTGTCTTTAAGATATGGCATACATCATTCCAGGTTCTTCTTGCTTTAATTGTCTCTGCTGAGAATTCTGAGGTGATTCTTATTGGTTTCCCTTTATAGGTGACTGATCTTTTCTTCTTGACAGCTTTAAGGATCCTTTCCTTGGTCTGAGTTGATCCTGTGTGGATTATAATGTTACAGTGGGATATCTTGTTCTGGTCTGGTCTATTTGGGGTTCTATCAGCTTCTTGTATCTGAATAGGCCTATCTTTCTGCATGTTTGGGAAGTTCTTTGCTAGGATCCTGTTAAATAAATTTCCTAGACCATTAAATTCTGTCTCTAGGTGCTCCTCTACATCCATTATCCTCAGATTAGTTCTTCTGATGGTGTCTTCCAAATGTTGAATAGATCTATCATATTTCTTGGATTTGTCTTGGATAGTTGTATGTTCTTTCTCTATAATATCTAGGCTGTCTTCAATCCCTGAGATTCGATCTTCTGGATGGTCTAATTGACTGTCAAGACTTTCTACATTGTTTATTATTTGTTTTCTTTCTAATTGGTCGGCTTTGATGGCTTCCAATTCTTTGTCAGAGCTTTGTTTTAGATCTTGTATAAACTTGTTTACTTCCTGAATTTGGTGTTCAGTGTTTATTCTCAAATCACTTAGTTGATTGGTTATGTTTCCTTGGACTCCTCCTATTCCTTCTGTTGGGCTCCATTCAGCATTCCATTTGTGGTCTCCCTGATTTCCTTCAGCTGTCTTTATGGATTCAATGAATGTATCTATTGATCTTTGTCTATTGTCATACTGCTCTTGAAATTCCTGTATTACTCTTTGATTAGTTTCCTCACGCAATTCCTGTAGTTCTCTTTGACTGTTCTCAGCTTGCTCACACAATTTCTGTGTTTGTCTTTGACTCTTCTCAACCTGCTCACACAATTCCTGTATTAATCTTTGAGTAGCTTCCTCACACTCACAAGATTCCTGTATTATTCTTTGGTTTGCCTCTTCTCACCCCCTATCATGCTCACACTGAGTCCTTTATAGATTTTCAATCTTGTTATTCACCATGTTTACCAGTAGTGTTTGTATAGCTTTTTGGAAACTGTCTTCTGGATTATTCAGTAACTGTTTTGTCACCTGATTATCCTGAGTGGGAGCTGAGATACTCAGACTTGTCATTTTTCTTGTGTTTCTCTGGCTTGTTTTGCCCATTTGGTAAGAAAATAACACCAATTTTGTGCTAGAACACTATATTAAGGCAAGTGTCAATCAGAATCATGTAGATGCACAGTCAAACTGACTTCAGATACAATCTAGTTCAACAGATACAATCTATTCAACATCAAACAACTATGGATTAATGGGCTAAGAACATAAAAGAGGGATTCTACAAACCAGCAATTAGGTTTAGGGAGAATTGTGGGGAAAAATAGGATTAGAGGGATGTGGATAGGTAAAAGCAAAGTGAATTTAACAAGTCCTAATCTGAGAGAGAAATGCATAGAACAGAATGATAGGAGAGAGATAAAACAACAAGAAAAAATGGAAAAGCAAAAATTTAAATTAAAAAAATGAAACACTTAAAAATTATGTAAGTTTAAAGAAATGATACTGGAGAAGAAAAGGACAGGATGAGAGGAAGGGAATGATAAAAAGGAAAAACGAAAAAAAATAAAAGTTCTTAAAATTGGAATACTTGAAAGTTATATAGGTATAAAGAAATAATACTACTATTAAAGAATTTAAGCCTAAGAGGTTGTGAATGAGTAATGTGTCTGGATTAAGTATGTACACAATGAGGGATAAGGTCTAATAATAAACGATAGGTATATATCTGGGGATGAGCAGAACAGCAATTAAGTTACGCAAATAAGAAAGATAAAGAAAAAAATAATAAAAAGAAAAAAAAGGGACCAAAAGGTCAAAAGAGTTTTTTTTTATACAAAGCACACACACACACACACACACACACACACACACACACATACACTCCTAAAATAAAAATTATCAGAGAAAAAAATGAAAAAAAAACAAAATAAAAAATATGAGGCAAAAATAGTTCTTTGATTTTTTTTTCGGGAAGGGGGGTGGGCGGAAAGATCTTTTATATCCCCTGTGTCTGTAACCAGTCTCTTGGTGGAGTCTCTGGTCTGCTTGTGGTGTTTGGTTTTTCTGTGGCTTGATTGGTTTCTTAAGTCAGTTTGTTTGAGAAAGCAGACAGCTCTGCCTTACCCAGGACTTTCTGATCCTTCTCCCAGGCTAGTTCAGTGGAAGGGAGATCTGCTTTGAGTATCTCAAAAGAGGGAGGTGGCTGTTTCTTCTAGTTTGGAATTGCTGTGATGAGGCTAGGTTTGAGGTAGGGGTTTGGCCTATCAGCTGTCAGTAGCTTTTCCCTGAGGAGCTATCTCCTGAGACACTTACAGAACCCAGTCTGGAGCCATTCTCAGGGTTATGTTTACTGAGTTTCAATTGTTTGTCCAGGCTCCAGTGGGGAGGGGCAGCCTCTGGTTCTGTTTACCCAGTGAAGAAAGTCACTCCTCTGGGGGTGGGGTCACCTCTGCCTGGGCAGGTGACATTCCCCTGGGCGGAGCTGAGCCTGGCAGGTCATGTCAGGTTCCTATGACCTTCTAATGGCTCCAATTGTTTTCTTCAAAGGCCTGGGTTGGAGCTAGCTGCTCGACCTGGCCTTTGTCATTATCGAAGATGGAGATCTTTTCTGGTGGTGGGGGAGGAGCTGCCTTCCCACAGCAGCTCCATGAGAAGGATTGATGATGTCAGGATTCTACTCATGCCAGAGTCTTGGTTCCTGGGCTGTCCCTGGTCTGTGATCAGCAGGAAGAAGATTTCTGTTCCTTGTCAGTTCTTGTTGGTAGTGAGTAGAATCTGCTCGCATGCTGCATCTGGCACCTTGGTCCTGGACTTTGTTGGTATAGCAGCTGCGGCCCCTGCAGCCACCATAGCCACGGTTACTGGCAAGTGCTCGGCTCAGATCTGTCTCCTTGACCAAGCTGCCTGGATTTTACGTCTGGCCAAACTCTCTGTACTGTGATGGCACACTTGGTGTGATTCTGAAGCCTAGGACTGTTCACTGGAGCACTAAAACTGCTTTCTATGCAAGAGCTTGCTTAGCCTCCAGCTAAGTTTGAGTTCCATGTTTATTTTAGATGTGAGACCCTTATCTGTTATATGAAGATCTTCTCCCAATCCGTGGGCTTTCTATTGATCGTGCTAGCTATGTCCTTTGCCATGCAGAATCTTTGCAGCTTATTGCTATCCCATTTGTCCAACCTTTCTTTGATTTGTTGTGTTTCTGGGTCTCTATTAAGAAAATTTTAGGCTGTGCCAAGGAGACCTTGGGTTTCTTCTATTCCTTCCTGTAATGTTTTCAGGGTGTCTGCTTTGACTCCAATGTCTTTGATCCATTTGGTGTTGATTCTGGTGCAGCGTGATATATAAGGATCTAGCTTTAGTTTTCTACAAGTTACTAATCAATTTTGCCAGCATCATTTATTGAAGAGGCTGTCTTTCTTCCATCCTATTTTTTTAGCCCCCTTATTGAAGATTAGGTGGCCATATGTCTGTGGGTTCATTTCTGGGTTTTCAATTCTATTCCATTGGTCCTGAGGTCTGTTCTTGTTCCAGTACCAAGCTGTTTTGATTACTATGGCTTTGTAGTAAAGTTTGAATTTGGTATTGATATTTCTCTAGCACTGTTCTGTTAAGGATCATTTTTGAGATTTGGAGTTTTATTGTTCCATATGCATTTTTGGATTGCCTCTTCTATTTCCTTGAAGAATGACGATGGAATATTGATAGGTATCACATTGAATTTATAGATAGCCTTGGGAGTATTGCCATTTTCACGATGTTGATCCTTCCAATCCAAGAGCATGGGAGGTTTTTCCACTTTCTAAGTTTTGTTTTTATTTCCTTTTTCAGGTTTTTAAAGTTTTCATCATAGAGGACTTTTATTCCTTTAATTCCCTTGTAGCAGTGGAAGTGGGTTTGTAAAGGCTCCCCGAATACCCACTGGCTCTGAACTCATATAGTTACTGAACATAAAGTAATGACTCCAATTTGGGCTAAGGTGCTTTTTGGAGAAGAGCAAGATGTGCAACACCACAGCCTTAGAATTACTGTCTTTTGCCCTGGAATAACAGCTTCATGATGAATTCAGAATAGAAAGAACCTATATCTCTCATTTGAGGGAAAATTCCATTATGTGGAGAGAGAGAGAGAGAGAGAGAGAGAGAGAGAGAGAGAGAGAGAGAGAGAGAGAGAGAGAGAGAAGAGAGAGCGCGCGCTGTGGTATTGTGCAATTCCTTTTCAGATCAAGAAACAAATTAGGGGAAGTTTGCTTCCAAACATTTACAGGTATATGACATATAGGTCAGTAATTTTCAAGAGGTATAAACATGTTCCTAGAATGTGTCTCACAGAATCAAAAGCAAGAAGTTGGCTATGACAAAGAAAATGTGGATTGATCAATTTGGGACCACAAAAAGCCCCCAAGGCCCTGGAACGTGTTCACACTATTTTCCACCAGCACTTTTCCTTTAGCTACACTGATTTTGTTAAATATTAGGTAGGTTATTATAGATTGATTTATATGTCTCAATATTCTTACTAGTTTCCTTGGGAAAAAGAAATGAAGATGGATTCAGAACACATTCTTGTAGTGGTCCATTAAATATTTATGTGTATAATAAATTATGTTTTCACCATAATGTTGGATCAGACACTTAATAAATTCTTTTCTAGACTTTTAATACCATTTATCATTGAGGATCTCCAGGCATTATATCTGGCTACATTCAGGTGGTCGTTACCTGATTTTTTATAGTCATGGTTTTGGTATCTTGAGTGAACATAAGCTTCCTGCAGTATTCTATCTTAACGAGAATTATTTCTGCTGGGGTCTGCTATCTATTACACTAGCACACAAACAGACCACTATCTTGACATATATTTTCATGGTTTTCTATGGATAAATTCTTATTGACAGTCTTTCCTGCTGAAGAGTTATGTCTTGTGGATTTGGAATAGCAGAAAACAATTCTTCCAGTTCGTCATTAATCCTCCAAATAACATCACTGAGTTCTTTAGAAGAAAGACCTCTTTCTTCTAGCTGATTTTGAAAAGTTAGATTCACTTTTGTCATGGATTTTACCACTTAGTTCAAGAATCCAGCTTAAGATTCAAGAATCCAGCTTAAGAGAAGGTTGACTTTCGTCTGAGGGCCAAAGGGAACAAAACCGGAAAGAGTCAATCATTTTCATGATTTCCAGTCCTTTCAGTTATGTTATGTTTTGTCTTTCCAGCAATAGAAATGATAAACTCTGTGGCTTCTAGAAGGATTGGATCTATGTCTTTATTTATTTTTTATGTCCATAACCTAGCACAGCTCCTACCATGTGGCTAGTGTGGAATTTGGTGAGCTAAATGAATTAAATAAAAGTTTCAAGCAAGAGAAATCACTCAATGAATAAAATTCTATTTTCAGAAATCTTCAGATAGCCTTGAGCTTTATAATTGTTGTGACATGAACTTCTTAAGGACTCAAACATTTGTACCATAGATAGGACTCAATAGATTGGTTTTGGTTATTTTAGACAAGTAAACACAATAATAAAATACTTTCTAATTACTCCTTCCAAAAAAAAAAAAAGGTTGACCTCAAGAGAAGTGCAATCGTGGTTCAGTTTACTCCATCTCAGCTGCTATTACCCCTATGGAGAGGGCTAACATTCCTAATGCTCCCAACCAACACTGTGATACCACACCTGAGGCCATTTTATTTGTAAAGAACACTGTTTGCTGAGGTCCAGTATTAATTCCATAGTTACTGTGTGCAGGCACTTTCTTTGATATTCACAGAATGCCCATGAGGGTTTCTTAAATTTAATGAGGACACAGATATTGAAATCATTTTGTTCACTTCTGTCTGATTGGGATTTTTTTGTTTATTCTGTACATCCAAGGACTCCATACTTCATACTTTCTTCTTTAAACACATACACAGACATACACATACACAGTTACACTCAAAATGGTGTACACAACTGTCCAATTACTTTGGAGTGTACTTGAATACCAGAATCCTGGGTATTGAAATCCCAAAAAGATAAAAATTTCTAAAGTCTACAATCCTTAAAGGTCACAATCTTGAAACACTAATTCTGGAAAAAAATTCTTTAAAAATGTTTATGTACTTTTTATAAAAGGATTTATTTAAGAAACAATGTGGCAGGACACTTCATTGGCATCTTTACATAGTGCAATAGACAACAATAACATATTTTGTGTTAATAAACTCTCAGGCATACTAATGATTATCAGATGTATATAACAGTTAAGAATGAATGAACTATATTCTCATAGAAATAGTCCCCAAAGCAAATTTTATAAGCCTGTGTTTTTGTGGCTGATCATTTTATGCACCTAGCTTTGCAATTGTGGTAATCTGAAAAGCAGAGAATCTATATTTTCTGATGAGAGGATCAAAACTATGATGGGTTTCATGAAATACAAGGTGTCCCAGAGAGTGGAAATCTCCAGAAGTTGTCTTTCACAAATAGAGGTGTACAAAATTTCTCTTCATTTATTGAGGAAGTGTTAATGTTTTTATGGTATACATAATGCTTATACACTGAGTAAGTTTCCCTTAAATTTTGACATCCCTTAATATCCCACTATGGGATATTATGCACTTAGAGATATTTAAAATGGAAGATGGGTCCATACTCCAAACCAGAACAAGAATACCCTGTTAAGAGTCACATGTGTTCTCTAATACTATCATTTGGTCTAATCCAGAAAATGTTGGGGAATATGAAAATATAATAAAATAGCTGAAATGTTTTGAGCCCTTATTATGTGCCAGGCTTTAAACAGTGAGCATTATTTCTTTTAATCCTCGATAAGGAACGTTTGCTTTTTAGTAATTCTGTAGACTAAATGTTTTGATCTTCTGGATAATTGGGGATTTTTTTGTTTTTGTTTTGTCAGTTGTGGGGCTTGAACTCTGGGCCTGGGTGCTGTCTCTCAGCAATTCAGCTCCAGGCTAGTGCTCTGCCACTTGACCCACAGTGCCACTTCCAGTTTTCTGGTGGCTTACTGGAGATAAGAGTCTCACAGAGTTTCCTGCTTGGGCTGGCTTTGAACAATGATCCTCAGATCTCAGCCTCTTGAGTAGCTAGAATTACAGGTGTGAGCCACCAAGCACCTGGCTAATCCTCAACAATTTTATGAGGAACCATTATCTATGTTTCACAAGATGATCAATCCATATTTTCGGTGTCATGGCCAACTTGTTGCTTTTGATTCTCTGTGAGAATCAAAACTTGTTTAAACCTGTTAAAAATTATTGATCTATATGTCACACTTTGATTGAATTCAGGACTTCATGCCTTCTAGGCAGCCACTTTACTACTTGAGCAAGGCCCAGTCTATTTTTCCTTTTTTCTCCTCATATTTATTTTATGGCTGGCCTGAACTATGATCCTCCTATTTAACCTTTTGGATATCTGGAATGACAGCTATATGTCACTATGTTGAGCTATGTGTGTGTGTGTGTGTGTGTGTGTGTGTGTGAATACTGGTATTGGAGCTGGAACTCAGGGTCTAGGTACTGTTCCTTAACTTTTTCTCTCAAGGCAGTTCCACTTCTGACATTTTGCTGGTTAATTGGAGATAAAAGTCTTACAGACATTCCTGCCTGAGCTGGCTTTGAACTGAAATTCTCAGATCTCTTGAGTAGCTAGTGTTATAGGTATGAGCTGCTAAAGACTGGCTTCAATTTTTATTGGTTGAGATGGGTCTTATAAACTTTTTTTTGCCTTGACTGACCTTGAATTATAATCTTTCTGATCTCTGTTTCTCAACAAGTTATAATTATAGGTGTGAACCACTATGCCCAATCCAGGCATTTAGATTCTGAAGAGGGCTTTGAACAGCTGTGGATTAGCATGAAGACACTGATGTAGTTTAAAGCATGCCACTCTGACATACTATTTTGAGTTAGAGGCACTTGAAAAATAAATAGCAGGTGTAGGAAGATTGCTGTGACCTTAATTCTGTATTAACCTTGTCATTAATATAGAGAAGTGAGGGTGGTGGTTCTGGTGGTACCACTTGCCTAGCAAGTCTAAGGCCTTAAGTTTAAACTACAGTAATGCCAAAAATTAAAAAAAAATCATAGGAAGGAGAAATTGAGACAATAAAAAACATTGTAATATTAAACCTTATTCTTTTAGCCACTTCTCTGGTGATAAGTATTTGAGCCCAAGCCCCTGTACCTTGTCAATTTTTCACAATTTACTATACCTTAATTTAGTACATATACTTATTTCTATCTTTGTCTTTGGTTCTTCATTTTTTGAAAATGAAGGCTGTATGCCATGTAAAACACGATCAAAAAACATGTATCAAGTTAATTTTATACTTTCTGTTTCTTTGAGATAGTGTCTTACTATATTGCCCAGACTGGCCTTGAACTGCTGATCCTTCTGCCTTAGCCTCTTGATTTCTGTGACTGAGGTACATGCCATTATGCATATCCCAATATGTATACATTTCCTCTGTTGATCTGTCTTATGCCAATTTTATTCCAAGTCTTAGGTAAAAGTCCTTCACCTACAACATTGAGATGTAATTAACACATTTTCAAGGTCAGTAGTTCTCAGTTGGGGAATAGTTTATCTGCCTTTGGGGGACAATGACAGTTTCTGGAGACACTTTGTGACAACTGATCCCAACATCTAGTAGACAAAACCCAGTTACTGCCAAATTATGAGGAATGCTGGACACCGGCTACAACAAACGATCCAGTTCTGAAGATCATTTGTGCCAAGGGTGAGGAAACCCCATTCTGAGGTAGATGGGATAAGAAGCTGAGAGGACTTCAATTCTTTGGGCATGCCACTGTAGCCTGAAATGTCCCAGTTTCAAACAAAAGCATCCAAAAGACTCTCATCTGGTGGGTCGCCCTCTGGTGCTGTCAGGACAGCCAGGTGAAAAGACATGGGTCAGTTTCTGCTCTTTTTGAGGTGAAGCAGAGGCTCTCATTTATCAGCGTGGGATCCAGTGCTAGCAAGCATTGTCACCCTTATTTCAAAATTGGAGGGCATTGTGCTGTGCTGCATCAGTTATTAAACAGCAGTTTGAAGGAAGAATGATGATTCTTTTCCCTCTGAACACTGTGTTCAGTTAATTTATTCTGCCTGGATGTGGAGTGAACTGGTGCTGGACAATGTGCGGAAATCCATGCCCATTCCTCATTATCTTTAGTGGGAGTTTCAGAGCTGCTCGCAGATTCAATATCCTATTCGGTCTGACTTGTCTAACACCTGTCAGTAGGCTGCTTTCCTGCGATGTCATTAATATTTGAATAATGCGATTTAAAGGTCAAACTGTGCCTACAGCAATATTAAAATACAGCATTCTGCTTCTTTAGATGGTGATGTAGGAATAGAAGAAAGAGTGGAAAGGAAATATATTTTCATTGCATTAATATAATTAATAAATTAAGGAACTACACTTTCTTTTTCAGCATTCTATGTTGCCTAGTTAAATTATTGCATATCAGATTACAGAGAAGATTCCACCACAGACTAGCCAGAGTGAGCAGATAGATGAATTGGGAGCTTCTGTTCAGGATTTCCCCATTTCCTGTCATGCCCTCTTTACCAGCTTCTTCTCTTCTCTGCCTCTCTTCTTAATTCTCTATACCTTGGTGATCTTTTCAAGTTTCCCTTCCTGGGAAATGCTTTCTTGACTTCTCTCTGCCTCTTTGCTGTACATCTTATTCTTAGTAGAGGCAACTGGGCTCTACTATTGATGCTTTAGGATAGAGCTCTGCTATGGTTTGAATATATGTGTCTCTTCATAATTCATAAGTGGAAATCTTAATTTCAAAGGGAATAGTAAGAGGTTGGGCTTTGGGGGGGTGATTAGGACATAAAGCCAGAGCCTTTATGAGTGGGATCATAAAGAAGAGAGATGCTGGCTCATGCCTGTAATCCTAGCTACTCCAGAGGCTGAGATAATGAGGATCATGGTATGAAGCCAGCCTGGGCAAGAAAGTACCTGAGACTCTTCTCTCCAAAGAAGAAAGTAGAGCTAGCTGGCTGCTGGTAGTTCATGCCTAGCTACTCAGGAGGTTGAGATCTGAGGATCATGGTTCAAGGCCAGCCAGAGCAGGAAAGGCTGTGGGACTCATCTCTAATTAACCACCAGAAAACCAGAAGTGGTGTTGTGGTTTAAGTGGTAGAGTGCTAGCCTTGAGTTGAAGAGCTGAGGGACAGCACCCAAGCCCAGAATTCAAGCCCTGCGACCAACAGCAAAATAAAAGAAAGAAAGAAGGAAGAAAGAAAGAAGAAAGAAAGAAAGAAAGGAAGGAAGAAAAAGAAAGAGAAAGTAGGTAGAACTGTTCATCAAGTAGTAGAGTGCTAGTCTTGAGCAAAAAAGCTCACAGACAGCTCCTAGTCCCTGAGTTCAAGCCCCAGGACTGGCACAGAAAAGAAGAGATGCTTTGGTCTTCTACCCTGGGAGGAAAGAGAAAGAAGCATAATTCATGAGGAAAAGGCTCTTGCTAGACATCCAACCTGCTGGCACCTTGATCTGGTCTTCCCAACCTCCAAGAACCCCCCATCCTTCCAATGCGAAAGAAATTGTTATTACTTTTGGATCGGAGTATATGATATTTTGTTATAGCAATGTGACAGCTCACTAAATGATACATAATATATGATCATCAAATGTGATATATGAAATATGATCAATATGGAAATGGTAGTCAATATTTGCCAGTGTTTGGTCATTCCACATCCATTTACTTTCCCTTCCTTCTGTCAGGCATTGATGTGAACTCTGGCTGATGTAGACTTGAATCTGTCTTTTCTAATTGAACATACTTACTGACTTCATCATAAGTACAATCTTCTTGATATTTGGAGCTCTAATGTTTTTTGACTCAGTAATGAAGTCTTGTTTACAGGCTTTGGACCAATTATGGACTAATTATGGTCCATTGATTCTTTGAGCTTTGTGATGCTGTCCTTCCAAGAACTTTCTTTTGCTTAATAAAGCAAATTTACTGTTTCCTGAGGGTTTAACTGAAGAATGTTTTGTATAAAGACCAAAGCTGACAAAGTTTGACAATGTCTGACAAGCATTTTACAAAGCCCAACTAGTTTTGTGGGATTCAGTACTTCTGCTACTTAGTGCCTTTGGAAGAAAGTCTGTCTTGGTTTCCTGTTGCTACAGTAAAAAAAGCACAGATTTTGTAGCTTAAAACGACAAATTTATTTTTTTATTTAGGATGTTCAGCTTTAAGAAATGAGGTTCATTGGGTCAAAATTGTGGTGGATGCAGGACTGTGAGTTTTCTAGAGTCCCTAAAAATAATCATCACCTTGTTTCCAGCTTCTGGAAGACAGAATTCCTTGACTTTTGCCTTTCTCCTAACTTCAAGGCTAGAAATCACACCCCTCAAATCTCTGCTTAGGTATCATATCTGGCTTTCTGACATTGAGCTAACTGACTCCTACTTTTAAGAAACATATGGCTACTTGAGACCACAGCAGGTAAAAGAAGTTAACAATGCCTCAGTTCAAAAAATAAGCAAGATGTAGTGGTATGTACTTGTCATCATAACTACTAGAAAGTATAGATAGGAAGATTGCAATTTTAGGCCTGTCCCTGGCAAAAAATATGAATTTCTGCCTGAAAAATAGCTTAAGCAAAGGAGTATAGCATGGCTTAAATGATAGACTACATACTTACCCAAGTCCAAGGTCCTCAGTTCAAACCCCAGTATTGCAAGAAAAAAAAAGACTCTTGTGACTTATTATACTAGTCAACCTTTACAATCTTGGATAATGTACTGATGACAAAATAGATCTTTTCATTGGCAAAATCTCTTTTGCCATTTGAAATGGTGTGTTCATGAGTTCTTAAAATTAGGAGGTGAATATTAGCATTAGGGAGGGCTCTTTTTCTATCTGCCATAGCACAGAAGCATTTTATTATTTTTTTTAAAAATCAGATTTGTTTCCTATATAATTTTTTCTTTTTGTAAAATTTTATACTAAATTAAAACAATGATCCAGGCAGGGGCTGGAAAGGTAGCTCAGTGGTAGAGTGCTTGTCTTGCATGTATGAGGCCCTGGGTTCGATTCCTCAGCACCACATAAGCAGAAAAAGCCAAAAGTGGTGCTGTGTTCTAGTGGTAGAGTGCTAACCTTGAGCTGAAGAGCTGAGGGACAGCGCCTAGGCCCAGAGTTCAGGCCCCACGACTGACAAAAACAAAAGCAAAAGCAAAAACAAAAAAACCCCAATGATCCAGAAGATCAAAACATTTAGTCTATAGAATTACTAAAAAGCAAATGCTCCTTTAGCCCATCCAGGTAAATAAGTAAAACTTCCATCTTTGTTGGAAGCCCTCTGTCCCATCCCAAAAGAAAGCCTTTCTCTTCCCTGAAAAGAGTCTAACTTTATAGTAATCATAAGTTTGCACTTTTTTTGTGGTTTATCCTCCAACAACATCTACATTATCCAAGTCTTGTGCATATAAATAACTTTTTTGGTGCTGATCCTAAGGTTTGAACTCAGGGCCTGGCAATCAGGACTGACTGCTGTCCCTGAGCTTCTTTTTGCTCAAGGCTAGTACACTTGAACCACAGCTCTCCTGGTTTTTTTTTTTTGGTAGGTTATTGCATAAAGTCTCTTAGACTTTCCTGCCTAGGCAGGCTTTGAACTGTGATCCTCAGATCTCAACCTCCTGAGTAGCTAGGATTACAGCCATGGACCACCAATGCCTGGCCTTCAATTGCTTTTAAGTTTCTAGCTCCTCTCTGTCCCATTCTTTATCTGAAACATTTACCTGGTGACCTATTTGTTTTTTTTTTGAAATAAGCTGAAAGGCATCATGTTTATTTTTAACACAGATATGAAGTTTAGTCACCAAATAATGAATCATACAATATGTAATGTCATAGTCTGCCAGCTCTGCCATTGTCTAAACAACATCTTAATTTAAGTAGACATTCAGGAACTGTAAGAACCACAAAAAAAGAGCCACAGAGTATAGAATATATACTGTTGGTAAAATACTTCCAGATCACTACAAATCTGGAAATTCAGCAGAATTTGACCTTGCCAATATTTAGAAAAGCCAGAGCTTCTGTTTGGTTAAACTTCTCTGCAATAATTATTGACAAAACAATCCATGAAAGTAACAGCAAGCATTGCACTGACATTTAACCAAGTTTTAAGCCTAGGTAGTGGCTCTCTGCTTCTCAAAAAAAAAAAGATGGCATCAAGTGTTTATTCATGGACAAGACCTTTGAGATGAGCAATGTGACTTCTGAACCATCCATGGAAATCCAAAGAAGGTCTGAGGGAAAGCACAAAGGATGCAAGGTTGGATTGGTACCTCTCCAAAATGGTAGAAAAATCTGGTCCTTCATAGATGAAATATTGTTTTCTTGCAATCTAAAGTACTTTGTACATTCTGCGACTGCTGTTTAGAGTCTATGTAGTGCTTCTTTTCAAATAAATTTTGTCATAACAAAATTTTAAGTGGTCCATTAAGTTTAAAGCTACTGAGATGGATGGGCTCCTGGGGAATGTAAGAGATGACACGGGAACATGTGGACTTTACACAGAGCTGGAATAAGTCTAGGCTTTTGTCACCCTTTGTCTGGATTTCTGGGGCCACCTATTAATTATTCTATGTAATATTGATTTATCCACTTTTCTAGATATTACTACCATATTCATCTATCTAACATGCTTCTTTAAAAGTCATGATCCTCAAAAACACAAGTCATTCTTCTTGCCCAAAGATTTTGAAATTCTGAGGACTCATATTTTGTTTCCACAGATATGCCCCAGACATCTTTCTGAGCATAGTTCTCACTAGTTACTTAATACAACTTTTCCTGCCTGTCAAGCTCATCAGTTAGGATGATCCCTCTGTCTATCACATCCTTCTGTATTGCCCCCACATCTTTTTTTTTAATTTAATTTAATTTTATTTGTGAACATACTGTACAGAGGTGTTACAATTACATGGGCAGGATAATACGTACACTTCTTACCAAGCATTGCAACCTCCTCTTATGTTTACCCTTCACATCCCTTCCCAGCCTCCCCCCTCCCAATCCCAATCCCAATCCTTCCCCTCCCACCACACCCCACCCCCGCACCGACGTTGTAAAGCTCGTTTTGGACATGACAACTTGTACTTCTCATTGTTGCAACAGGTCCACCTGTATCCTTAAACGACTTGTTTT